>NC_141889.1:10372770-10709437 GCF_030686135.1 Camelina sativa | reverse complement strand
ATGTTACGGCCGCAGCTGAGCAAAATCGCGGTGTTGAAGAGCCTCAAATTCTCGGAGGCTTTGCCGTTCGCGGCGTTTGCGTCCTTGCTGGTGGAGATGGTGGCGAGGCTTGATAATGTGATCGAAGAAGTCGAGGAACTGGGGAGGATCGCAAGTTTTAAGGAGTACGATAACACGAGAGATCCGACGGCTGAAGATGTCCGATGCGAAAAACCGGCGAATGTAACGATCAGTGTCAGCGCCGCGGAATAAAGCAACGACGGCGATATATATAATTTAGTGTTTTTTATAGATTAGATTAAACCGATCGGTATAAAAGGATCGATTTGATCCGGTTTGGTATGATTCGGTTTTCAGAATTTACTAATAAGAAAATTATTATTTTTAAGTTGTTTCTTAATTTCAGTTTCTTGAATAAAACAATTTTGTGAACTTGAGAGGTCTCTGTTTAAGACAAAAAATTAACTTCATAAGACCGATTCTGGTCTGTCAATTTTTATTATGGAATTAAGTGTAATAAAAAAACTTGAAGGGCCCAACCGGGTTCGAACGGGTGACCTATTGATCTGCAGTCAATTGCTCTACTACTGAGCTATGGACCCAATTTGATATTACCCTAAACTGTTAGGTGTATTTATATATATACTAAGTACAGTTTCATAAATCATTTACTGTAATAAATATTTTCCAAAAATGAGTTTGTCCGCAATATTAATTGGAGGGCTCGTAACCTAGTAAGAATAATGTTTTTTTTTGAATTTTAGTAAGAATAATAATCAGAACAAAAAAGAGTGCATATGAAGAACAAAACTATTAACTTTAAAAAGTCATTTGTCTGCTTCTATTTTTTTTGTAAATCTATATTAACATTTTTGAAGTACATTTTTCTACTCTTTATGTTAAACTAATTAAAAAAGTATTCACTACAAGTTTGGACAAAATAACAATTAACTAAAATATTTCTAAAATGGCAAAAATAATTTATTTCTAAAATATTTCTTCTAAATCAATTTATGGAAAACAAAGGAAACAACTTTTAATTCGTTATAATTATACTTTTAATTCTAATATAATTGGTAAGTTGTTAATATTTTGTGATCTTAACATAATGTTTGTTTTCCCAAAATATTACCAAGTCGCATAAACATATGGTTAAGAGTTTTTTTTTTTTTTTGGTTAAAATTTATATGGTTAAGAGTTTATTCTTAAAATATATCATGTGATAAATGATTAAGAGTAATGCGGATGTTTAGCATATTTAAATATACAAACCAAATTTTACTTAACTAGCAAGATTACATTAAGATTTATTCTTAGTAAACCTAAAAACCTATTTGCCAATCAGCCGATTTCATTTTTCAGTATAAATATTGTACGGACATAACAAATTCATTTCACCAAAAACTCACCATTCTCTCTTTTACTTTAGAACCAAAATCTACTCTTAGAAAGGTAAAACAGAAGTATCCTCTCTATATTTTGTATGAAGTTTGGTGTAAAAGTATAAGTCTCATTAATGAATAAAAACTGTGATACAAAGTGTATTTATACTATCTAGGAGTATATTAGAATAACTAGACAGTATAGAGTGATAGGGTCCCGGTTGTAGATGCGAGAGTCTGAAGATGTTGTACTAGCTCTAACTGTTGTGGTTTTCGTAGCGCTGATGGTTGCATACATGAACGGGTTTATCAATCTGGTACAGCTGGTTTGTTTCCTGATCAGCGTCTATGGTCCATACATGTGAGGTGCATGTGATCCATCCAAGCCATAGGTTATAATTTATATATTATTATAATATTATAATTTGTAAATAGAAAAATGATGATCTCTCATCTATATATAATCATCTTTCACCTTCCTTTATTTTATTTTCTTGTTTTTTTTTTAATTTTATTTTGGGTGTGTTTTGTTTATTTGTAAAAAAATGAACCATCTTCTAGGATGATGATGCAGCAAGTACTGTTGTAACTATGGCTTGAAGAATATATATATAATGAAAAACGGTTACCTATATTAACATTTTTAAAGTACATTTTTGTTATGTCCTTTTAGTTTTGTTTATTTAAAATTTTATTTACAACATTAACCCTTCAAAAGTTTCCAAAAATAACATTACTTCAGATTTTCTTTCCTAAATATTTTACATTCTATTTCAACTAAAAAATTACAACAAAATCAATATGGAAACACAAAATATGATATATTTAACTACAACTTCTATTGAGTATTGAAAATATTATATCTATGAATCTTTTGCAAACCAAGAAAATAATAATTTGATTCCTATTTTGTTTTAAAAAACCTGTGAGTTTTGATTCTTAACGTAAGGAAAACTTTGATTCACATTTATTTAAATATTATAATTAATATATAAACTTAATAAAATTTTAAAATATTACGAATATGTAAAATTAAAAAAGTTCAAAATACTATATAATAGATGGGTTATAAAGACGACTTGTTGGAATTATTTAACTATCATTAAATTTGTGTTAACACGGGTTAAATCCTCATTTTATTATTTGTCAACAATATTAATATTAGAATATTTGACATATAAAAGTAAGTTGATTTAACTAAAATTGTGTAAAATAATTAAATCATTAGGAATAATGTGACTTAATCATAGCATATAAATAACTTATTATGTATTTAGATCCCTTATTTTTTTTTGTTATAAAAAAATTAAAAATCAAAATAAAGTCTCACACTAAACAAAACAAACTAAATATAACAAACAAATAGTCATGAAATATATTACGGGTTAAAAATGAATACAAATATTTAGCTAAACAAACGGTCGAAAAATTTAGTTATTCTTCTATTTGCAAAACATCAAATATTTAACAAAAAAATATAATATAAATATAAATAATAATAAAAATTATATGTACTCGCGGGTTAAAATCTAGCCATTAGTTATTGTTGTTGCATGTGTTCGTGGATGTTTTAATTTTTTTTTTGAATCCTCAAAATCCAAAGAAAAGATAGAAGAAGAAAAAAACAAAGGACATAGGAATTTAATCATTTATTTTGAATCCGATCTAGATACTATTAAAAAACAAAAAAAAAAAACATGAGACCTTAAAATAAACACTAAAAAAATATATGTATATGTGACCCACGGCAAAAAAAAAAAAAAAAACTTCTTGGGTTTAAGAGTATGAAATGAAATTGAAGGGCCAGACAGATTCAAGGCGGAACTCAGGTTTCAGTGTTGGGTTCGTCATTTTTCTTGGTCAATTTTAGTTTCAAACCGAAGAAATGAATGGTTTCTTTTCTCAACGTTTGCTCCAAATTCTGCATTTCTCTGATTTTAAAGATGAAACCTTTTTTTTTTTGGAGCAAGGAGATGATGGTCTAAAAGATGGGGTCGGTGGATTAGAGATTCTGTGTGTGTGTTGTGTTGTTGGTTTCACTTTTCTATGGGATTCACAGGAGTTTATGAAGATCTGCGGCCATGGTGGAAGATCGATTTGCCCAAGATATAATGAACGCGAGAGTGGAGAATTGGGGTTTTGTAAAATCAAGAGCAGCAAGATTGAGTCTTTGAGTAACGATATGAGGGTTCGAGATCAGTCCGTGAAGTGGGCGGATTACGCCAGTCTGTGTCGTCGCAATCACAAGATTGTCACAATCAGGTACATGTCTCACTCTCGGAACCTTGCCTTAGCAATATTAGGCCTAAGAACTTGATGAAAAACGTAGAAATGGCAGTGTTTGATGGAATTGGTGTGTACAGTTGGGTTGCTCGTGTTGAGCGTTTCTTTAAACACAGTGGAATTCAGTCTTGGAGGATCATCGAGATGCATCATTGAATCAATATCAGTCTCAACCTGAACTAGTTTCTGATGCTTTACACTCTGAACCGGGGAAAGTGAGTTCAGTATTGGAAGATAGAGAAAAGGTGGATAGACAGACAGTTAATTCACAAGATCATTAAGATGGTTGATGTTAATGGTGATGTTGAGAGGGTTGCAGGAAGAGAGAAACATCACGAAAACTTGTTCTGCACACAAGATGTTTTGTAAAAAATGTCTTTAGATAAAGACAAGCTGAAACAGAGAAAGAAGATGAAAGGTTTGAAATCATGGATGTTCAAGTTCAAGAACAGTTTCGAGGCACAAAATTCAGCACCAGAACAACTACGGTTTCTAGATATAGTTGCAGCTGCGAAAGGAACAAGAGACGGCTTGCATAAGCAGTGTACTTTGTGTGATAGTCATGAGCTGCAAATGCAACAGCAGAGAAAATGTTCTAAGTTCTGGACATTCAAATATAATAACATGGCTTTACGAGGAGAGAAGATTCTAATGAAGCAGAACCAGTCCACTCACAGAGGAAAAATCAAGTTTGAACATATTAAGCATGCTTGTTGGCTGATTCAATGTAGAGAACCTAGTTGCTATTTGTCAATGTTGCTTCAGAAATTCCAATTTGTTGTTATGGACTTCTCAAAATTCCTTCTTCCTGCACAAATACTGTATCTATGTGTTGGCTCCTTGCGCGAGTCTAGGGTGAGTAATTGGAGCCTGAAACTCCATGACTCTTCTTGTAATCACACACTTGTACATCCGTTTTTTCAGCTTGATGATGCCTAAGACAAGCTACATGCAGAGATAGTAGAAATGCTCTGCTTCCTTCTTCCTACACAAATACTCTATGTTATTGTCCTTTCGCCTTGTAAAATCTCTGACAATTACTGGAACAAAAGGTCAACTTTTCATTACAGTTATCTCGTATCGAACAGCTGTTATATATTATTTGGAATACATATATGGAAGATTTCTTTATCGATTGTTTCCTTGAAAACTAGTAGTATTACCTAAAGTTGGTTATTATTTTCTGTACCAATTCTATGATTTTGCTGTCTAATTCCATTTATATAAATGTATTTCCCATTTTATTCGTTTGAACATTTGTTTTCAGCTCAAATTCCTTATTACAAAGCTGAAGATGACACAACCCATTATTATTATAAAAAAAAATAGAGAATATGAGACCCATCAAAAGGTACGTGATTAGATAGAATAATATCTTAATTAATCAAAAACTGAGAAGAGATAACATAAAGCATGAATTCTACAAGATCCGTCCGTCAAAGATAATTACTCTTGACGGTCGTTTCCAAGGGGGGGGGGGGGGGGGGGGGGGGGGGGGTTTGCCACGTAAAATAACACGAATCTTGTAGAGGACCACATTAGAGACGACGGACCAGCAAAATTTGATCACAAACCTCAACACAACAATGCTTGGCTCGTTTTGGTTTTTAGGCAGAACTAAGTTGATCGCATGTGTTGCTGCACATAGGAGGAAGAACAAAAAGACGACATACTTGTGATTTGATGCAGCGGCTTTGAATTCATCAGCTTGCCAATCTTCAATACGATTCCTGAGATGCCATTTCCTGAAAGGGAAGGACCGAGTTCTCGGCCCTCCTACAACCATGAAGACATAGGCAGTCATCCAACATGCTACGGCGGTGTTAACATCGGGAGCATTCCCGCGCTCCTTTAATAATTCGACGACAGACTCCATCATCCTTGGTCGATGCCAAGAAGAACAAACTCAGAAGAAGAAGAAGAAGAGATCTCACAAAATAACCTACCTTTGTAACAAAGCAACTTCTTGTGTGTAGACCAATTCTTTAGTCTCTTATATATATATATAAACCCTTCTAGTATTTTATTCTACAATTAAGGAAAAGATTACGTGCATTGAACATAAACACCTATATTTATGACCATATCCCTTTCTCATAAAAGGAATGTTACCTAGTCTATTATGTAAACTAAGTTAATTGCTATTAACGAAAATAAGTAAGTTATATTGATGCTTTTAAATTTATTTTTCTTATTTAAAATCATTACATTAAATAACGTAAGAGGATACTTTTCTTATGGAGTATATCTTAAATACTACTCCCTCCGTTTTTTTTTTTTTTGTTGTTCTAGAGATTTATAGACAAATTAAGAAAATAAATCAATGTTTTATTATACTCTTTCTTTAATACATTTTCTAATTTTTTTATTGGTCAAATCATTAAAATAGTTGAAATAAAATTGGTATTTTTATCAAACATATGCATTGGAAACTTAAAATGACAAGTATTAGAAAACAAAACTTTTATTCTAGAATGACAACTAAAAAACGAGATGGAGTATAAATTAGTTTATTTGAACAAAAAATAACTTGTCAATAGTACCATTATTCCATTTTTTTTCTTTTCAGTTTCGTTTATACTTCTGGTCTTACAATTTGAACTATGGAATTAAGTATAATATCTTTTTTTTTTTAAAAAAGAACCCAACATGGTTCCAACTGGTGAACTATTGATCTGCACTCAATTGCTCTACCACTGAGCTATGGACCAATTTAGTAAAAATTGCCAAATATATAAACGTTAAAACTGTTTCGTAGATCATTTTTAAATGAATGAATTATTCTTGTAAATTTAAGAAGAATGATATATATAGTAAGCTCACGAAAAAAAGGAATATCGTTAAAGGTCTTTAACAAATGAGAAAATATACTCTTTTCGCTTTTGGGCTTTAATACATCTTTAAACAAATTGCTGCGTCACTTTTACCCCTTTATACATAGTTTTCGATAATTTTTCATCTTTACATCTTTATGGATTTTTAAACTCACATATTTACATAACTTTTGAAATATGAATTGGTCCCAAAACGATTGCTTTTATAGAAATTTTTGGGATTTTAAATGCAAATGATTGTTATCACTTCCACAAAAGTTGATCAAAAGTTATATTTTGGTCCAATTAATGATTGAGAGAAATAATGAAATATGCATATATCATACTACATTCATACCAAAGGCATCCGAACATAAAAAAACAATTAAGACTGTACAATAACGTTACATAATCCTATTAAAAATACAAATAAGAAATTTATAATACTGAATCCTTATATTAGCAAACAACAATTAAAAAAAAAAAACTAAGATAATTAATTTTTCAAAATAAAATAGTGATAAACGCTCACAACTAGTTCTTTTTCCAAGACAACGACGTTAAAAGGAGTTTTTGTCCTAAGAAAGACCCAACATTTCTTCGTACCTAAAAATGGTTTGAGTAAACAAATGAAGCGGTTTGGTCATATTCATAATTTATCCATGTTTGCTGATCAATGTACTGGTCCACATTAAAATAAGAAGAGCTCGCCGGAAATTCCACGTGGCTGTTTGCCATGTTGACCGGAATATTGTAGTTGGGAAAGTACTCGGAAGCAACCTCCTGAATCTGAAGATAATCCTATCATTATAGATCACAAAACCAAAAACACAAATCAGCCCACTATAGCATGTGCATTACTAGTATTTAGTGTATACAAAACTATTTTGGTTTAGATAATAGATGGTACCTTAGACGAATCAAGGATGAAATCAGGAGAAACCCAAATGCTAGAAGAGTCGTTTGTAGTAGCAGAAGGCTTGAACGATTGAAACTGTGACGCTTCATCGCGACAAGGAGAAGTTGCTAGGCTAGAGTAACCCGAACCAATATCTTGTTCGCTTTTATTTTTCAAACTTATTGAATTGGTCTTGAGTTCATTCTTCTTAGTTACGCGACATATCACAAAAGGTCCCTGAAATTCAAACATATATATATGGTTTTGCAGGTTTCTTTCCATTAATTAATTGAAATGAGAATATTATGAAGTACTTGGATAAACAAGGAAAAAAAACTATAATTTCTTACCTTGCAATTTAGTGATTTTTGTGAAAGATCATCATCGCATAAACGATATTCATGCATAAACCAATTAGTTCTGTCTCCTAATGGGGCACGACCTTCATAGAAAACTAAGGTCTTCCGGTATCCAATTATACCACGCGAGGATTTACAAGTTATTTTCCGGTCTTTACCGGTTGCTTTCCAATAACCCGCCTTTGTAGCTCTATTGGTTCGAGAACCGTTTTGATACTTTTTGTCTTTTGGGCAGAAAAAAAACCATTCCAAATCCCTATTGGGAAGAAATGATTTATCTAAAAATAAAACAAAGATAAAAAAATTAAACAAGTTATCTAAAATTAAAACATTAAAACATAATTATATGACTTAAGTTATGGTAATCAAAACATTGTTTTTTAATCATTATAAGTACCTGGTAACTCCCAAGGATCAAATTTGTAAAGCTCGATAACAGGAATGACTTCGAGCTCAATCTCAAGGCCTTCTACTTTTCTACTCAAGTAGTAGCCTATGAGCTCTTCGTCAGTTGGATGAAATCTAAATCCCGGAGGTAAAGATGAACTTCCCATTTGCATAATTCACACTTGTTCCTTGCAACACAAGAGAGTTGTCTCGAGGGAGAGCAAATAATTAACTAAGTACCGAGGCTAAATCTATCGACTGTTTGGAAAATCCAAAAATAGATACTTTTTTCGACACTCAATTTGTTCTCAAGAATAAGCTGTAACTCACGTTGATTGCATCCTTTTTGTGACAAGATCATTGTCTGAAAGAGATCGTATGATAACAAAACGAAGCAAAATAAAACAAAATGTTTAACCCCTAAAAAAAAACAATAGACACCAAATGAAGGTAATAATTTGGAAATAACGAGGAGTAAGCAGAATTGTTGTGGGTCAAAAGCTCAGGAAAAGGGTTCTCTGACTTTGAACCGGAGATTTAACTATATAAGAAACAAAAAAAGAAGTGATTAGTGAGTAAATTAGTTAGTTAGGAGAGTGCTTAAGAGAAGAGAAGGTTGGTAGAGTGTTGAATGGTTGTGAGGTGATTGATATTTATAGCACAAAGGTTTGCGAAACTATGTGGGGAAGATTAATTAATAATATGTCAAATATGTTATAGTATCATGAAACAATTTAATATTTAGAGGGGAAAACTATATAATACTATAATTTGTATAGTGCCGTTTAATATTGAGAAGACAAAAATAACTGAGACACACCGAAAGCGGATAAAGACATTGCTTGTCCTAAAGAAGTCCCAAAATTCCAAAAGAATATGGACCTACCTGGTCTCAAAGCTAATATTGACTTGTTCACACTTCACACATCAAAACTTGTGTATAATTTATTCAAAGCTTATTTTTCGATAAGCTTATGTGCATGTCAATCTTGTACACTGTATATCGTAGAAATGATATAAACCTTAATTCTGTTTCGTTTTATTTTCATTTCTTTGATATAACGGGAAATATTTTAGTTTTAGGTAAAAAAAATACTCGGTTCTAATTCCTTTTTTTTTTTTTTTCGTTTTTCATTCTATATTCTAAACTTTTTCTTGATTATTTTGAAGGGGTACTGTAAGTAATTATGTTCGTCCTTGTCATCATGAGTAAGACAAAATAGCTTTTTATTAGTGTAACCACACTTTCGACTTTTATAAGACATAGAGGATTAGAAGAGATAACACAACTTTGACGTAAAGAAATTTTTGTTTATTATTTCCTTTTTACCGGAAATATGTTATTGTTTAAGATGTAAAGTTGTAATTTAAAGTTAAGTTCCCATTTGTGTAAGACCCAATAACTGAAATATTCAAGAAAAACACACAAAAGGAACATTTTGGGAGGGAGAAAAAAACGATGACTTCACGAGATGGAAATCTAAGGTTAGTTCTATATACACGAAGAAAAGTGCACCATGTAATTTATACGATAGCTAGAATATTCCCCGATACTTTAGGAACGGTCACCGTGACCCCTAACAGTATATTAAAGAGAACACAATGGAGAAAAGAGAACACGAAGAAGACAAAGGCAACAAAAATGAAGAAAAAGGGATAAAGCATGAAAATATCTACGTCATATGGTAGGAAAAACAAAAAAGTAAGCCTACGAAATACGAATAACGGATCTTCTATGTTGACTACACTATGTCACTATGTAGGAACAAATATTATCTATATCAAAAAGTACCATATATATTTGAATATGTTTGATTACTAATGTCTGGGGTTAAATTCATATCAGTAGTCAAATTTGCATTATACAAAATTTTGCTGTTTCTAATCCTATATGGATGTAGCTACCGAAACTAATAAGATAAATATCATAGATATGATCAAAATACGCCAACCCACCATAATGGTCAGCGTGTTTTTATTTTTGCCAACAAGTGTATTTTTCTAGTCCACGAATCCGAAAAAAGTATATATGTATATATTTTAAATCATCTATATGCAAAACTATATTTGTTGATTTGTTGATCATTGTCAACTTAGTTAATCTTTTTTTTTTGGTTGGTTTTAATGTTAACTTAATTAATCTTATCAATGGAACAACTATTGCTTTCACTATAACAGTTATACATAGGTTTTTTTTCACTTGTTCAATCTAAAAAATATATTCAAAGTTATTGTACTACTTTGCTTGCAACTATCTGTATTATTGTATAAAAAATATTAAATTAGTATTGAAGAAAAACATATATTGACAAAAGTGAGGAATGGGAAAACTGTTATTTATGTGCACCTCAACCAGTGTAAATAGTTCGTCACTCACAAAAGAAAAGTTTTTTAGAGTTACGAAACTAAAGTTTAGAAAATAAGAAGATCCCACAATGTACTTAAAAAACTTCATCTAAAAATTAATAAATTCTCCGTGTTTAGAGTTTGGTCATTCCTCAAAACTCATGGAGAAAAGGACGTGGGTTAAAGGAAGTGAGTTGTAAAATCATACCAAGCAATAGTCAGTTTCTTATAACAAATAATTTTTTTTTTTGTTTCTACTACTTTATTAAATGATAGATGTGCACAAATCTTTTAAATCTATAATACATACGTACATATGTGTGAGTTTGCACATGTTCAATTGTGTCAATAAATGTTGGTCATCATGTAGCACATTGTCTTACTGGTATGTGACATATTTGTTTTCCCGCAAGAACTAAACGTGAAGGATTACATATAGCAAATTAGACAAACAGAACAACAATAAAATGTAGTACGTTCCATTATAAATAAATGAAAATGTACCAAAAAAAGTTAATATTTTAGGAGAACAAATGGGGACTTTAGATTTTCAGTTTGCACTTAACATTTTGAATTTTGAATTAGGTATATTAAAATGGAGTAAAGCCGTTTGAAGTTGAATATTTTTGAGATATAAGATTATTTTAGCCATTTTTTTAGAATAAAAAGAGATAATAATTCTTACTGATTTGGATTACAAAAGTATACATATAAAAAAATATTAAGAAGCATGGGTAATTAATCATCAAGCATTAAACTATTACATATCCAAAAGTTTTAGTGTCGACCCTTTAGACAGACTGAGGTTTTAATGTATGTGTTGTCTCTTTTGTGCACAAACTCCATCCTAGAAGAAGTATTAGAGAGTAATTCCATTTTGAAAACATACTTACTATTCATTATATGAAAACGAACTTGTATATTTTAAGTATGGCATAACATCATTTACCATTTTTTCCCTGCTATTCCATCCACCACATTTAGAAATTGTTTCAGCTGTTACAATCCTGAGCCATTTTAAGACATTGAAGCCATCAGGCGCCAGCAGATGTGATATTGAATTCGGCCTTATTGCTGATATTTCTAAACTTTACCGGTACAAGAAATTTCTTATTCGAACTTTGGTTGAGGTTATTATTCTCTCTGACTTTATTTTCCTATGTTCCCATTGTTTTAAAGATATGGCATCACTATCTCTATTGTTAGTTACTCACATATGCTTAACTGGAATTTCTTGGCAGATGCTTAATCCTGACCTACTCTTCAAACTAATCAAGAATCTTGAAACACCGAGGCTTATATATATACGGACGAATACTCTAAAGGTTATCTTGGTTATGCATTGATGAAGTGTTTAGAAATTTCTGAGCTTATGCAAAGTCCTGATGAGTCTTGTTTTGCTTCAAGATTCAGAGAAGCTCTCTGGCTACACTGTAGTATGTATATCACTATGTAGGAACAAATATTATATATATTAAAAATTACTATATATGTTTGAATATGTTTGGTTACTAATGTCCAAGGTTAAATTCATATCAGTAGTCAAATTTGCATTATACAAAAAATTTTGCAGTTTAATTTCTAAATCCTACATGTATGTAACTAACAAAACTAATAAGATAAAATATGGTAGATATGATCAAAATATGCACACCCACCACAATGGTCAGTGTGTTCTTGTTTTTGCCCAACAAGTATATTTTTCTATTCCACGATTCCGACAAAAAGTATATATCTATATATTTAAAATCATCTATATGCAAAACTACATATATTTGTTGATTTGTTGTTGATCATCGTCAACTTAGTTAATTTTTTTGTTGTTGTTGGTTTTAATGTAAACTTAGCTAATATTATCATGTGGAACGACCACTATTGCTTTCACTATAACACTTATACATAGGTTTTGTTCTCATTTGCTCAATATGAAAAATATATTCAAAGTTATTGTACTATTTTGCTTGCAGCTATAATATTAAATTAGCATTAGAGAAAAACATATATAGACAAAAGTGAGGGATGGTAAAACTGTTATTTATCCGCACCCCAACCAGTATAATAGTTGGTCAGTGGCAAAATAAAAGGTTTTAAGAATTACGAAACTAAAGGGAGTCAGTTGTAAAATCATACCAAGCAATATAGTCAATTTTATATAACAAACAAACAAATTTATATTGTTTCAACTACTTTATAAAATAATCAGTACAAGAAAATAGTCATCTTACAACATTGAACATTGTTGCAATAAGTCAAGTATATTATTGCAAACATGATATTGCAATAAAATTGAGACGAAATATCTATTGTTGCTATATGAATGTTGCAAATTCGTATTTGTTACAAAATTATTGTAAAAATTGCAATTAATTGACTTTTTGCGTATATGTCGTATTAATCAATAACTAGGATCGGATCCGCGCTACAGCGCGAGAAAAATTTGCATATTATTATAGCGATATATTATCATGTGATTATATTATATGTGTTCTAATCTACCTTGTACCAGTGTTAAGAGATTTCTATAATGAATACAATTTTTGTTCCGGAGTACATTTTACCACAGTTTTGTAGTCTGTGGACTAATATAGAGATGAGTATTGAAGGTTATATACAATGGAAAATGAACAAAAAAGCAAAATATAAAATGAGGTTCTCGAAACATGAACATAGGAAAATATTATGCATAAATTAATAATATAGTTGGTAGAGATATACTAATATGTATTATTGAAACGACCTGACCCGGGTTTTTTTTAAATAATAAATAATAATAATAGTAAATAAACTATAACTAGTGATCGCATACTCACTAGCCACCTAACCAAAATCACAACCAACAACGGAAATAACCAATACCAATATCCAATAATAAACTAATATTATAAGTATATCAATTCCAATAACCAAACACCAAGGAAACATAGAACCAGCAATCCTAACAATGCTCTAATGACCCAACTCTAGCAACCTAACAATGCCAGACAACATCCAATCGAGTCCCTAGAACATCCTCCTCTTCATTGCCTTGATTCCAAGATCACACTTTGCCTTTACATGCACCACAAACACAAATTGAGATGCATGAGTATTTGATAAACACTCAGTGAGGCAATCCTCCCATCTATTGGGTTATACACACAAGCAACAGTGATGCCAATGTTCCAAACAATCAACAAACAAGACATACAAACAAGGAAAAACAAACATCATCTCGCTGGAAGGGAGGTGTCGACCGACATCAGCCAAGTGTCGACCGACACTACCCCACAATGTCGATCAATGCAGCTTCACTGGTGTCGACCGACACTACCTCTGCAACCGCGATCCGCACGAAGCCGAAAGTCGAATCTTGCTCCCAAAACTCTACCAAATCGTCCAATACTCAAAACCCAATCCGTATACATTCGTAGGAACCTATAGCAACCAAGCCCAGCAAGAAAACACACAAACCAACAACAAAAAAAGCAAGAACAAGGAAATCAAAGGCTTAGATTAGCCATGGTCATGAACTCACCTCTTTGCAGGAAGTTTCTGACCAACAATGACGAATCCTACATTCCCAGAAACCTTCTAGCATGTTCCTAGCCCTGGATCTTCACTCCCACAGCAAGATCTCACCAAAAAACACATTGAAATCTCACAAACTTTCTCAAGAACCTTTGGAAACTGTTTTCTCCTCTTTCTCTCTCTCTCAAGCGGCGTAAACAACAAAAAACACGACCTAGGTCGATTTTCCTCATTTAATACTCGGTTCAGTGGTATCCATAAACCAAACCAAACCAAATCGATCAAAAACTCAATCTGGTCGAACCAGAATAAGTGGTGTCGACCGACACCACTCTTGGTGTCCATCGACACCCATCCCCAAAACGCAGAGTTTTGGTTCGCGGATGTTACAATTCTCCCCAACCAACAAAGATTTGTCCTCGAATCTCGAACAACCATCAACCAAGGACTCCCGTGCAACCGTCTCCACGACCCGCACTCTTCCGACCGATCTACGAAAGGTCACCTTTAGGCGATAGACTCACGCTCCATGCATTATTTGCTCTCGACTTTTTGAAATTTCCCTTACTCACAGGCCTAAACCTTGAGTTTTTTTATTGGCTCCTCATCAGAACGAATCATGCATGCCATAATATAGGCTCCTCATCAGGCCGAAGCCTGCATGCCATAATTGGCTCCTCATCGGGCCTAAGCCCGCATGCCATTATATAGGGAAGTCCAACAATCGTCTCTCGGGTTGCCACCCTACAGCGCGCCCCCGGATCGTCATTCGAAGTCGATATACCAACTATACTCTCAAGCCACAAAGTCTTAGAATATAGCAGTACAAGGAGAACCAAAGTCCCCCAAGAGTCGTGAGCAACAATTCTGAACACGTCTGAGCCCTATCCCTAACCAGGTTTCCTTTATGTGGCTCGCGTAAGAAAACACAATGTCCTACCAACCACATATTCCCTCACTGGAATACCTCATGACCACACAAGGATCATCTCACTGCCCCACGCGCCGCCACAAAGGCCAAACAAATTTCCTAAACAGGACCGCCACCAAGGCCACTCAAATGTCCTAAACAGGACCGCCACAAAGGCCACTCGTCACGAAGGACCGTCACAAATACCACTTGTCCCGAAGGACCGTCACAAATACCATCTGTCCCGAAGGACCGTCACAAAGACCATCTGTCTCGAACGACCGTCACAAAGACCATCTGTCCCAAAAGACCGTCACGAAGACCATCTATCCTGAAGGACTGTCAAAAAGACCATCTGTCCCAAAGGACCGCCTAAACAGGCACTCTGGCTAAACAACCCGCAACAAAGGCCACACAATCGGCTAAACAGCCCGCCACAAAGGCCACATAATATCTCAAGAGACCGCCACACACGGGTGCAATGACTCAAAAGTCTGCCTCACAGAAATTTTGTATCCCGAGCACCAACTCATCTTTTTACTTAGTCGCACAACCAACCTCCCCTAATCGACCAAGTAAACAAGAGAGATGGGCTGGAATACTCAATTCCCGCTCCAGCCACGGACTACAACTGGGACCAGGCTAGACAAGTTCAAGTCGTGACGTGCTTCTCGAACCACTTCTTGAACCTTGCCTTCATGCTCGCCTCAGGCTCCCAAATCTGCTCCTCAACACCATCATAGTCACAAAGAACTCTCATCAAAGGAATCTTCTTCTTCCGAAGTTCCTTGATCCTCCTCTCGAGAACCCTCACTGGTCTCGCCTCCAAAGTCATGTTAGGCTGAAGATCCTCAGGAATCTTAGCCAACAACTGATCATCCTCACGGAGACACTTTGCAACATAGACACATGGAAAACCTTATGGAATACTCTCATAAACCTCAGGTAACTCCATACTATATGCCACTGTCCAACTCGCTCAATCACTCTCAACGGACCCATATACCTCTGACTCAACTTAGTCTCAGTCAATGACCTGTTCGGACCCCACAACATGACCATCTTCAGGTTCACTCTATCTCCCACCTGAAACTCCAGATCTCTCCTCCTCCTATCGGCATAACTCCTATGCCGATCTTGGGCTTCCTTCATGTTCAGCTTGACAATCCGAATCTGCTCCGAGGTCTCCTGAACAAAATCCGCCCCATACATGCTCCTCTCTCCCACCTGAGTCCAGCATAACGGTGTACGACACGGCCTCCCATACAAAGCCTCATAAGGAGTCATGCCAATACTCGCCTGGTAACTGTTGTTGTAAGCAAACTCTACCAAGCTCAGGTGATCTGCCCAATGGCCACCCCAATCCAGCACACAGCCTCCCATACAAAGCCTCATAAGGAGTCATGCCAATACTCGCCTGGTAACTGTTGTTGTAAGCAAACTCTACCAAGCTCAGGTGATCTGCCCAATGGCCACCCCAATCCAGCACACATATCCTCAGCAAATCCTCCAATGTCTTGGTCGTCCTCTCTGACTGTCCATATGTCTGGAGATGGTAAGATGTACTCATATGCACCTTAATGCTCATATCTGCCTGAAATGCCCTCCAGAACACCAAAGTGAACTTGGAATCCCTATCAGACACAATGCTCGTTGGCACCCCATGCAACCTGACTATCTCCTTCACATACTTCTTAGCCAAGACTGCTGCTCCACCAGTCTTCTTAACGGCCAGAAAATGTGTCGACTTAGTCAACCGGTCCAC
The DNA here is from genome assembly GCF_030686135.1 of Camelina sativa. NCBI lineage: Eukaryota > Viridiplantae > Streptophyta > Magnoliopsida > Brassicales > Brassicaceae > Camelina > Camelina sativa. The sequence continues at coordinate 10,692,787 of NC_141889.1, read as the reverse complement.
AATGACCCAAATAGCATCAAACGTCTTGAACAATGGCAAACCAACCACGAAGTCCATAGTAATTATATTCCACTTCCACTCTGGAATGGGAAGACTCCTCAGCAATCCACCTGGTACCTGATGCTCAGCATTCACTAGCTGACATACATCACACCTCGCAACCCAACTAGCCATGTCCTTCTTCATCCCGACCCAGTGATAGTACCTCTTGAGATCACGGTACATCTTAGTTGCTCCTGGATGAATAGAGAACATGCTCGCATGAGCCTCTCTCAAGATCTCCTGCGTCAACTCCTCATCCTTAGGCACACAAATCCGCCCATGCCTCTCAACTCCTCATCCTTAAGCACAATAGAGAACATGCTCGAAGAGGATGTTCTAGGACTCCATGCCACACACAATTGACTACCTCACATAATCAATCAAGACATGCAATCCCAAACATCACAACAGAAACCTAGTGAACCCAAACCTAAAATCGTAAGGGCTCTGATACCAAACTGAAACGACCTGACCCGTTTATTTTTTTTAAATAATAAATAATAATAATAATAATAATAATAATAATAATAATAATAATAATAATAATAATAATAATAATAATAATAATAATAGTAATAATAATAATAATAATAATAATAATAATAATAATAATAATAATAATAATAATAATGATAATAATAATAATAATAATAATAATAATAATAATAGTAAATAAACTACAACTAGTGGTCTCATACCCACTAGCTACATAACCACAATCACAACCAACAGCGGAATAACCAATACCAATATCCAATAAAAACCCAATAATAAACCAATATTATAAGTATATCAATTCCAATAACCAAACATCAGGGAAACATAAAACCAGCAATCCTAACAATGCTCTAATGACCCAACTTTAGCAACCTAACAATGCCAGAAAACATCCAATCGAGTCCCTAGAACATCCTCCTCTTCATTGCCTTGATTCCACGATCACACTTTGCATTTACCTGCACCACAAACACAAATTGAGATGCATGAGTATTTGACAAACACTCTGTGAGGCAATCCTCTCATCTACTGGGCTATTCACACAAGCAACAGTGATACCAATGTTCCAAACAATCAACAAACAAGACATACAAACCAGGAAAAACAAACATCATCTCGCTGGAAGGGAGGTGTCGACCGACACTACTCCACAGTGTCGATCAATGCGGCTTCACTGGTGTCGATCGACACTACCTCAGCAACCGCGATCCGCACGAAGCCAAAAGTCGAATCTCGCTCCAAAAACTCCACCAAATCGTCCAATACTCAAAACCCAATCCTTATACATCCGTAGGAACCTGTAGCAACCAATCCCAGCAAGAAAAACACACAAAACAACAACAAACAAGCAAGAACAAGGAAATCAAAGGCTTAGATTAGCCATGGTCATGTACTCATCTATTTTTAGGAAGTTTCTGACCAACAATGACGAATCCTACACTCCGAGCAACCTTCTAACACGTTCCTAGCCCTAGATCTTCACTCCAACAACAAGATCTCACCAAAAACACCTTGAAATCTCACAAACTCTCTCAAGAACCTTTGGAAACTGTTTTCTCCTCTTTCTCTCTCTCTCAAGCGGCGTAAACAACAAAAAACACGACCTAGGTCGATTTTCCTCCTTTAATACTCGGTTCAATGGTTTCCATAAACCAAACTGAACCAAATCGATCAAAAACTCAATTTGGTCGAACCAGAAATAAGTGGTGTAGGTCGACACCACTCTTGGTGTCCATCGACACCCATCCCCAAAACCCAGAGTTTTGGTTCATGGATGTTACAATTATTTGTTCTTCTTCACATCATATACATAAACATAGTTGAAATATATGATTTTTAATTTATGACTTCAATTTTTGTAATTTAAAATGTATTATAACTTCTAAGTAATTATAGTTGGGTTATATGTTTAATGGTGTCTGTATAAAATCTTGGGCTTGGAAGTTGTTTCTGCAAATTGAGTAGTTGGGCTTTGTTGGCCTTTTTCTTGTAAAAAATACAACGCCTTTTAGATTGTTTTTTTTACTTATCTTCTTCCTGAGTGAAACAACTACAATTGTTGTCGTCAATCATCTTCCATTCGATTCATCTTATTTCCAGATTTTAATTTGCGAGATTTCATTCTTGAATCATACCTTCTAATCAAATTGACTACATCGAAAATTGAGACCCTGTTTGGCGCTGTTTTTACAAAATCGGGAAATGAGAGAAGATTCATTTAGTCGAATTGAATCCAAGATGTCTGTGTTGGGGTAAAAAAAATCCGATAATTGGCGGATTCGGTTTTCAGCCATGAGTATAATACAGTGAGTAATCAATTCAATTGAGTTGGTAAGTTGCCTACCATTCAGAATTGCTTAACTTTTAGATTCTTAATCTTCTATATGTATTCAATTCGATTGGGAAAAGTTGTTTTATTTGTAAGAGGAAAAACTGATTGCTTTACTTGTTTTCCAGAAAGCTTCAGGGTATCAAGTTACATCAATTTTCATGTAGACCAGTTTGTTACCACAGATTCCATGTTTCTTGAGCGAAAAAAAAGAAAGATAAGTTCCTAATTCATTTTTTCCTTACAATCTTGGCCATTACTGTATTGTGATTTCTTATTAGATACTGCAGTGTAACGTAAATTTTAAAATACGCATCAAAGAGATATAATAAGATGGCATATTTTCTTTTAGATTTGAATTGATATAGTTAGTGTATGATAATTGGGAACTAATTGAAATATAATACACTTTTATGTATGAGCTTTGATTGGTTTGTGAGGAGAATGTATGACGTTAATTGGCTGTCAAGTTTTTGATCTCAAAGAAGGAGATCTAGAGGATCACAGTAAAAAGGTTAGTATTTCGATTTTCTCAAATTAATCCTAAAGAAAATTTTCCTGCATTTCGTTGTTTAATAATAACTGGAAAACTTATTCTTTGCTCATTTATTTTAAACTTAAACATGAAATGAAAACATACAAATAGGTAGTTAAAATAAAACCAAGTAAAAAAAGGAATGTAAAAGATGCCAAAAATCGTTCTTCTAATAATCCTCTTGCCACACATGCTTCCTTGTATGAAGGATATACAACTCCATCATATGTCCTCAGATCTTTGTCACTTATTGGCCCTTTAAGAAAACGAAATAGAAGTTTGATGCTTAATTTACCATTAAACTTACTTGAAATAGACGTTGTTCTTCGATTGTTGATTGTCCTTTTTCTCCTTTCAAAGCATTTTCCTTTAGGATTCCAAGTAAAAAAACAGGGATCACTTCGAAAGTGAGTTGTCGTTCAACTTCACAGTTGAGGTTGAGTTGAAACCAAGCATTAAGCATTGGATCTTTGATATCTTTTTTTTTCCCCAATGTTTGTCATAATGAAATTGAGAAGATTTGCGTGGGTGCTGTTTAGTAATAAGTATAAGGTAAAGAATATATAGAGTTGTTACCATTTAGGGTTTTCGGAGTTGTAAATATTTCGTAGTTGATCTTAATAATATTTTCCCCAATATTTTAGTTATGAATCTCTCATATAACAGATACAACTCAATAATAGGGAACAATTTATTTTAAAAATCATAAGTAGTAATGTGTATTGATTTTGTTAAAGAAATACTTTTCCAATCAAATCTGTAATTTGATCCGGTTCGATATATATTACCAATTTTTGGAATTTCTATCAATAATAGGCAATTCTTTTAAAAGTCATAATTGTTTTGATATATATAAAATCGCTTACAATGAATTTTTAATAGAAAAGTACTTTAATAAAACAAAAAGAAATTCCCTAAAATCTTATTAAAAGAAAATAATTGTTTAAAAGAAAAGTAAAAGCAAATTGAAAATTGGACAGTTATAGAGTTAATATGATCGTGCTTCTTACAAATTCTGAAAAACCTCTTTGAACACGACGTTCATTGTTTGCCTCTGAATCTGACCTTCTTTGTCAACGATGAGAACTTTCAATCCTTTCTTATACGTCACCCTAGATAGCGCCACATATAATTGCCCATGTGAGAATACAGGTCGAGGCAAAAATAAACTAACTTCTTTTAATGATTGTCCTTGACTCTTATTGATTGTCAGAGCAAAAGTTAGAGCTATAGGAAATTGCCTACGCCGCATTTTGAAAGGTAGCTTGGTATCAAATGGCTTGATAAATGTCTGAGGAATCAACACTAAATCACCACTTCGGTCTCCAGTAATAACCATGGCCTCTAAAACATGATCAGCCATTTGTATAATTTGAAGCCTTGTTCCATTACATAATCCATCCTTATGATCTAGATTTCTCAACAACATAATTGGAGCTCCAACCTTTAGACGCAAATTATGATTTGGTAAGCCTGATATTTTTATACTGTTTAAGAAGTCAGGAGTGAAAATTGGATTATTGGCTGAGTCTAAATCAGTTGGATCGATAATATCACAACTACGATAGCTTTTCTCTTCACCTGCAGCAGTTTACAAAAATGTATTAGTCCAGAATTTGAATAAAATTTTAATTCAAACAATGAAGAACCCTTCACACGTTCGTTTTTCTAAACTGTCAACGAAACTAAAAGGTTGATAATCGTACCAGCTAACTTATCCAGCATGATTTGATTGATAGTATTGACGTCATCATTTCTCGGTGCTAAAATAGCTCTCTTGAAAGAATTTAGGATCCTTCTTCGTTTGCAACAAGTTAACATCCCCATATATTGCTCTGTTGATTGCTTCGATGGGATCATCAACATCTGTTATTAAAAACTCATCAGGGATATCTATTAGAGCCTCTCCATCATTAGGTTCTGCAATTTTGCCATCTCCCACATCTAATATCCAGTTTGAAACCTCCTCAATATGTTTTCCCTCATCTTCTGTCAAATTCTCGCTTATTAGACGCATGTTCTTGATTAGCTTTAATAATTTGCAATGCTCCCATAATTAAGATGCATTCAAGGAAGCCAAAACAATCTCTGCTCGCCCTGCCCCATTAATCACATGTAGGATTTATCTGAAATCTCCCCCAAAAACAACCACCTTACCACCAAAAGGTTATTTAAGCCCTTTTCCAATACAATCATTCAGGCTTCTGTCCAAATTCTCAAAAAAATACTTGCTCATCATTGGAGCTTCATCCCATATAATAAAAATACCCCTCTTTTTCAATGAAAGGACGAAACTACCCATCTAACAAATTTTAAATAAAAATCGAACATCCTAGATGTACCAGTTGCACCCGTTGTACCAGTTGTACTCGTTGCACCAGTTGTACCAGTTGCATCCGTTGCACTCCAATTGTACCCTGCATAGTGGGATTCAAATCTTGGGCGCACGCGCGTGCGCATGGAGCTCGCAACCACTGAGCTACTGTGTTTTTCGTTGAACACTTACTGGTTTAATTATATCTAACCTTTAACAACCTTCATTAAGGGTAATATTATCTTCTTAATATTGATGGGTTTTTGAGAAAATGTTTTGATGAAATGGTCAACATGAAGTGGTATTTTAAAAAAATGATATAGAAAATAGGGTATTTTTGAAAATGTCCCGTGTTTTTCGTAGTAACTTTTCGTAAATATTTGTTAAGTTCTAAAAAATTGAATAAATGCAATCTACCGTCGTGTCTTCTCTTCTTAACTTTACAGTCATATTTTTGTATATTTTATGAACCATTACAACTTGTTCTCTTCTTTTCAAATATGATATGTAAATGATTATATTTTTTAATTTCTTTCTTTTTGTTTTGTTTTAAATGATAAAATTATGAATACATTGTATAAGACACGATAAATTTCCTAAATAATCATATAATAAATTACAAATATTACAAATATTAAATGAGGACCATTCTTAATATGACATAATGCTTTGTTTAAATTCATTTAAATTAATTATTTTTATTTTTTTAGCATAACTCAAACATATTTCTATTTCCAAAATCAATTTATACTTCATAAAAAATGAATATTAATATTACTATTCAGTCAATCAGTAAGAAAATTACCAATCCTCTCAAATTTGAATATAACTAAACAGAAAATTATCACATATTTTATTTAGTTGAATCAAAACTCAGTTATATATTCATATAAAAAAAATATATCTATTTTCGTAAAGGCAGTATTGTAAATGAATATATAATACAAGCAACTATCGTTTTATAGATGAAACATATCTATATATATAAGTTAGTTTTTCTCACTCCTGGTGCTGCCACGTCAGCCACTTCTTTTTTAATTTTGTGGGCCTTACAGATTTTGATAAGCCCTTTAAACAATCATACAAATGACAAACTGATCAACTAAATTTCATCCAAAATCTGTAGGCCCAACACTATTTCATTCAAAGTCTCTAGACCCATCACTATTTTTAAATCCTATGAATTCAATTTTTTTTTTTTAATTAAAATATTCATTTAGTGCATGTTTTTTGTTAAATATAATTAATCGAAAGTTTAAATAAAAAAATAATTATGTAAAATAAATTAAATGTTAAAATAAGAAAACAATACTATAATTTTTCATTAGTGGTAATAATATAGTTAAAAATTTTAAACTGATCGTAATTTAATATTTCAAATATCAAAACAAGGCAACCTAAGCAACACTTTCAAAGAATCAAGGAAACACAACTAGAAATCAATTAAAAATATTTGGCAGCACTTCACAAATCCATCACCAAAGACAAAGACGCAAAGTGATGAACACACATTTAATAAACTAAAAAGATGTAGATATATGAATGCCACAATCAGATAACCGTAACACAAAATTATATGAAAAAAACAACCGATAAAACAAAAAAACAACCCGGACTTTATAGAATTACAGCAAGATAAACAAGAAAATTAATTTTCCCCAAAACACAACTCACATCGAATCGAAAAAACCACTCACAGGACAAAGGGAAAAAAAGTTACAACCAAGAACACAAAACAACTCACAACTTAATTAGGAAACCAAGAAGCCAACATATTTTCATATGAATAAATTTGGAACCCAATTGACATTCACCTTTAACAAAATCAACTGGGGATAACGATTACGACATGAATGACTGAAAAAAATGATTAAGAGCATCAAAGACATAAGTTCAATCCTCAAACAAACCTCTAGATCGGAAAATTGCTCTTCTCATATCCGTTCACGAGGACATCGAAGTTTGAAAAAGAACAAATCAATTTCAACTCAATAACATATAAATAATGGCTCAATAAACCCACAAATTATAAGCCTTACAGAGAAATTGGGTCTGAATGAAACAAACAAAAATATCCTACAAAAGAGGAATGTAAGTTATTGATTTTATTTATTTTTCTTAATAAAATCCACAATCTTTTCACTCCAAACACTAAAAAATTGACAAAAAATTACTCCAACAGTTTACAAAATACATATGAAAATATTAAATAACAATTCAACCACAAAATAGAAAATAATAATAAATTAATGACAACTAACAACTACAGCAAAACAACAACTTCAACTAAACAATGTTAAATTCTAATAATAATTTTTAAAAAAGCATTAAAAACACACAAGATGAATTTTTTACTTCTTACTGCAAAACATATTTTTATTAAAATATCCAACAAAACAACATAAGCGACCAAAATTAAATACAAAAACAAACGTAAAGATGAATTTACAAAAGCAAAAAAAAATATACACAACAAAACTCGGAATACACCTTAATCTAACTACCGCGCGTAGCGCGGGTCAATTGCTAGTTTCTATATAAAACAACCTACAGTCATTAAACATTTTGGCAATTATAATAGATTATATATATATATATATAATTAATTAATCTAATATTAAATATACTTACTACTTATTTTTCTCCGCGATAAATGCTGGTTAAATATCCCGAGTCACACATAAATAAATAATATAATAAATATTAGAGGGGAACAATAATAGTTAAAACTTATAACAATAATAATAGTTAACACTTATCATAATGTGCGCGTCTAAGGAAGATGGTCGGCCAAGGACGATCGGGTTCATTGCTCTCACACACTCCTCTTTATTTTTGGCAATCAGAATCTAAAACCTTTTCAAACTTTTAAAATATTTCATATTCAGTATCTTTTGTTGTTAAGATTTCAATTTGAGTGTCAAACTACGTACATTAACTCATGATCTCTCCGTCTTTGAATTCTAACTTCATATTCTCCTTAATCATCATGATCTTCTTTTTTTTTAGTATTTTCTCTTATTTTCTTCTCATTTTTTGCTCTTTTTAATACAATTTTTTCAATAGAAACTCTTTTCGACACTCAATTTGTTCTTAAGAGTAAGCTGCAACTCACGTTGATTGCATCCTTTTTGTGACAAGATCATTGTCTGATATTTATAGCACAAAGGTTTGCGAAACTATGTGGGGAAGATAAATTAATAATAGATCAAATATATATGGTATAGTATCATACTATCATGCATGAATCAATTTAATATTTAGAGTGAAAAACTATATAATAGTATCATTTGTATAGTGCCGTTTAACATTGAAAAGGAAAAAATAACTGAGACACACCGAAAGCGGATAAAGACATTGCTTGTCTCAAAGCTAACATAGACTTGTTCACACTTATCAAAACTTGTATAATTTATTCAAACCTTATTTTACGATAAGCTTATGTGCATGTCAACCTTGTACTGTATCGTAGAAATGATATAAACCTTATTTCTGTTTCGTTTTATTTTCATTTTTTTGATATAACGGGAAATATCTGTAGGAAAAAATATTATCCATATCAAAAGGTACCATATATGTTTGAATATGTTTGGTTACTAATGTTCGGAGTTAAATTCATATCAGTAGTCAAATTTGCATTATTCAAAATTTTGCAGTTTCTAAGGCTCCGATTAGTAACGACTGTTACTTATGACCGTAAAGACTTTAACTTTTAAATTTTAGTTGTAGAGAATTTGGTTGTAGATGTTTTGACTGTATAAATTTTAACTGTTAAAATTTGATTGGTAACAAATACTTTTAAAACTGAAACTGTTACTTTTATTATTAAAATATATTAAACTGATGATAATGAAAAGAAAAATAATTATTATTGAAATGGATATTAAAAGAAGGAAATTGTAAAAATAATTTATATAAAATTTAAATATAAACTTTTAGAGAGCTTTTAAGTATAATGGGAAAAGAAAAAATTAAAATTTTATATTGATTTAATTTTAAAGCCTGGTTTTCACGCTTTAAAAAATCTGGGAAAACAAAGAAGGAAAAACAAAAAGTGAATTCTAAAGCTTTAAAAAAAATAAAAGTCAAAAAAGTATGATTGGTAAATAAATGGCTGTCAAAGCTTTAATTATTTTTTAAGTTTTAAAAGTCTTGTACCAATCAGAGTCTAAAGCCTATATGTACATAACTAACAAAACTAATAAGATAAATATCATAGATATTATCAAAATACACCAACCCACCACAATGGTCACTGGTGAGCGTGTTCTTGTTTTTGCCAACAAGTGTACTTTTCTAGTCCACGATTCCGACAAAAGTATATATGTATTTGTTAATCGTCGTCAACTTAGTTAATTTGATTCATTCCTCAAATTAAAACTCATGGAGAAAAGATGGGTTAAAGGAAGTGAGTTGCCAAATCATACAAGCAATATATAGTCAATTTCATATAACAAATAAAGGATCTTTTTTTTTTTCGACTACTTTATTAAATGGTAGATGTACACAAATCTGTTAAATCTCTAATACATGCGTACATGTGTGTGAGTTTGCGCATGTTTAGTTGTGTCAATAGATGTTGGTCATCATGTAGCACATTGTCTTATTTGGATGTGACATATTTGTTTTCCTACATGAGATAACGTTGAAGGATTACATAGCAAATTAGACAAACAGAACAACAATACAATGTAGTACATTCTATTATAAATAAATGAAAAGGTACCAAAAAGTAATATTCTAGGAGAAAAAAATCAGGACTTTAGATTTTCAGTTTGCAATTAACATTTTGAATTTTGAATTAGGTGTATTAAAATGAAATAAAGCCGTTTAAAGTTGAAATAATTGAGATATAAAATTATTTTAGCCATTTTTAGAACAGAATAAAGATAATAATTTTTACATATTTGGATTACATAATTATACATATAAAAAATATTTTATATATCAAGAAGTATGGGTAATTAATCATCCAAACATCAAACTATTATATATCCAAAAATTTTAAATATCAACGGTTTAGAGATAACTTCAGAGCAAACCTCATTTTGGCGGCATTTCCAGATATGTGAAATCTCTAAGAAGATATGAAGACTTTACTTCAATACCTTTGTGGAGACCATGAACAAGTTTGCTTCCACGGTATCGGACACCGACTAGCATACACATACATGTAACCACCGTCAAAGCCTCCTCCTATACCATGGTTGGACTTCACAACAGACGCAAGCTTATTCATCACTCTAATAATGACAATGATGATGATAGAGCGTAACCCCATGTATTCTGACTCATCAGAAGTACATCCAACATATATTTCCTGCTAAATTTATTGGAAATAGTGGATATTTGCTCCAACGAACTGTGCGCAACATTATATATAAATCTTTTAGGTTTCTAAATACCATCATCACAACTCAAGAAAAATCGTGTATCAACACTTTATTAGGAGGTTGTGGTTCTCCGCGCTTGAGCTAGCCCTAGAGTGTTGATGTAATGTAAATAAAACACAACTTATAATTAATTAAGCCATCAATTTTTAACTAAAGTCAATTTAAGAAAATTTGTAAATAAAAAAATCTGGAACTCAAAATCATATGGCAAGTTTCTCAGATATATTACAAGCTCTTGATAATCATATCTTACATTCATATTTAAGATTTGTAAAATATGGAAGTGCACATATGGTACCATTTTAAGTTGTATAAGATACTATTATGTCGACAGGTTGTGACAAATCTACATTTTCTTTCGTATAATACACTTGTTCTTTTCATTTTCTTTAGAAGGTGGATCTTGTAAAATATTTAGTATGTGGCAAAATTTATTTATTATTTTTTCTCTCAAAATTATTACACCTATGAATATATAATTTTTTTTCTTACAACCCGTAGGTGTATAATGTATATAGATATATAATTTTTTTTCATTCATTTCCATAAAAAAAATTAACCAATAATACTGAAGTAGTCTAATTAAACCAATATATAGATCAGGGCAACCAATAATGCTGAAATAGTCTAATTAAACATTAATACAAACTTAAATATATATGTGTGTAGTTACATATACTGCTTATAACAATTTAAATCTATTGCATTAATTTTGTTTTTATTAGAATAGGATGATTCATGAAAACTGGAGATTTGTTTTTATGTAATTCTTTATTGTTTTGTGCATATTCATGAGCATTTAGGTTGTTTAGGTTGCATTTTGCATCAAGTTTATTATCTCAGATGATGGAGTAGAGATGTACAAGGAAAGTGTGCTTTGGAGCCAAATAAGTCAATAATTAGCAATATAATGGAAGACACACATTTGGATGCACACAAGATGATTGATGATTCGGAACCAGTTTACAGTCCCTCAAAGATCGACTCATATGAAGACCTTTCTTTGGGCTTTAGCTCCAGAGTTCTTCATCTAAGTTATTGGAAATTGAGTAAGCTTTGCAATGGAGGTGATTTCAGGCCAATCAGATGTGCGTGTAAAGAGTTATACCTGTTTGAGTGAACGTATATACAGCCAGAGTGAAGACAGGAGCCACACGCGGCCAAGAGCAGCGGCCAAACGGTGGCCGAGTGAAGACCAGCGACCATCCCAATCGGTCAAGAGCTGGCCTATGGAGTTCAGTAAGAGGAAGATCGTTTACAGCAGCGGCCAAGCTCAATCGGCCAAGCCATGACCGTTGGAGCCACGCGACCTCATCAATCGGCCAAGCCATGGCCGATGGAGCTCAAGAAGAGAAAACACCGTTTACACCAGCGGCCACCACCATCGGCCAAAGTGTGCCCGGCCATCCCAATCGGCCATCCCAATCGGCCATCTCAATCGGTCAAAGCATGGGCGTGTGAGACCATCACCACACTTGTTTTAGTTTTGATCTGGGTTTGACCCGGTTTGAACTAGGTTGACCCGGCTCCTTTTTATTTTGCTATAAATACTCTAACCCTATTAAGGGGAGACTTATCTCTTATCTTTTGTTTATCTCTTGTTTAGCAGCCATTGAGAGTTTTAAGATTGTTTACTCTTGGTTTGTTGAATGATTGAGTACTTCTAAGTTTTTAATAGCAATTTCTTTTTCAAATCTCTTAATCTATAATCTCTGATTATAATTTCACAAAGACCAAACTCTTTCCTTTGTGTGATCATGATGATGAGTGGGCAGATCATTAGAACTTTGGGCTAGGTAGATTAGGGAGATATATGATTGATCTTTGATGTCTAGAGCTTTATTTATGTGTTTCCTATCTTGTTTAGTGTTAATAATGCTGGAAAGCCATGATCAAGCTTGAATCTAGACATTAGGATTTCCATTGCCCAGAAGGTGTTTGATGAAATTCCTGAATCAAACTATTCAAGGGTTTTGCACTCCTAGCCAATGGAAATTGATGATTAGGGTGCTTAGTGGTATTAAGACTTGTTCTTAATGCATGCTAGCTTTGTGATTGCCTTTGGAAAAAGTTGATTATCACTTGATTAGCATAGGAATCTCTACCATGGAAATGGATTGATTTGCATTAGTGTTCTTAGCCATAAGATTGTTCTTGATTGTTGTCTGGACATCTAGGATTGGTTAGCTATCTCCCAAGTCAATTACCTTGCCTAAGGTTCACTTGTTTAATCTTGATTTAAAGTTTTTTGTTAGTTGTGTTCTGTTTCTTTTCTTTAATTTGTTTGCTAGTTAAGATTGTTACAACAAAACCAATTCATGTTAAGAATATATTAAGCAACTTTGTGTATTCTTAGTGAGTTGATTAATGCAGATTGTGGATTGATAATTTAATTGACTGAAATATACTACATCAATTTGGCGTCGTTGCCCATTTGCATTCAATTTGCTCATTAGGATTTCAACATTGTTTGAGCCTATTCATTTACTTTACATTGTTACTTACTTGGTTTGCTTTGGTGGTTTGAACTCTCTTTTGCAAGGTGTATGAACTTTAGAAGTCAAGGCCAAGCAAATTTAGTTGAGCGTGTTGACGACATTCGCCGTTTTGAAAGAGAAAATCGCCGAATAGCCCGCCAAGCTATGGATAACAACCCTCCACCCCCAGCTGGTCACAATGGAAATGACCAGCCCCATGTTGAACAAGCTCCTACCCATCCTCCAAGACAGCCAAGAGTCTTTGGAACTTTTGATCAACCAAACATTCATGGGAACCGCATGAGAATTAGAGCACCTCCTGTTGAGAACAATAACTATGAGATCAAGTCAAGTCTTATCAACATGGTACAAAGCTCAAAGTGTCATGGTCTGCCTATGGAAGACCCTCTTGACCACTTGGATCAGTTTGACATGATGTGTGGGACAGTGAAAATCAATGGCATCTCTGAAGATGCATTCAAGCTCCGCCTCTTCCCATTTTCTCTTGGAGATAGAGCTAGGACTTGGGAGAAGAACCTGTCAGTAGGCTCAGTTACCTCTTGGGATCAATGTAAGAGAGCTTTCCTATCCAAATTCTTCTCTACTACTCGAACAGCAAGGCTAAGGAATGAAATATCAAGCTTTGCTCAAAAAGGAAATGAGAGCTTTTGTGAAGCATGGGAAAGATTCAAAGGCTACACTATGCAATGTCCTCATCATGGCTTCTCTAAGGAGTCTCTTCTCAGCACATTATATAGAGGAGTGCTTCCAAAGATAAGAATGTTGCTTGACACAGCAAGTAATGGTAATTTCCTTGGGCAAGATGTTGATGTTGGTATGACTTTGGTGGAGAATCTTGCTCAAAGTGATGGCAACTATGGAGAAGATTATGATAGAACTCCAAGGGACTATTCTGATATGAATGAGCAGCACCAAAAGGAGATCAAAGCTTTAAATGATAAGATGGATAAGATGCTTAGTGCCAATCAAAAGCAAGTTCACTTTGTCAATGATTGTGAACTTTATCAAGAGGGTATGGAAGCTTGTGTTGAATGTCAAGAAGAGGTCAACTATGTAGGTGGTCAGGGTTATAACAAGTTCAATCCTAATTACCGCAACCACCCAAACCTCTCTTACCGCAGCAACAATGTGGAGAACCCACAAGACCAGACTTATCCACCACAAAAACCTCTTGGTTTTACTTCACAACCAAACTATCAACGCCAATCTCAAGGGAACTATCAAGCTAACCCTCAAATCTATTCCCATCCTCAGCAACAAATGAATGCACCACATCCTCAAGGTCAAGTAGATGACACAACTGCTCTACTTAGACAAATCCTTGAAGGACAAGGGAGAGGTGCCATTGAACTTGCCACACAAATGAAAGCCATGCACAACAAGGTTGAGAATGTATATGGTGAGTTAAATGCCAAGATTGAGAGGTTGCAAACACAGGTACAGGGACAAACTTCTTCCTCTTCAACAAGACAAATGGGTTCTTTACCAGGAAAACCAGAACCAAACCCAAAGGAGTTTTGCAATGTCATCTTCAAAGAAGAAGTGAACAGGGTCACTAGTATGAATTTCGAAAAATCAAAAATGGATAGCCATGCTGATGAGAATGAAAGGTCTATTGAAGAGATCTCTGCTCTCCTATATGGTTATGCTGTTGAGGGTTTGGTGGTTGCTAAAGTTGAGAAAACTGAGAAAGGATCAAGGGGTAAGGAGATAGTTGCCAAGGAGGTTGAAAGGAAAGATGAACCAAGTGTTGCTCTTCCTCTTTATAGTCCTCCAATTCCATTTCCACAAAGGGTTCTTACAAAGGCCAAAAAGAAAGTGCTCTCAAGTTTCAAAGCTAATATGAATAGAGTTGGAGCACATTTGCCTTATGTGGATAGCTTGTCTCAAGTTCCTAGCCATATAGATTTCATCAAAGTTATTCTAACAAACAGAGAGAAGGTGGAAGAAATCATGGGAATTTTTGATTCACCAAGTGAACAACAACCCAAACCAAAAACACTTTCCGAGCTTAAAGATCCAGGCAGATTTACTATACCTTGCTCACTTGGTGCTTTACAACTTGATGATGCCTTATGTGATTCAGGAGCAAGTGTTAATGTGATGTCACTTGATATGGTAAAGAGTCTTGGGATCAAAGACATGAAGCAACCCTCTTCTTCCATCATGTTTGGAGATGCTTCTTCAAAATCTCCACTTGGTTTGATTGAAGACTATCCACTCAAGGTTGGTGATTGCACTGTTCCAACAGACTTCATGGTAGTTGAGATGAAAGAAACCAATAGGCTCCCTCTCATACTAGGAACTCCTTTTCTCAACATTGTGGGGGCAAGCATTGATTTCCCAAATAAGAGAGTAACTCTTCTTCATGTGAATCCCAACACATCCTATCCTATCAAACCTTTCTCTACAATGTTTTGTGGAACAATCACTAGTGAAGAAGTAGCAACTAAAGAAGAGCATAGAGACTTGAATGATCAACATCAAGAGCTCCAAGTTGATAAAGTGGGTATTAAAGAGACTACAAAGCTTGATGAGGACATTTTTGATGGTGAGTGTTTAGACTCTTTATTTGATGACCTCAAAGGAGATTCTAGAGAAGGGGATTTGGGTTAAGCAAATAAAGTTGTTGACAAGAAGAAGAGGAAGAAGAAACAAAACCACCCTCCGACCATTTTTTCATCTCCTATGACTTTTTGTTTGCATCCATTGGGGCTTGTTGATGGAGCAATAGAGTACAAAGTGAAGCACAAAGGTCCTTCTTCACCCTTTGCAAGTGCCAAAGCCAAGCTAGATCTCAAGTATCATTATGACAAAGATAAGCTTCATGAACTTCTCTCAAGTGTCATTACTATCAACCTCCAATCTCCTTCCACCAACTCAACAAGATCTCAAGGGAGCACTAAAGCTCCTCCTATCACTCCATTCCCTAAGGTTCACAACTAGGGACAAGGTATGGTCCTAACTTTCCATTGTATATATCATTTGAGTCTTGTTTTCTTTATTTTGTTAGTCTTTCTCTTGGTCTTTTCTCACACAGGGACTGTGTGAATTAAGTTTGGGGGAGGGACTAACCATCTAACATTGTGTTTTGTTTTGATTTTCATATTTTGTGTGATTCATTGTTAATAGCTTTGTTTTGAGAAAAATCAAAAAAATTTGAAAATTTTCAAAAAAACAAAAACAAATGCATGTAGCTTTGCATATTCATTCTTGTGTTTAGGATTGAGTCTAGAAACATTTAATATGCATTTGCATTTGCATTTGGGATAATAATGAAGCTACCTTGTTAGAAGCAGAATCTTAGGATTGAACCCACATCCCTCATTTATAGTTCATTGGTGCTTGTTTAACCTTTGGGAAAAAATGAAGAGTCTAGGCTTAAAGCATTGTGTCACTTAAAAGCATTTTCTTCTAGTGTAAAGCTTGCATGATCATTGCTGCATCTCTATATTATTTGGACTTTAATTTGATCTTTAAATTATCTTGCATATGGACTATGAATGCTAGCTCATGGAACTTTCATTTGGGTTAACAATCTCTATTTGCCACTCTATTTTGTTTAACCCAATCTCTTGCCATACCTTTGAACCCCAACCTTTTCTTTCAAGCCTTGTGTTAATTTGTTAAGTAAGGCCTTTTTCTTGATAATGCTATAGGTTGTGAAATCTTGAGAGTATTGAGAATGACAAAGAATTGGCTCTTGTTTTAGCTAGGTTTGGAATCTTTATAGCTAGCTAATAGGACTGGTTTCGAAAGAAATAGGTGGTTAGAATTTTTATTTGGGTAAAAGTTTGGAAATAAGAGAGATTAAGAAACAAAAAAAAAAGGGGAAGGAATTACTTGGTCAAAAGAAAAGAAAAGATTTATCTCTAAGGTTAAGTTTGGTTAAAAGCTCTAAGTCTCTTAAGAAGAACAAAAGAGAAAGAAAAGTTTAGCTGATGTCTCCTAGAAAAGTTTCATAAAAAAAAAAAATGCTAAAGCATAGTTTTATAAGAATATGAGTTCATCAAAAGAAGTTCAATGAAGTAAGAAGAAAGAGAGTTTGTGTTTAAAGTGAATCCTTAGAGATATTCAAAAGTATAAGACCATAAGTAAAGAAGAGAAAGGGTTTAAGTTGAATCAAGTTGATTTTTTTTTGTTTTGAAAGAAAGATAAGAAAGATGAGAAAAATGGTAGAAAAGCTTCTATTTGGGTAGAACATCAAGAGTTAAGCTTTGTATGCCCAAATTATTCTCAGTCTTAGATTGATTTCACAACTGTCTAGCATTCCTCTTTGTTTGAGAGTAAACCACCCAAAAACATCATTGCCAACCTCTTTATAAAAAGTCTTTCCCTTAAACCAATTGAGATTGATTTATTTTCCATTTGCAAGATCACACCTAACACTTTAATGGATGTGAAAGATGTGCTCAATAGGATTGCAAGTCTTTACCAATAGATAGAAAGTGAGCTAGAGTGGTTTATTGTGAAAAGCATATAAAAATATTTGTAAGGACTTTGATTGATCTTAGCACCATTGAATTACATTTAAGGACTGTGGTTTGAATCCTTTGTTGATGCTTATTGGTTCTGTATCCCTTTTTCAAACCTCTCTCTCTCACTTTTTGTTTGGTCCTTGCTTGAGGGCTAGCAAGTTATAAGTTTGGGGGAGTTTATATCTTGTGTTTTTATGTAATTTTAGAGCTTAATTCTTCATTGTTTTGTGCATATTCATGAGCATTTAGGTTGTTTAGGTTGCATTTTGCATCAAGTTTGTTATCTCAGATGATGGAGTAGAGATGTACAAGAAAAGTGTGCTTTGGAGCCAAATAAGTCAATAATTAGTAATATAATGGAAGACACACATTTGGATGCACACAAGATGATTGATGATTCGGAACCAGTTTACAGTCCCTCAAAGATCGACTCATATGAAGACCTTTCTTTGGGCTTTAGCTCCAGAGTTCTTCATCTAAGTTATTGGAAATTGAGTAAGCTTTGCAATGGAGGTGATTTCAGGCCAATCAGATGTGCGTGTAAAGAGTTATACCTGTTTGAGTGAACGTATATACAGCCAGAGTGAAGACAGGAGCCACACGCGGCCAAGAGCAGCGGCCAAACGGTGGCCGAGTGAAGACCAGCGACCATCCCAATCGGTCAAGAGCTGGCCTATGGAGTTCAGTAAGAGGAAGATCGTTTACAGCAGCGGCCAAGCTCAATCGGCCAAGCCATGACCGTTGGAGCCACGCGACCTCATCAATCGGCCAAGCCATGGCCGATGGAGCTCAAGAAGAGAAAACACCGTTTACACCAGCGGCCACCACCATCGGCCAAAGTGTGCCCGGCCATCCCAATCGGCCATCCCAATCGGCCATCTCAATCGGTCAAAGCATGGGCGTGTGAGACCATCACCACACTTGTTTTAGTTTTGATCTGGGTTTGACCCGGTTTGAACTAGGTTGACCCGGCTCCTTTTTATTTTGCTATAAATACTCTAACCCTATTAAGGGGAGACTTATCTCTTATCTTTTGTTTATCTCTTGTTTAGCAGCCATTGAGAGTTTTAAGATTGTTTACTCTTGGTTTGTTGAATGATTGAGTACTTCTAAGTTTTTAATAGCAATTTCTTTTTCAAATCTCTTAATCTATAATCTCTGATTATGATTTCACAAAGACCAAACTCTTTCCTTTGTGTGATCATGATGATGAGTGGGCAGATCATTAGAACTTTGGGCTAGGTAGATTAGGGAGATATATGATTGATCTTTGATGTCTAGAGCTTTATTTATGTGTTTCCTATCTTGTTTAGTGTTAATAATGCTGGAAAGCCTTGATCAAGCTTGAATCTAGACATTAGGATTTCCATTGCCCAGAAGGTGTTTGATGAAATTCCTAAACCAAACTATTCAATGGCTTTGCACTCCTAGCCAATGGAAATTGATGATTAGGATGCTTAGTGGTATTAAGACTTGTTCTTAATGCATGCTAGCTTTGTGATTGCCTTTGGAAAAAGTTGATTATCACTTGATTAGCATAGGAATCTCTACCATGGAAATGGATTGATTTGCATTAGTGTTCTTAGCCATAAGATTGTTCTTGATTGTTGTCTGGACATCTAGGATTGGTTAGCTATCTCCCAAGTCAATTACCTTGCCTAAGGTTCACTTGTTTAATCTTGATTTAAAGTTTTTTGTTAGTTGTGTTCTGTTTCTTTTCTTTAATTTGTTTGCTAGTTAAGATTGTTACAACAAAACCAATTCCTGTTAAGAATAGATTAAGCAACTTTGTGTATTCTTAGTGAGTTAATTAATGCAGATTGTGAATTGATAATTTAATTGACGCTTGGTTAGCAGGTTTTGGTTGTCTAGTCATATGTGAAACTTTTCGAAAAGCTCTACAACATTTTTTTGTTTTACCAGCTATACAAAATGGCAGAAAACGATTTAAAATAACATATTAGATATAAATGTGTCTCTAGCTTATTATACCCATTCAAATCAAATGAACACAAAATAGATTCAGTTTCTAGAAAGGACCCATAAAAATATTTGGAACTTTCATTTTTTCTCTCTGTTTCTTCCCTTTTAACAACGCCAACTGTTCTGTTGTTGTCGCTTAGCTTCAAACGCAGCACCATCGTTAAGCATATCATTAGCATCCGTCTCCATTCCAAGCTTTGAAAGAGCTAAAGCTTGCAGATAAAACGCAGTAGGCCACTCCGGTATGCAAACTTGAGCTTGCATTGCGTCTCTCAGCGCAAGTTCATGTTGATCCGTCATTAAGTAGGAGCATGCCCGTCTTGCGAAAACCGTCGCAGATGGAACAGACATCATCACCACCAACTGGTAACAGTACAGTTTTTTACAAGAGTTATATAGATAAATGCATAAATCAACCACTGGACTTTTGCTGTTTGTTTGTTTTGATTAGTATTACCTTCGAGTAACATTCAATAGCGTTCTTGAAGTCCTTATCTCTGAAAGCAACGTCTCCAAATTTCTTTGTGTTGAGCATCTCCTGCACTGGTTGTGTCCATTCTTGAAATGAAAGCTGTGGAAGCAGATTCGGACAGATCAGAGAGAATAAGGACGGACATGGAAACCAGTTAACTAAAAACTCGGTAAAGATTGTATGGTACCTCGTTCTCCGCTCCTTCATCGTCTCTGTAACCAGCTTTAAGCAAAATCTCATGAACAGCCGCAAGATCCATTCTGGAACAAGCCTTTCCAAGAGGAGAAAGCAGAGTTGGTAGTATAACTCTATTCTTAGGCAAACCCATCAAGACATGAGAAGCAACCTAACACACAAACAATACGAAACAAAACTTACTAATCTGCTACGAAAAGAAATTGAGTACTGTTATTTGATTCTTGAAACCTCTTTCTGCTTTTGTAGTGGTGGCACTGAAGAGAGAAGATATTTGGTATCAGGACGATCTTTTGCCTCAGACTGAAGACATTTTGAAGCAAGATCAACAAGTTTAGTTGCGTCTTCGTTTTCATATTGCCCTTCAAGTGATGAATCCATAAGTAGCAACACGTTTTTCCCTCTTATTATGTCAAGAGCCTGGTATTGAACACTCATCACTTATTTCAGATTGACAAAAACTAAATAGAGTGAAATGAAATTACAAAAGTTGCAAGGACATTACATGACTCGGTGGAATGTGTTTGCCACTCAAAAGATCTATAAGAATAGTTCCATAACTGTATATTACACTTTCAGGAATGACTCTACCTGCAAAAAGAGAAAGAACTCTCTTTAGATTCAACAAAATCAGAAACAAAAGAAAGCTATGATTATAGATGTTCTTGAAGTAAGTTTTATTACCTGTTCGTAGAAACTCGGGTGGCGTATAAGCTAAGTTGGTACTGAAGCTTGTGCCGTCTCTACTATTCTTCATAAGACCAAAAGTTGATAGACGAGGATCACCTTCCTCGTCAAACAGGATTCTGTATGCATTTAAATCATAATAAAGCTTTCGGTTTTCGATGTTGCAGTAATCAAGTGCTTGTGCGATAAAATCTGCAACTCGAACACGCATTTCCCAAGGAAATGGCTGTTTTTCCCCTACACGAAATGGAACACGAAACAGAGAGCATCAAGTCTCTAGAGAATAGAGATGATCAAAAAGGAAGTACACTAAGACAAAAGATTAAAGGAACTTTTACAGTGAAAAAGATGCTTTGAGAGTGTATCATTAGGCATATACTCAGCTACCAACAATCTCTCATCCCCTTCAGCACAACAACCAATCAGATTAACCAATCTGTTGAATCTAAGTTTACCAACACCAGTCGCCTCCGCCTGATTCACAAGTCAAACATTGGTCAACACCAAACCAAGTTATTCCATAATTTGTTATCAGACAAGAGAACAGACGAAAGAAAGTTCCAAAGCATCTTTGTTATCTCATTCAAATAATGACCCTTAAAGACTATACCTTTAATAAGCTATGTGCAACAACAAAAAGCTAAAAGAGAGAATCTAAGGGTCAGAATAGTCTATAAAATATAGTCAGAATCCTGGGATAAAGTAGCTTTTGCAACCTAAAGTTACCTACTTTATCTTCATATCAACAGCTACCAGACAGAGATTAGCAGATTCTCTGGTCAAGATAGACATTAACTAATATCTTATTCTTTTCTACAACTAAACAAACCATTTCAATCCTTTGACTAGTCACTGCTGAGTGCTGAGCAATTAATCAATGGACATAAAAATAAGAATCTCAATATTGAATTTCAAAGATTCTTACCACAAAGTGCTGAGCATCAGGCCAGGCCTGTCTAGAGAATCGCTTGATGGCGACGAGACGATTGCCTTCAAGCTTTCCTCTGTAAACCACATTGAGAGCTCTCTCTCCACCTTCAGATACAATGCAGCTGGGACTAAACCCGTTCGTTACCTTCTTCAATTCACTTAGATCAAACTCTTTGAAAACTGGAACTTGACTCTCCTGATCTACTTGGTCCTCATTAACTGCAACACAAGAAAAGCTCACCTCACACTCACATAACAGAATCCTAGAGACAACAAAAAGGCATCAACTTGAAAGGTTTAATCTTTCCACTTGTTTTTCTGTTCTAAACCTAATCAACCATAAACCCACCAAGGAATCAAACATGATTTGTCTTAAGGAAGAATCAAATCTATACACACCTATCAACAACAGGGTGAAAAAAAAAAACATTATGATAGATAGAAAACTTGAAGAGCAAACCTGATTCTGGTTTGTTTGGAACTGATGGATCATCAGGAGAAGGAAGATGAGCAGTTTTCGAATGCAAACAACCCATTCTCTCTCTCTCTCTCTCTCTCTCTCTCTCTCTCTCTATCTCACATCAAAAGAAACAAAATAAGCCGGCGAATTAGAGAGAAGATTCTGTGCCCTCTCTCCCTCGGAGTGAGTTAGGATTTTGATTTGGGTTTTTGGCTTTTGGTCTATGTAAAGAAGAAGATGAAGAGGCAGGAATACTTTTTTTTTTTAAAAAGACAGTCAAAATTTTAACCCCAAACAAAAGCTACAGAGTTTGGAAACAAAACAGAGGTAACAATTTCCGGCTCTTCTGGATTTTGAAAATGTTGTTTTCTTTTTGGAACGTTAAGTAATTTGGATATGGATTTTTGATTAGATAATATGTGAGAATTTTGTTAAAGAAGTTGACTGAATTTTGCAAAATTACCGAATTATTAAACAAACAAGAATGATTAACTCAACCAAAAATTTCTAAAATGATTTAAATTCGTAATACAGTGAGAACAAATGTTAAAAGTTATAAAAATTTGGGAGCTCTTATGCAAAAAAGAATAATTAAAATTTGGGGACCCATGCCTAAACAATTTGGAGCGCCCTGTTAACGAACGTTTTCCATCGAAATCCCGATCTAAACCGGATTACAATGTAAACTAAACCAAAATACCCTAAAGAAAAAAAATCAATTGATTGAACAAAAAATATGAGTTGAACAAAATTGGTTGAACAGCATTCAACTCATTCATTCACTAAATAGGGAACGAAAGAGTTGACCAAATTTCCTTTATAATTTGTTCATTTCTCCAGCTTTTTTGGTTGAATAAGTTGAATAAGTTTTCCAACTTATTTATCTCAAATGGTAAAAAATTGGCTGAATGATCATTCAACTTATTCAACCTATTAATTTAAGTCATCCATTTGCACCCAAGATTTTAACCATGAGTAAGCTCTTAGCCACAAACATGCCAAAAAAATTCAAGGTTTTAGTTGTTGTATATGATCAGAGGTTTTATTTTGCATTGTTTTAGTTCGAAATTGATCGTGCAATTTGAAGACCACAGGATGATCACATTACGCCATCAACACAAAGAAACAAACAGATAAAATAGTTATATATGCGAGTTTTGTTGGAAGGCAAGGGAGTAAATATGAACTACAAAGTTTTGTTGAGAGCTTATTATGTGATCCACATTTATATTATCAAATGGATCTACAAGCTTCATAATTAGAGTTTAGAAGCTAAAGTAGGACTCGATTACAGAAGAGTTTTTGAAAGCCTGCCATCGAACTGGAGAGTGAGGGATCCGGTATTCTTGTCAATGGTTCTTTTCACTATAGCCACGCGATCACGGGGAGGCTTGTGACCATGAGCCTTAGGAGCCAGACCCTTATTCGGGTGGTACCTGTACCTTATGTAGAAAACTGCATTTCTGGCCTTGAGTCTCTCACTTGGCGTTTCCACGTTTTCCTCAGTTCCTACCGCTACCTTCATAATCACCAATTTCGACAGATTAAGCTGCAACAAGAGTTCAAAACAAACACCATTATCAACAGAGAGAGCCACTAGGTGGAGTGCCACTGAAAACGGAAGAACGGAAATAAAAAAAGTCGTACGTACATGTTTAAGTTTCATATTGGCGTTGAAGAATGCAAGTTCCATGTATAGACGAACCCAACCATATTTTCGTAGCTCTGATTTCTTCATCTGTAAAACAAAAAAGCAAACATATATACTACTGGACAGTGATCATGGCCAAAAGGGGTAAAAGTGAAACTGCCAATCTTACCACGTAATATCGTTTTTTATCATTGAAAACATTCTCCGACGGCCACTCGTCAGGCAATCCAAGTTGGTAGCAATCATCAACGGACATAATAAGTAGGGAGAAGACATAATAAACACATACGGGATTACAAGGGGTCTAAATGGTAAGTATGATAGGAGGAGCTAGCTAGTAATAGTATCAATCAAAACAATGCAAGATATTCGACCAGCCCTATGATGTAATAATCTGTCAACGACAACACTTTTACCTCGTGGTCCGTACTTAGGTCGAGCAATAGTACAAGTCAGTTGCTTGATGTCAAAGCCTTCTTCAAGAACCCTCGTTTGAAAAGTTACAAGGGAACCGCCTGAAGCTGGATCTTTAGCAACCAGAGTTATATAGTAACCGGAATATACAACGCTATATCGTCTATTGAATTTCTCTATGGAACTGAGTTGCAAGTTAGTCCCCTGACATTAAGTCATCAACAAGAACTGGATAAGGGAATCATCACTCTCGAATGCAAGAAGAATATTAAAAAAAACAAGAGGAGACTAGTTTTTGTCACCTGTAGCATATTGTACTTATGGATACCCAACCTAGCATTAAGGACGATTTTGGTAGGGTATTCATCATTATCTTCAAACTTGCACGAATCCAGAAAACATGATGATGGTTTTGTGTCCATCAAATGCTCAACATCGAACCCCTGAGATTAATGAAAATTAAGTTAGTGGTTTCCATTATCCCAGTCAAAGACTAATTATCGAATTCTTAAAACAGAGTTTTATCAAAAACAATAATAGAACACGAATAACTAGAGTACGTAAGGTTAGGATTAGGCTTATGGTCCAAAGAAGATGGAGAATTACATCAGATTCACCGAATCGAGTCCAAAACACCAGCTTCTCCATGACGTAATCGTCCATTTAGCAAAACTAATTTGCACTTCTGAATCAAGCGGCTAATGATGCTTTTTTTTTTTACCATTATGATGTTTTTTTAAAAGGTTTATAGTTCGTCGATTAGATTTCCAATAGACATTCTGTTCATATGATATGGGTCTATATTGGGCCTCCACAGCCCATATCTTTTTATAACAAATAATATTTCATGAAAAAAAAAATTTATTGTAAGATTTATGAAGGTACAGTACTTCTCAATCAATTATTTATTATTGACTTAATCATAGTATTGTAAAGTATTGACTTTGATGCAGTGGATTTGATGTTGATATGTCAAACTAGTGGTCAACATAATCATAATTCTTTTGTATTGACAACATCCTTTGTAATTGATCATGTCCGAATAATTTTAGTTTAAAAGTTACTATTAAACGCATTTCGTTTATGCTACTACACAAAGACCAAGTGGATTATACAAAAGAAAGTGTAGATTTTTCACCATCGGTGGACACTAGCATTTTATACAACTTATAGTTTGTACTAGATATGTTCACTTCTAGTTTTTATGAGAGCATCCTGTAGAGGTCTTTGATATAGTTTGATGTCCAAACTTCCACTTGTTTCCCAATTTGGTATAGTTTTGTTTTGGAGGATTTCATTCAGGAACATCTCTAATGCAATCAAAATCGATCTTGGCATCTCTAGGATCCTCCTCTGAAACTCCATTTTTCAGCCTGAACCTAAGAGTTGTAGCTGTCGAGTACCCATAATAGTGGTGGTCATTATTTTTTTCACTCTTAGCTGCTTCTTTGGACCGCTCCTTCTCATCACAATAAAAAGTGAGATATTTTGAGCTAAAAGTTCGGAATTTCTCATCTTCTTTAGTTAAACACACACATGTATGTAAGCAACTAAACAAAAAGGTAAAGATCATAGAAGGTATTTCACTTCTAGTTTTTACCAATCTTGAATATGAATGTAGAATATCGAAATTAGTCATCTTTTTTTATTGATCCATCTCCAAGCACTAAACAACTCCATATGTCCAACAGTTTTCTACAAACCAAAAAGTAAAAAAAGTAGATATAAAGACACATTTGTATTCAGTTAAGAAACTAGAAATATAAAAACCGTGAGATCTATGATTTCGAGCAGAGTCTGATGTCCTCTTCTAATTCTCTACAAACAACTCCTAGCTTGGTGTATTTTCAACAACTTCCCAAAAACATGTAATCCTTGTTATTATTTAGTATTGTGTTGCAACCGGTTGATTTAACATCATCCTATAGAGGTCTTTTATGTTGTTTAATTTGCAAATTTCCACTTATTTCCCAATCTTGTATAAGTTTAGAGAGTGTTATTCAATAATACTTTTAATGGTAAGCATTTTTTTTTTTTCACCCTCAGAGGATCTCATATTCTCGGCAACATAAGATGTGAGATTTTCCAATTCTTCATCAACAACTATGGTTTTGGTTCAAGTTGATTGATTTCCCAAAGCATGAATATATTTCCTTCCTTAATTGTTCTGCAGATAATATTGGTACATAGTTTTGAGAAATTGGAACTAATTTCATGGAAAGTAACCTTTTCTTATTTAAATTGGAACCATTGGAATTAATTTAAAAAACGGGCATTTTTCTCATTTTTTTGCATTAGAAAAATAAACCATTAAATTTATGTTCCAGATTTTAAAGACAAAAATTTGCACTGTTAAATATTTATTCACTTTTATTTTTCTTTTGGCTACTGATAAAGTTCAAATTAAAATTTTTAAATTTGTACTGTTTTAAACCATATAAATTGTAATTAAACATTTTACGCTAATATGTTTGTTCGTTTGATTGCCGCAGGTACCTGCGTCAAGACGCTGCGGCAAACGCTACGACCTGCGTTTAACATTTTTAAACATTGTTTTGATTCAGCGGTTAAAAACGTAAACGCAGCCGTTGCTGCTGCCGCAGTCGCCTGCGTCAACCAAACGAACAAACCCAATGTCAAAGTATTTGACAGCGAGAAATATATAATGACGCAAGTCAACTGAACTTACAACGCGGTATACATGATATATCCGCGTCTTTTTTTACTACTCCTTCGTTTTTTTCAATTCATTTCTTTCACATGTCTTCTGTCAAATAGTCAACAGATTTTGAATTATTTTATTTGAGCAACAGTTTTAGATAACCCTGTTTCAAATTTTTTATAGAATTTTTATCAGAATTTTGCATATCATATTAAGTAGTTAATTATAAAAATATTATATATTAATTATCAATTGGGTTTTTGCTAAACGGAGCCTGGATACTTCATTTTATTAGTCCGATCACGTAAATCATAAAAAAATTTGATAATCTAATATCAATTTAAATACTCCCTGCATTTAATTCTACTTTATTTTTTGCGCTTCGCGTTACAAATTTTTGATAATTCAATCAATCGTTTCGAGCAAAACAGAGAATATCTCGATCGAGGGAGAAAATGGGGAAATCCCATATACAGTATAATTTAGGTTTATATGTATAATTTATTAGTTATTTACATGTCAAATATGGGTTTCCGACTTGGATCATCTAAATTTATGTATTAAACAGTTTTACTTGGATCATAAAGTGAAGTTGTTTGTAAAGAGTTCAAAGACAATCAAACTAGTAGACTCTGCTTTTTAGCTCGGTTTTCTTTCAAAAACCAAAACTAAGAAATTTGTGGATGTAAAACAGTTGAAATTTGAAACAGTCAAGTGTGACTTTCTCAAATATTCCACATACACCAAAGCCAAGAACTCTTAGTAAAAACATTTGGAAGAGACGAGAATAACCATATATAAACCACAATATGTCCAAATGGATATAGCTAGTCTTATAAAGTATTACAAGACTCATAAGAGTTGGACTAGATAGCTTACAGAAGACTTTTTGCAAACCGAACATCAAACTGGAGTGTGAGGCGTCCCTTTTCCATGGTTTTTTTAACTATAGCGACACGATCACGGGGAGGCTTGTGACCATGACTCTTATTAGGAGCCCGACCCTTATTCGGGTAGTACCTGTACCATATGTAGAAAACAGCATTTCTGGCATTGAGTCGTTCACTTGGCGGCTTCAAATTTTCCTCAGTTTCTACCACTGCCTTCATAATAACCAGTTTTGACAGATTAGGCTGCGACAAGAGTTAAAAAAAAAACAAAACAGTGTTATTATTTATTAACAACAGAGAGCTACTGATGGAGGTGTCATTGAAAAGGAAAAAGGTTGTTACATTTGTAAGATATTCATATGCATGGAGGAATGCAAGTTCCATGTACAGACGAATCCAGTCATATATTCGTAGCTCCGACTTCTTCAGCTGTAAAAGCAAACAAATCACAGTTACATTTTTGAACTGTATGTGTCATGTGCAAAAAAAGCAAAAGCGAAATTGCCATATCTTAATTACCACATAGTATTGTTTTTTTATCACTGAAAGCATCCTCTGATGACGGCCACTCATCAGGCAATCTAAATTGGGCGCAATCGTTTACAGATCCATGATGCTCGGGGTTAGCCACTACATTAATTAAGCACACACATGATGAGATTATTACGGGAACCTAGAGGGTCTAAATGGTGCAAGAATATGAGAGGAACCAGTAGAAGTATATAAAGTAATGCACCCTATATTCTGTTACTCTCTGATGATATAAAATGTGTCAACACTACTTTTCCAGTAGAAGTGTATAAAGTAATGCACCTTATATACTATTACTCTCTGATGATATAAAATGTGTCAACACTTTACTTTGTGGTTCTAACTTAAGTCTTGCAGTTGTGACCGTCAGGGTCTTGATTTTATAGCGGCTTTCTTCACAAACCTTGGTCTGAAAAGTTACAAGGGAACCACCTGCAGCTGGATCTTTTGCAACCAAAGTTATAGAATAAACGGAGAATGCATAGTTGGTTTCTGTATTGCACTTCTCTATGTAAGAGAGCTGCAAATTCGTCCCTTGAAATCATTTGATTACAAAGAAAAAAAAAATTAAAAAAAAAAAAATGATATTGTGTATATATTTACGAGATCAGGATGGGAGAAATCAGAATTTTCACCCTGTAAAATGTTGTATTCAAGGATCCCCAACTTAGCATAAAGGAAGACTTCACCATAGAAATTAGAATTGTTATAATCGAGCATACACCATTCTGGTTTTGTTTTCATCAAATGCTCAACATCGAACCCCTTTTAAGTATTATCAGACAAAATCAAACCAGTTTAGGGTTTCGCTGATCGGATCTTCCCGGTCAAAAACAGAGTTTTTAAATCAACCTAAAAGATAATTAAGAAGATGAAAGAATTATTACCTCGGATTCCCCCACGCGAGCCCAAAACCTCCTGCGCTTCTCAGCCTCTTCTTCTTCTTTCTTCTCATAGTCGTCTTCTTCTTGCTTCTCATAGTCGTCTTCTTCACTCATCGTCACGAGATTTCTCAACTTTTCTCGGCTAATGATTAGGGTTTCCCTCTATTCTCAACTTTGCTCAGTTTCCATAAGATAATTCTGTTATTACTTCTCAATCGTAAAATAATAAACTAAACCAAATACAATAACCAAAGTAAACCAATAATACTACTCATATTCCAATAGAAACTAGAGCCACGATCTCGGTTCTATTTGTGCATGAAGTCTTGAAGCAAAACTCTGGTTTAGCAGTAGCTCATGTGTTGCATTCAGTGCAAACACTTCATCATCATATATATATATAGTCTCGGTCGGCTAGGTCTTTGTAGAAAAAGTTGGAGGTAAACGCTGTTTCAACACCAGCTCATAACACTCCAACCAACAATTACTAACTCCACAATCACTTTCTGGACATAAACAACATAACAAATAGGGAACACTAGGGGAAACGGCAATGTTGCCTATACGTGATAAGAGTAAATCCTAGTAAATCTAGGCTTTATAGAATATTTACATATTTCCTAGGCTATTAGTCAGAGCAATCATCTCCATAGAGGTCTAAAACGGATTCTGATGCT
The DNA here is from genome assembly GCF_030686135.1 of Camelina sativa. Lineage (NCBI taxonomy): Eukaryota > Viridiplantae > Streptophyta > Magnoliopsida > Brassicales > Brassicaceae > Camelina > Camelina sativa. The sequence continues at coordinate 10,662,765 of NC_141889.1, read as the reverse complement.
TAAAACTACTTTCTGAAACTGTAGACAAGTCATGAACAACACCACACCATAAGGTGAATTACTCGACCAAGAGTCTGAATCTTCCTAACGAAATCTTGTCATCTCTATAAGAACACGTCCACATTCCACGTTGGATCAACTAAATCTTGTTATATATTTCTCTTGAGCATTTGTTATATAAAATTGTAAATGTCAAATGGTTTTTTCAGAGCTGGATCAACTAAATATAAGTATCGTTATACAATTTTTTGAAAAAAGAAAAATATTAAACCATGAAAAGGCTCGTATACATAGACAAGTAAAACTGTACGTAAAAGACTTTTGGTTAGATTTTACATAACAAGAACAAAAAATCAAAACCCCACAAATAAATTATTCCAATGTAATAAAAAATAAATCACACAAATTAGTGTAGAAAACTATTAATATTTTTGCAAAGACACCTAGACTCAAAAAGAAGGTTCAGGGTGAACAGCAGAAGCAGCGGCGTTATTAACGTGAAGAGCTCTTTGAAGTTTCCGGTGATCAAAAACTTCAACTCCGACGTTAAATATCGAAGTCACTGGCCGGTGATCGGACATCCTTATCTCTGATCTCTTGTAACACTCTTGTCTTATTCCTTTTCCTAGCCATAATATTCTATCACACCTGGTAATACCACACACAGACCAAACTCTTTAAGAATCACAAAGTTTTGTAACCATTAAAAAATGTTCTAATTTGTTTTTAGTCACTTACCATGCAGGAGCTCTCTTCTTCTCTCCTTCTCTCAAGTTTTCTCCGGCGTAACGATCCGAATCGAATTCGTATTTGTAGGTCGGAGGGAATTTAATCGCTCCTTCTCTCCATCCATCAAAAACATGCCCTCTCCTTAATTCTCTTATCAACTGTTAAGTTAAATTGAATGTTTTGTGTTATTAGCTTAAAAAAGTAGACTATAATATGAAGGCAAACTTAACAAAGTAATATCCAAACTAAACCGAACCTGATCACTGTTCTTGAGCTCATCCCATCGTTTCTGTGCCACAAGCTTTCTTACTTCACCGTCTGGCATATTAAGTCGGTAGTTCAAATCTCCGAACCAGAATACTTGACTGTTGAAAATTTCCGACATAAATACCCAATTAGTAAAAGAAAAAACGTTTAATGCTTTGTGTTTTGTAATCTTGTTTTTTTGCTTACTCGTGACATGGAATCGTTCTTGGTTGATCGGTGTCAAGAACCGAGGCGAAACGAGTCCGACGTATGATTTCGTAGACGTCAGCATTACGTCGTTGCTCAGCACCGTCTTTGTGGCCGGAAGTTAAGTGTGAACACACAAAACACATTCGTGATTGATATAATGTCATGCTAATCGACACTGACCCCTGGAAACATATCAAATATATTAAGCAAGTGCTAGGTACTTTTTTTATAACGGATTACTTGGGAAGGAAGATAGGGCTAGGGGGGTTTGTTTTACCTTGTTTCCCATGTAACCCATCAAGCCAACTCCAACCGGTGAGACTTTCAAGTTGTTGACATGTCTTCTTAACCGTCGTCGGATCCAAACCGATACATAGATCCCAACCATCTGCTTACTTACTATCCTTACGTACTTTTGACTATCTTTCACTTTCCGACACTCCTCCACCAAATCTTCAGGCAATCCGTAACTATTTCTGATCTTGTCGCCTTCCTCTTCGTCATCATCGGAAGACGAATCTCCGTCTGATGAATCATCAGACAGGGTTTTCGCAGCTTCTTCCGCTTCGGACGAAGAGGAGGAATTGTTATCATTCTCTTCTTTTAGAATCAGATCATTCCAACTCAACTTTAACGTTTCAAAGCTCCGTGACCGTTTCAAGTGTCTTGCTTCCGAAGCAAACCTACTAGCTCCTGTTGGATTCTCCGGTAGCTTAAACCCTAGCATCGCGTTGCTGCTAAACACCCTCCTTAGCTTCCCTTCTGATCCAACTATCTGAGGGTTGCCATCTAAAGCTAGTTCCGGCCAGTCCATGTTAGGATTCCGCTCTGGTTCAAGACTCGGTAAAGCCGTTGCAGCATCGATGAACTCGTTTGTAGCCAAGTCAAGCGAGTGGTCGGCAACGAGATTCTCCACCATGACATCAGCGATAATGGAGTTTGCTTGTTGTGCTAAGATAGGAGACGACGGCGCACTGTGAGATCTATGAAGAACGTTGTTGGTGCAGCTTGGTGGTTGATCATAAACTGATTCTTTATGGGATTTGTTCAATGTTCTACGTATTATCGATTCCCATTTCGGAATAGGACCTCTGTCTTCTGCTCCAAAAACGTTCCCAGCGTTTAAAGGAACAACTTCTTGAAACCTATTATAAATTTTACATCAGTTAAGACTTATAAAATTCATCAAAACAGAGGAAAATTACTCTGTTTCTGAGAATCAATAAAATAAAATAAGAGTTTTGTGAGTTTTATAACTTACCCGATGATGTAAATATCTGAAGGGTTATCAGTAGAGAGCCAATCATCAATCTCGAGTTCATCGGAAGGACGTTTTCCGGCGACGTTCCACGAAGCCACCGTCACTCTACAATTCACCATACGTACATAAGTAAAAGTTGAGAGATATTTTCACCGGGATAAAAAGAGATGGAATTACAGAAGTACCCTTACTTGATATCCTTTGTGTTAATGTATTGAGCTCTCAAAGTCTCCGATTTGCCTCGCCGGTGTTTCCTCTGATAACCACTCCTCACACCACCACCACTATCTAGAGGATTTCAAAAAAATAATAAAATAAAACAAGAAAAACAAAATATTAGAATTTGTCTGTTATTTTCATTTCTGAATAGTCGATATTATTTGATTTAATTTTATAAATGAAAACAAGAAACTTGCCTGAAATATTACTGCCGTGATCAGCTTCGCTTCCTCGACGACTATTAATATGGCTATCTTCATCATCAGTCGCACAGTGAACATTAGGGACGTCTTTGACCGAACATACTGTAAATAGGACCCAACAAAATTTTACATTAAATAAAGATAAAAAAAAAAAAACTATATACCAAATCTGACCAAAAATTTCAAGATAAATAATAAGATAAGGCTTACCATCGTCTTCGCTCTCAGGCTCTGTATCAATTTCGTCTTCGCTGAAGTCGTACACTTTAGGTTTTATGTTCAACCACTTATTCATCACAATCGAAGGCCAAAACTTCTGTTTTTTTAACATAAAAAGAAAAAACGAAAAGATCATGGTTAGAGAATTAAAGAAACATACTAGAAAACAGAGAAGAGAATCTTAATCTTGTGTACCTCAGGACGTTTCCCACGTCTTGTTTTCATCTTCTCAGATCTCGGATAAAGAGAGATTTGAGATTTGTGTTCTTTGTGGGAGGAGAATTTTTGAATAGAGGGAAAATGTCAGAGTTCTTGATATTTATAATAGTGACAGAGTCACAGGGACTTAAAAGGAGGTTAGAAGAAGAGATATAACAAGAACAAGAAGAAAAGACACAAGAAAAAAAAAAAAAAAGGTGAAGAGTAATACAAACAAGAAGACGTGTGAAGGCAAAGGCAAAAGAGAAAAATAAAAAAAAAGGTGTAATGATGAAAATTCTCTGATATTATTTTTTTTTGTTGGGTTCGTTCTCGAAGTAAAGTTATGGCTGTTATTTAACAGCCTTCGTTAGAGCATCTTTACTGGGGGATTCTCTCCCAGTTGCTCTTATTTAGGAATTGAGCAACGGCATAAGCAACGCTATGTGGCATGTTTTGGTTGGTTGTCGGTTTAATTGAAAAAAAAAAAAATTTGCCATTTTCTTTTCCTTCTTTTGGGGATCTTCTCTCATCTCTCTCTCGACGGAATCCCTAAAACTCATAGTGATTCACCTCAGCAGAATCCAATTCAGCAGTTCCAGGTTGATGTTAAAGGCCAAGGCTTTATGTTATCGTTTAGTGAAATCCAGAAAAGCTACTTCTTGTGCCCTTCCCTCTGAACCATCTCCCTCCACTTCAGTAGCCGTAGTCTCCGCCGTTTCTGGTGACCACCGGTCTCGATGTTTGTCTTTGATAGTCAAACTTGGTGGGAGAGGTCTTGTAGACTCTGCTCGGGAAGTGATTAGCCGTGTTATCGATGGTTCTTCTTCTATTTCAGAGGCGGCTTTAGTTGTTGATTTCGCGGGCAACAATGGAATAGAACTCCATTCGTGTTGCTGCGGCGCATTGATAAGGAAGCTGACGGAGATGGGTCAGCCTGGATTGGCTGAAACTTTCTACAACGAACGTGTGATTGGAAATGGTATGGTTCCTGATTCGTCGGTTTTAGATTCAATGGTGTTTTGTCTAGTTAAGCTAAGGAGGTTCGATGAAGAAGCTAGAGCTCATTTAGATAGCAGTATAGCTTCTGGTTATGTTCCTAGTAGAGATGCTTTTAGTTTAGTAATTGATGAGCTTTGTAATCAAGATCGATTTCTCGAGGGGTTTCATTGCTTTGAACAAGTGAAAAAGGGAGGCAGTGGTTTATGGCTTTGGTGTTGTAAGAGATAGTTTAAGGGGTTGTGCGATCATGGACACTTGGATGAAGCAGTTGGGATGTTAGATACTCTTAGGGATGATTTTTCTTCTTCTTCTTCGTTTTGTAGTTGACTTGTTTTTGAAGGGTATTTGCAACAGGGCAATCTCGTAGCTGCCATTCCTCTTTTGTCGTTGAAACATTCTTCTGAACTTGATGTATGCTTTTGGTTGTTTTCAGGTGAAGTCCAACTCGCCACAAGCACTTTCTTCTGCAATTAAGTGGCATTGGATCAGTTGTAAGCATGGTTGATAGGATAGCTGGTTCTTGATCAGGTTTGTGTCGCTCTAAGCATGTATTAGTTTGGATCCTATATAAGTAGTTTGCAGCAAAGTGTGTATATGTAGACTCTAGTTCAGTTAATTGAATTTTGGTTGTGTGTGTATGTGAATCGTCTTGTGCATTCTCAGTATCCTTGTCTACATTGGCCAAGTCTGATTCTGTTTCTATGATCTTAGTTGTGATACTTTGAAGCACTAATACTAGTTTTATTCCTAATGTATGCGTCATGAGCTAAATTCACAAAAGATGAAAGCTTTGCAGATAGAATGTGAGAAAGGAAACAAGAATGATTAGGCAGAATAGTGAACAATCTTTGCTGGTTTGGCACATCTTAGGTCTAGAAGATGATATAGCTGTTGTGAGAGCAAATTAAGATGTTACTATGATCAAAGAGAATCTACAAGTCTCGGCGAGATGTAGGTGGTGTCACATTGACACTACTGAACTTGTTAAATGTGTGTGCTCCCATCTTCTTCTCTACTCTTTTTTCTAATCTCTCTATGCTCTGTTTTTTTACTGCAACAAACAAAAAGCTTCTATCATGGTGTGTTTGTGTAAAAAGCTTCTATCATGGTGTGTTTGTGTTCAAAAAGCTTAAGCAATTTATATTTTGGTGTGTTTATGTTCAAAAAAATACTATTTTAATGTTAATGTGATAGGGGTTCTCTAGTGGAAGGGAGATTTTTCTTAAGTTCTAAATGGATTGCTTTAATTAGATTAGTATTTAATATTTAATATATGATTAGTTTATATTTGAGCAACTTGAAAGAGTTAGGCCATTTGCATTGGGCCAACACCTTGGGTGTTCTAAGCTTTTTTAAAATCAAAAATATAGAGAATAGTGGGTGAAGAACATGTTGTTAGGTTTTGATGTAGAACTGATTTTGGGTCAGTTCTTGGGTGACGTGGCAACTCGTGAATGAATACAATTTTTTGCAAAGGAGAAAACATTTATTTGTTTGGAGGAAGTTTTGTTTGTTTTTTTTTATTTATATCTTTAATGTTTTTTTTGTTTCATAAAAATTTGGTATTGTATTTTGAATTTTAGTATAAGTTTTTTAAGTTTGCAATTTAAATGTTATTTTTTTTAAGTTTTTAAAATTGTAATATAATTTAGATCATTATATTATTAAATCTTACGATTTTAAACATGTTCTCCCAATAACCAACTCCTTAAACAAAAGATCTAAACTAATGATCTTACATTATATTAATAATATTTTTACTCTAAAAATACCCAAATCAGTTATCCCAATGCTGATGCCGTTAGCTGGAGTAAAGATGGTCTTAGCCCCCTAAAAGAACCAAACTCCAACTTGTGCGATCCACTTTTTTCAATTTTATTTTGTTTACAATTTTTGATTTATTATTTGGGGACGACATATTAAAGAAAACTATAAAGACTGTCAGATTTAATTCCTTCTTTCTCACACGTGTTTTCGGTTTTTTGGCTATATTCGAACCGACCTGCGGTTATCTCTATTCAAACCGACCTGGTTAATCTATATACGAAGTTACGAACCGACCAGATCTTTGGTTTAATGTTTCTTTGAGTCTATTTAGAGTTTTGAAGGTAGTGGTACGTAATTTAATCGGAAGAATCTGACTGAGTTACACTGGTTCTATTAAACCAACAAAAACAAACTAAAACTCAGAAGAAAAAACCAAAAACTCACCAAATCCGATTCAACCAACGCTGCTATCTGGATAATATTTAATAAACTGATCTTTTTTGGTATATAAAAAGGTCAAAATGTCACTTTCATAGAAAACATATATAAACGATTAATTTTCTCAATAGGAGTCTTCTTCTTCTAGCTCCAGCTAATATTTTCAGCCATACAGTCGGCGTTAGAGATAGATTATTTATTTGACTAATGTTTTTGATAAAATAAATATTAGACGATACCTATGAATAATGAATTGGAAGATTCATAAGAAAACAACGAAAAAAATCAAGAACATGCGCTTTATCCCCACTTTAGAAAAGTTTTATAATTGTCTAGATATGTTTCAAAACTCAATATTCGAAAGACAAAATTTTATTGCCAATTTCCAAAACAGGTGTGGATATCTACTCTCCAAATAATATCGAAAAAATATCCAGTCCAATATTGTATGGTGGATTACAAAACTATGTATAAATATGTTAATTTCCGACAGCATAGTTTCTATTTTCTTTAATCAAGAAATATCTAATTAATCACTGAAAATTAGTGTCACTAAGTATTATAACTATATAAAACAAAATGACGCGTTACAAATGATGCCCATGCAATGCAATTTGCGAATATGGGACGTAAGGAGAGTTACTACGAAAGTTTCGGTTGACCCTACTCAATTAAATTAGTTTGATTCGTCAAATTGTGTATAATTTTTAATCTATTTAATCACGTTAGTTAATTAAATTAGTGGACCTTAAATCAAAAAGTGGACGCGACGACACTGGTTGACCATAAAATATTTAATGGGATAATTTTTTCTAACCATAAATTCTAAATTTGATCAGTGGGAAATATATATAAATAATTTTACTTATCATCAACGAGTGCGACGGTATAACAAATATATATTTGGATAGATTAATTCTTAGTTCAACTGCTGTCTCAGGTTTACGTTGAATTACTTCTTATTATCATTATGCTGTTTTAGTTTACTTAAAGATCGTTAATTTGTTCTTGTTTTATATATTATCATCCATTACTATCAATAAACTTAGACAGCAAAGATTACCACTTTCCTAAATATCACGTCCATAGATATTTTAAGAAAGATGGTAATTATTACAAAAGCTAACCTTTAAACACACAAGAAACAAAATTACGAAAAACCGAATAAAACCAAAAAAAAAACAAATCATTATAAATCGAATAGTTTACTTTAAATTTGATTAAGTCGGTCAGTCGAAAACATTCAAAATGTGGAGTTTCCTATCGTGATCATTAACATAATAATATGAAGTAACTATAGTATATTTTAATTTACCAAATCCAACACAAATATTAGATACGATTGGTAGGCCGGTATAAAGGTACATATGGACCACATACCTGTACGCGCACCCATATATAAGGAAACAATTATTCCGATCCCTAATTAATTTTCAGTATTTGATTAACAAACTTGGAAAATTATTGAATTAATTGTTATTAAACAGAATCATGCCGTAAGAAAGTTTTATAGTAACGTGTAGACAACATATAAAAAGGTTTTATAACGCTGTCGATGTCATTTGCTTTCTTTATCGTGCCAATAGTATATCAACACGCAATTTATGCGAATAATCCACTTTGTATTTTTACTAATTTTTTTTTTTTCATTTTCACACATAATTTTCAATGGACTGAAGTCATAACTACTCACACAAATCATTTTCCCCAACCACCAAGCTACAAATCAGACAAGTAGTGTACAAATTACTATCACATAGTTCATTGGAAATGTGTTTACAATATAATAGTTCATTGAAGTATAGTCAATAGGACACACCAATTATTAAAAGTTTAAAACTAATCAAATTTTATGGGAAAGTTAAGAGATCTAGCTAGGTTTGATTCATATGTGAAGGTTTAGAGATTTGATATTGATTAATATGTTTAAATTTAGTGATACGTTCATGGCAATTCAATTTAGTTTGCTGAGTCATACTAAGTTTACTGAGATTCGTAAGGCTTGCGAGGTTTATCAAATTTAACAATGTCTCTGCTACTAGGTCTGCCACTACGTGAAAATTTAGACAGAGTTCAACAAAATTTGGACATATATTAGATTGCATACTTTAGGTATACCCACGTTATAGAAAAATAAACCTTCGCATGTGGCATCCAATTTTGGAAAAAATTAAGGACATATATTTATAATATTTATTACTCTTATAAAGTTTATTCCTAGTAAAAATTATATACAAAAATGGGCTTACTTTATATGTTACAACGTTGAAAACTCAAATATATAGAGAATTTAGGATCAAAATATGGGGTCATCTACAATCTAGTTTTAAACATGAGCTTATACCATGTTAATTAATTAATTAAAAAGAATCAGACAAACTAGTTAAATAGTAAAAATTACAATATATTTTTGGTAGCTTTCTTTTTGTCGTTAATCTTGATCTTTTGATTCTAATGTAAAATAATACAGTGGTTAACTTTTACGTCAACATTTTTTCTCATCAAATTGTTTTTGTCAAATTGTCAAATTAAAATTAATTAATGGTTTAATTTCTATTTCTATTTACTTTGTTTTGGTTAGATGTTTTTCACCCCAATATTTTTTAGAATCGCAAGTAATAATCGTAATTGGTAATCTAATAGAAAGTTTGGTTAAGAACTATTTGTTTTAATTTTTTTGTTTGTTTCTTTATTTATTTTTATTATAATGATAATGGCGTTCAATTAGTAGACATTTTTGTTTTGGTTAAACCCAACCATTTTATTTTTGATCGCTTGTGGTATTTGTTAACCTTCGCACCTTGTGAATTTTGGTAGACTTTGTCGCATCTTTTATAGACTTTTCTATAAATTTATATAGGATTACTGATTCGAAATTTTTTTCCTTTTTTTATTGTTTGCAAGATTATAATTTTTAATTAACTTATCGACGAAATTCCTATAGAAAACATTCCTCAGAAATTGACAAGAAAAAAAATAAGAGTATAAATTTTCTTTCAATTTCAATGTTATGATTTTTTTGTGGTGATAATAATGTTGTGTAAATGGTTGAAACAACTATTGGTTTTGATGTGTGGCAACATGTTTTTGTACTAAGAAATATGGCAAAGTTTCATATCATTACTATCCATCAAAACAGTTTGTCTACAAAAACACAAATGAAATATGGTTTTTGCTTCATGAAAAGCAAAACTCGGTTCTCACTTATTGATATTTTGTTTATAAAGTTTGCTGAAATCGCATGTCTAAGTTAGCGGTGAAAATTAATCATAGTCCAACAAGAAAAAGAAAAGATGTCGAGAAAATGAAGAATAAGATGAAAAAAATAAAAAGAATAGAAAAGAAAAATTCAATGAACAAAAACTAGTTTAAAAAAAAAACAAATGGAAAGGTAAAACAAGAAAATTTAGATAAAGAAGAAGACTGAACAAATTAACAATGAAAAGGAAGAGGAGGAAAAAAAGTCATCTGTTTGAGATGGATAAAAGACGATAAAAATGATCTAAGATTTGTTCAAAATATTAAAGATGTAGATGAAAAAATTTATAGATAAAATTCAATTTTAAAATATCTAAATTTTGAGAATATCAAATACCGTCTCTTCAAAATTAGATAATTTTAACGTAATAGCCTAAAAGATTTTGATAGAGTAATGGAAGTATCGTGGAAGTCATCACAAAACATTTTTGAAAAAAGAGAATACATATGAATCCACACAAGGCATGGGGTTGGGATTTTGGTCCCCTCCGTAGACAAAATTGCAGTTATGATTTTTCTCTTCTTAATATTGTAACAAATCAAATTTAATGTTGTCTTCTTAGAATTTTCAACTATATATTCGTAAAAGAGAAAAACTCTAAGATTAAGAGAGCATATATATCCATCTAAGTACAATACAAATGCTAGAGACTAATTTAGTTTTTGTTTTGATTCGGATAAAGACTCGAAAAATAGATTGATCATAACTTTTGAATTTAATCCAATGTTGAAATTATTTAAAAAAAACATTAGAGAAATTATTTCAAAAGTGAACAGTTTTGATAAAACAAAAGTGTAACTTATCTGTTAATAGTATTTTGATAAACCGAAAGGGAAAAAAAAATTATGTAGAATTAGATGTAGTCAGTTTCTAATTTTGTTTAGAGTTTTGCTAAGGTAGATTATATTTTTTAAATAGCATTTGAAAACAACGTTCTAGTTACTTTTACCGAATTAAACACTACCTAAACTTCAAACTATGTTCACACTTTTCGGGTATGTTTGGCAAATTCAGTCAGATCTTACGATTCTTACCCATATTCCTATGGCATTTATTAATGACATTGTCGAATCGAGGAGAAGGCAAAAATAGATGATTAACAATAAAAAGAAGACAATAAAAAGGAAAAAAAAATGGTCGACGATAGTGCATCAAAATAACTCCTTTACACCATATCTCAAATTTTGTCCTTTTACTTGATTAGAATTAACATATATTACATGATTGTTTATGATATCTCTGATTTTCTTTTTACATTAATTGTTTATGTTTTTCAATTTGGTCCACCAAAAAGTGAGTAGAATCGTGTGCAAATTTCATTAGCAATATCACGAGATAAGCACGCACATCATAGCGACCATACAACAGTATGGAACTCTCACGATGTGTGATTTAATGTGGGGCAAAAATTGACAACTAATAATATTGTAGCTCAATTTGGAATTAACTATTATTTCTTGATATATTAAGAAAACTAACTTTCTCATAGTGGGGTGAACCTACAAAATCTAGTGACACAAAGAATGACTACTGCGTTTGTCTTCACACATATACTTGAAATTTTATATTCTAATATATATGGCTCATATCAATGTAACACGCACATCTACTATTGCCTAGACAATAGAAACCTTATCTATATACATTTACAAAATAAAATATAGAGATTAACAAAAGAATCGTTCATAGTTTGATCAATAATAACATATGTAACAGTTATGAAATAGGGTGGTACATCGTCTTCATATGTTTTACTAGCTTTTATTTTAATTTTCACAATATAGGATTTCCAACATGAGTTATTTACGTCTAGATTAAATTTTCATTTGGAATAAATTACTAAACTTTGATTAATGTAATTAATCTATATTTACCTTTTTGTTGTATTTTATATTATAAATTTCATATCTGAAATAAAATTTTAATTTGGCACAAAATAGAAGAGATAAGAATCAATAGACTATAATTTTCAGTTGGTTTTAAGTTACAAACTCAATGTATTAGACATGGTATCATAAGTTCATAGCCTAATTTTGATCCAACAGATTAAACCTAGGTATGTTTTCTGATATAGGTTCAGCTGCATATGAATCATGTAATTGTGTTAAAATCAAAACTCATTAACTTTGATACTGTCATTGACAATTAATACAATGAACTGTAATCTATACGCAGCACATAAGGTATATCTTCCCTAACACTACGTACGTACGTTCATATTTTGATTAACACCATCGAGGCATCAACTTTAGTTTTTCGTAATTTGAACTTTGGATTTAGTATATAGTTTTTATAAGTAGTAGGGGATCTCAGGTCTAGAGAAGATAATATGGACTTAAAATCCATAATTAATAAAAACCATCCAATATTACATTAATTACACCCATATTGCATTATATTATATGTACATGCATACGTGTATATTAGTTAGTATACGTATCAGTGTATGTGTGTCTAACAACATATTAAAAGTGAGAAATGCGTGTGTACGGTGTTGTACCAACGAGGTGGTGGAAATATTTGGCCCCTCGTGAGGCCAAAGGAGAACGCTTAACGATGGATGTGTTTGAGTTAAACCTCCAAGTTGACCCCATAAGTTTTACGAAATCAAACTTGAAGACCTCAACTTTCACTTTCTTTTACAACTCATTCCAAATCATTAAAATCGCAAAGGTATGTGAACTAATGACGACCCCCCGCAATAACATACTATTTAGCTCTATGACGTAGCAAAAACAAAAACGAGATATACATCCTTATGAAGTGATTACTCGGGCCCTACGTCCATCTTACAAGTTAACAATTATGCGTCCGTTTCTTTTGTTTGAGGAATAAAATGTCAACACTTTTAATTAAACGGCAGAGAATTGCTATTTTTGTTTTGTTGTTTCTTTTTTCCATATTTTCAAAATTTTAACTTGTAAATCTAGAGTTTTTGGACCTAGAGTTTCGGGCACAGTTAATCTAGGGCTGAATTATATAGAAAATATAGAAATGTTAATATAACTAGACAAAAAAAACAAATTTAGGTACTCTATAATATGGCTCCTTTCAAAATTTGTTAAAAAAACTATTTTAAAACTTTCACCAAAATTTATGTCTCTTCATTTGGGGTTCAAAACGTCTGATCAATACAAATAATAATAAGGTACGGGTGAAAATTGATAACACCAAAATTTGGTATATGTCGGTTATAACTGTAAAGTACCGTTACAGTACCTAGAAACAGCTGTGAGCCACTGACTTGACTCGTCACTACTCACACAGCAACCGGCGACGTTTTTGTCCCTAGCTAATCGCTTATCTTCTTACTTCCTAGACATTTCCTAATACAATTGTATATATTAAAAAGATGGGAAAAAAACACACACAAAAAAAAAAAACAGATTTGTACAAAAGTCATTGGTCTTTATCTATACAGCAATGCAAACAATTGGTAATCCAAGAAAATAAATATTCGCTTTTTATTACAAGAGGAAAGGTAAAGCCGTGTGAAAAAAAATCTTTTTTAAAAAGGAATATAACGAAGGTGATGTTTTTTTTTTGTTAAAAACGAAGGTGATGTTGTTATTTAGCATAGAAAATTACAAATTGGAAAGTGGAATGCGAGATCTCTCTACATCAGAAATCACTATCTTTTGTTCCACACATTGCGTTTTTAGAACCATACGGGTTTGAGAGAATTGGAGATCCCACCAAGCAAGAGAGTGGCATTATCATCACATATATACAAAACACAATATGGACCAGAAGCTAGGACTAGTATTGCGTTTTGAGCTGTCTAATATGCGTAGAGTAAAACCAAAAAAAAAAAAAGAGGATATGCTTAGAGCATTTGCAGCGAGCAAGCATTGTAAATTAGATACACACATCGAACGTTAAATGGTGATTACTTTGTAATGTTTGAAGCATTTAATTCATTTTTTTTTAAAAGAAAAGAGAATAGCATGAACGCCATGAACTTTTTATCCCCTGCGTCAGAGTGTTTCATGACATTTTAAGACGCTTTTTCTTCTATTGGATTCATGTCTTACGCTGTCTTTGAGAAAATGATGCCGACGCTCATAACTTTTCACTTTTCTTATAGACCGTTTAAATACTTTGTAGTTTGAACGCCACGTGAGTAATTTTAATACTATACATTGTAATATTATAAATTCTTTATATAAAATAACGTATGAAAAGCGACGTGGAAAAGAGATCCACTAGCGCTCAGAAATTTTTTGGACAGCCGATATGTGTGTCACAATGTCGCACGGCTAAAGAGTTCCAGTCTCGACCATTGGACTTTTTTTCACGGTCACCAATGCACTTCTTCTACTATTATTTATGTGAAAAATGTTTTAGTGCATTACTGCATTAATGCACTACTCACCAAAAATTATGTTTTTACTCTATCTTAGTGATGCCTAATTCCTAAACACCAGATCAAATGATAGATAAAGATGAAAAGCTTCTAAAATATCATATGCACTAGATCCATACAATTATCAACAACAGAGAACGAACAGACATGGTTATATTTGAAGAGAAATTCATCCCCCATGTTAGCCCTTGGAGTTTTATGACCTCGAAACCCTTAATAAAGATATTTACATCTCCATGAGGTAATTGTAGAATCCATCATGTTCCACTTTTGACATCATTAAATAGACCAAGAGTTATCAACAGTACAATACAAGATTGTTGCTGTCCAATCATGTCCATAAAACTTCATGGGATGTTAAGGTGCCGAATCATGCCCATATTCCACGTACGATTTATACACCAAATCAATTGTATCTACGCCGTGAATGTATGGATCATGAGTAAGAGAAATTTTATGAGTTGCTCTGACGCACTTGTTCTAGATCCGAAAATCTGACTAGGCAAAGGCTTGGAGGCCGGAACCGATGTTTGCCATAAGCCTTTCTCGATGGCAACACTAAACTAGCCAAGATATGGTGATGAGGCTTATGGTGCTTATAAATGATGTTTTTAACTTGAAAAATTTGGATCTTTCTAAATATCTTGGTTACGATAAAGTATGAGCACTATGATAGTCTCCGAAATTGTTTGTTCAAAAGCTCATCCTAATCATGCGGGTATTGCCTCTCTCTTTTGGTTTGTGGATGCAAGAAAAATGTGGTAGTATTGTCTCTTTCTTGAAGTTATAGTGCTCGATCGATATTGTGCGTATTTGAGAGAAGTTTATTCTTTTGGATCAATTATTGTTCTTGTTCCGCTCGAACGTTTTTCTATAAATCATGCTATTTTGTTTTGTATTAATTTTTTGTTCATCTACAGAATCGTCTTGATGAGAATATTTATATCTATTTTTTCTATTGACTACAGAGGATCTATAAAGATATATTTGACTATTGTGAATTTCATGTGTATAATCTTTGTTCTCTCGGATTATGGATGCATTGGTAAAAAAATTTACCCTAGAAAAATTAAATGGCTAGTATATATGCTTTGAGGATAATCTTTTCTGTTGCGAAAACTTGTTTAAATTCATTTGCGTGACATTTTGTTAAGACGTATAAACAGCATTTTCAAATAAACTGAATCATGTGATTTGGTATAATAAGTTATAAAGTATGTTATAGACTTAGAGTTTATGAAATTTTGTGAACTCTAAAAGAATAGTTAGTTTCTAGTTGAGTCCCGCCGAACAAAATAACGTGTAAGACTCCAAGTTACATTACACGTGATATATTTATTGTGCATGCTTTTTTTTTTCTTTTTTCTAAATGAACAATTTGAATAGTTGACTTTTAACAATGATAGCCTTTTTTCCTTAGATGAGAATGTTAATTTTGTTATTAGAATTATATATACGTTCATATCTTATATAATATATGTGATATTTGTTTGTTTCTAGTTCGTATAGGATCTTCTGGTTTTTCTTGTTGGCATCATTCTGACGAATTTTATAGTTCTAAACTCATACAGATTACAAATTGAAATAGTAAGACCTAAAAAACATTAGCACTGTCACTTCATTCTCCTAGTAAGCATAGTATATCACTTCATTCAGCCCAATTTGAACATTTATGCTTTTTGGGCCCAATACAAATTGTAGTCTCAGTGTCTCGATGACTGTTAATGTTTAGTACGATGTTCGATCATTCAATTTGCCATTTCCGCCTTAGATTAACGTAATGAACAGAATATAAATTTACGAGATTATACATATAATTTCATAAAATACATTCCACCCATTTGGCATGCAAATATTGTCTCCTGATCATATATTATTATATTTTGTTCTTCTAGATTTTATCTTTCAATGTCTAGATCCTTATCCTACATAAACATGAATATATCAGGCCCAAGTAATAAAATTAGGGCTTTGTGAGGATACCTAGTCCTTTCCTTATTCTTTTTAGATGATTATATATGTAAATAATAATAACTGATTGAGATACTATGACCTGATGTCCATAATCTTAAAAATTATCAGAGACGAGATAACCCAGTGATCTTATTTATTACCTCAACAATGTGCAACGGGAAAATTATATTAACATAATCAGATAATCTAAAAGAAAGTGTCACATAATTTAAAATAAAAATAAAAATCCAATCGCTGGAAACACATAAGTAATGTAAAACAATAAAACATTTCATGTCCGCTGTGACCAAAAGATGTTTTCCGGTCGAAATCAATCCAATCAAATCACGATACAAGAAAAAAAAAATATCAATCTTTCATCTCATGAATTTTTTGTTGTTGTAAAAAAAAGAAATGTGTTGTTTGTTGTTTCTTTCTTGGAATTTATAGAAAACTTAACAAACAAAAAAATGTCATCACGGAATCTTCGGAGTTGTACCTTTTTATTATCATATCTCATCATCACCTACAACTACAACAGTGTCAACTATTAAATTCTCTTTTACAGTGGCCCCGAAACTCGACAACCCACAAAGAGAGATTTACACACACGTCAGATTCCGACTTGTCAAAATCTCGCGTCCGAGATCTATTTACAGCCGCAAATTCCACCTGTGGTCTTCGAACTATAGTCGTCGCCCTCATCTCCACCGTCCGATCTTTTTTATATAATATTAAATGATAATAGCAAATGTTTTTTTTATGGCAAAAAAATAAAAATAAAGAACACTAAAAATCCAAACTCCGAATCAGAGTTCCCCGCTTCGGACAGTAGTCATCAGACACGGACAAGGACGCCACGCATGACGTCATCATATCTGCGGGTCCTGCTTAGTTGACACGTCAGCGGAGACGATGAGAGCCGTTGATTAGAAATGATGAGGAGGAAGAAGGGACGGCTGGGATGCCTTGACGCGATAACTCAGCCAAAACGCTCTCCGGGGACGGCGGTTTCAGCCCGAGCGGTAGCGGCATCCACGGCTTGCTTATCGCTTCTTTTACCACTTGATCTAACATTTCCTCGTCCTGACCCGACCCAAATTACATCACAACCCGACCCGCATAATTTTACTTTAATTAAAACTTTTCATTTTTTTTGTAAACATAAATGATATAGAGAATTTGTGACAATTACCGGCTGAGTCGCCGGCATCATTTTGAAGCCGGTTTCAACTCCGTTGGTGTATTGATATCCGCCGGCGGTAATATTCTGTGACATAAAGAAAGAAAAAAAAAACCTCTTTAGACAAATATAAAAATAAGATTTTTGTGTCCATGATTAAATGCCAAATACATAAACTTAAGGTTTATAGATTGTTAAAATATTTACCGGAGTATAATATGATCCGGTAATCGGTTGTCCAACCGGACAACCCCATGCATTACCATTCACCTGAAACAAGATTTACAGACGAATTAGCTATGGGAGTTTAACATAATGTCACTAAATCTTATCTAACTACTGTTATTACTTTTACAATGTCACGTCAAAATACAATGACAAAATATGTGTCATAGAGAAGGCATTAGCTAAAATGTATAGGTATGAATTTATGAATTTTGTCGTTAAGTTAGCAGCTTTAGAAAAAAGATGTTACCGTTGGATAAGGTGGTTTCCAATGCCACGGAGGTGGTTGACCAGCGCAATGCAGCGGCGGAGGCCACAAAGGTGGAATCGCTCGTGGAGGATGATGAATACTGGGAAGACCCCAAACGGGATAAGCCATCACAGGACGTTGTTGCTGCTGAAACCCGTTAATGTTACGTTGAATTGGTCTCTGGTTCTCTCTAGAATGTGCCCATCTTTGGTTATGATCATCCTTTGGAAGACTATTCTTCCTATGCATCCGATATTTCTGCTCAAAAACTCAAATGATTCCGTAAAAGTTTCACAAGAGCTCAAGAGTCTCTGCAAAAACATTTGACTCTTCGGATATTAAATTACCTGAAGGTGACTAGCTACGTTGTGTCTTGTTAAGGTGTTTACTTTCATCAACTCAAGAATCCGTGAAGGTATGGCTTGCTCAATCCCTAGTTGCTCAACTGCTTGCACAAACTTCTTGTGCAGCTCTGGTGTCCAATCCACCTAGAGAAAAGAACGCAATAACAATGATCATCGAGCCTGAATCACTTAATTAGCACTAAGAAGCGTCAAGAGAAACCCCACATTACCTTCTTTCGAGTAGTTTTGTTACCAGACAAGTTCTTGGATGATTTGTTAACAGGTTTACTGTCATCTTCTTTCTTATGACAATTGACCAAATCTGTCCTCTCACTTTCGAGATCTCCGGTTTCGCCTTGTTCTTCTTTTTCGCTGTCTCCTCTCTCTTCTTTGACAACCACTTTGTTGTCATCTAATATGCGGTTTGTAGTGTCGACTGATTTTGATTCACCGATGTCTTGATCTTCCATGTTATCTTTCTCGGTCGAGGAATTTACATTTTCCATCGAGCAGTTTATGTTTTCTTGGCAATCCCCTAACCGTGAAACTTGTTTCAGTTGAGGGGTTGATGGCGCTGGATCCTTCTCATCAATTGTCATGTTGGTATCAAGATGAAGCATCGAGACAACGGATTCTTTCACGGGTTTACTTCCACCATCGTTGAATGCCTAACAACATAAAGAATGTACCATTCTTAGATGATGGCTATATTACCGAAGGAAGTAAAGATGGGCCAAAAACTAACTGAAACCTTATGAACAACATGCTGCCAAATGTTCTTTAGTTTCTCTGGTGAGAGCGGTTTTTGAAGGAACTCAACTGCACCAAGCTGGAAAGCACTTGTCAATTGTCATCAAAGAACAATCATTTATATATATATATATATATATATATATATAAACTTAAGCATGCAAAGACAAGTGGCGTTTCACTTACCGCTATGCATTTCATCGTAGTAGTGATGCAATGATCGGTTGAAATCACTGATTAGACAAAGACAAAATCCACATTGTTACTATGATGTTCGTATTGTAAAGATTCATAGAAACTTACAAAGAATACTTGTAAAAAAAAAAAAGGTTCACATACTTATAGTAGGAAGAACGTCTTTGGCAGCCTCAAGAAACTTGAAACCTTCTTTCTCAGCGTTCGTATTCACCTCGACGATAGCAATGTGGAAGCTCTCCGGGTTCTTGAAAACCGCAGAGAGAGCTTCGGTTTCATCTGTGAATGTAGTAACTGCAAGAAAATTCCAAAAAAATCAAGAATTGGATTGATAGTCTTAATTAACACAAAAACAAAAACATAGAAGTCCCTTAAACAGTCTTCGGGGTAGTTAGTTCATAAATAAAATAAACTAACAAAACTTCAGAACATAACTGCAAGCACAATGTCACGGGGCATGTAAATAAGATAGGTAAAGCAGAATTGTCTCACTCACATAATTGGCATTTATTTTTTAATACATTAAACCATTATTAATAAATTAATGTAATTTATAGAATCAAGGAAATAAAAAGGTTTAATAGGAGAGAGAAATTAATTAGTGGACTAATTAATTACCGATATAGTCTGTTGACTCGAGCTTTGATCGAGTCTCAGCGGCGGAGAAGCCATCTCCGTCGTCGTCGCCGTTGAGGAGAAGAAGAACCTTAAGTCCCTTACGAAAATTTTCCCATTTAGATAAATCGTTAGCGGTAATGAACATAGCTGGTTTTGCATCGTTTTCGCGGCCAACACCGCCGCTTTCCGCTGCCGTCACTGTCGCCGCCGGTTTGATTCCACACTGTCTGAAGAACTCTGATTAATTAAAAAAAAAGAATAGAATAAAATTAAAAAAAAATATAGAAAAGTAAAATATTCAAAAAGGTGTATTGTATTATTGATGAGATAAGAATAATTCATGAGGAACTCGATTTTGTTTATTTTATAAAAAAGAGTGGACCACCATCACCATGAAATGGAAAATCTAACAAAGCTTTTGAATCATTTGAGAGAGAGAGAGTGAATGATATAAGTATTAATTAATTTATTATTACTCCTAGTCCTAGTCCTAGTCCTAGTGTTGTGTAACTCGTGCATGCAGTGATTAAATTAACTTAAAACACATACTAATGACCTTTTTAACCAAAAGGCTAATGACAACAACTAAACTAATGAAGGAGAAAGGCAAAAATCCCTTGGATTTAGGGAATTTGAGAGACAAGAGTAATATAATAATACCCAGAGAGAAAGAATAGTGATCAAATCAAAAGTTGCACTTTCGATAAAATCCAAAAGAAGGACAAGATCTTAGAAAATCCAGAGTTACCCAGAGAAGAGATCATGCTCACATCACATGCAATGAACCAACAATATAATTTGATCAAAAGAAAGCTTTGGAAAATTCAAAACCCAAAGAAAAAGAAAAAAAAAAAAAACTTTCACAATCCATAAAGTCAAATCAAATGGGTAATTTCATATTTTTTTTCTTATGAAGTTCTCAACATACCTGAGAGTGTTTGTTTCTTGCAGATCTGCTTAAACCCTTCCTTCCTCAAGCTCTCTCTATTTCTCTCTCTACCTCTCTGTGTCCCTGAGTCACATTCAAAAGTTAAAACCTTTGGGTGGATATGGTGACTTCAAGAGAGAGAAAAATAGATGAAGAAGAAGATTTATAATAAGTTGGTGACTAGTGTTGTTATTGTCATTGGGTTATTACACAAGATAAAAGGGGAATAGAATTATAGAAGACCTCACTAAGATAAAGGTTAATATTGAGGTAAGAGGAAAAAAAAAAAAGAGATAAGGATTAATTAGTTTTTTTTTTTTGTTCTTGACATTTTATTTAACATAATGGTATAAGATTAATTTCCTTCTCACAAAAAAAAAAAGAAGAAAATATCCACATTAGCTACTTTTATTATAAATAGACAGATATATTTACAAAAAGTAAATAAAATCAGATTTGTTCCAATTTAGTTATATACATGTTTTACCAAATTAAAACGATACGAGAAATTTAAAAACTCAAATTGTGAGAAATAGAAAACTTAAACCAAAAAATAAAAATAAAGCGAACTAAGATGATAAGAAAGAAATATATCAAAACCTTTTTGATATTAACCTATGAATATATATTGCTAAGTTAGAGTTCTTGATTTTTATTTGGTGGTACTCTTTTTTTTTTGTTTTTTTAACAAATTATTTGGTGGTACTCTATGTTTGTGAATGAAAGGTAGGGAAATCTTTCTGCAGAGGTTCCATCTTTCAAACTCCTTGCCCAACTTTTATGATGACATGTGTGTGTGTAATTTCAAAGCAACAATTGAACTTAACCAAACTCCTTATTTTCATTAATTGAAAGATGATCTTATTTTCATCTTTCTAATAACTCCTACTTACTATATATATATATATATATATATATATATATAGTCTCCAACTTGCACTAAACTATAAATTCATATTGTGCAAAAGCTAGGTTATAATGTTTTGTATAATTAAATGATTATAGATCAAACAAATAACATTGATTGTTATAACTTATATAGTGAGGCATATACAACAACCAATCGAAACTTGCAGAGCTTTTTTTGTAACGGCAATCAAAACTTAAGTTTGACCATATGGTCCATATCCAATTGTATTTAAAAGAAGTAAATGCAAATGGTGGTTGTCAAATGCGATTTTTCAACTCATTTTTGATAGTAAAATGTTTTACGAAAAGTTCACCAATGCGATAAATAGCGAAAACATTCGTTAATACATGGCCATTTTTTTACTCATTTGAATGATAATTAGTTAATTACTTTCGCTTGTTCGTTCCACCGTGGTCCGTGACCATCATTGTTTTTCTTTTTTCTTTCAACATGATTAGTTTCGTTATTCGAGCATTTTTTCGTTTGGGAGCAAATTTAGAGGTCACCTGTTTTTTTTGTTTTTCCTTTTCAGTCAAAATAAATAGCTTAATTACATACAAAGAACAATATAAAAAACAATCACAAGTTATATATGCACTATATTCGTGATAAATAACATATTGCAAAATGAAAAACACTTCATTTTATACCAAGTTAGAAATATCCGTAATTTTACCATTTTAAATATATATAATTCACGCTTTGTATTAATCAAACCTTAAAATTTGTGTAGACAAATGAAATAATTTTTTTAAGTTGGAGACTTGTACATCAACAAATCATGTTTTACAAGTTTTGAATGTTGAATAATAAATACAAACATGTAGGCTCTGATTTGTGTCATTTATTAACATGGTTTGCAAATGAACCACTCAAATAATCACTAATCAATAAAGCAGTTGGAGAAAACGGTTGGAAATCTTGGTTGGAGAAAGAGTTTGGAGAAAGTGGTTAAAGCTTACATTTAGTGGTTGCAAACACGATTTTCAATCACTTGGAGAAACCAACTTTTGGCGATATATTGATGTATAAAAGATGCAAAGTTTTTATTTTGGCATTTGATAATTTTTTATCTAGAAACAAAAAAAATAGTTCATATAAAAATTTCATGAACTTTTTTTAAAAAGTTATATTTGAAAAAAAAGTTATATGACATTGAATTTATTTAACTATTATTTTTATATAATTTATGATAGTTTACTATTGTAATCTATTATTATTATGAAAAAATAATTCTTTAGCATTTTAACATTTTTCATTTTACTATTTACTATGTTCATAAATCATATAAATGAATTAAATAATAATTTGTTATTTCATATTTTTTATTTTCCAACTAAACTATTTTTTATTATTAATTATTATAATTCATACTATTCAACTACTACAATGTTACTAATCAAAGTAAATATTCAACCGCTCTTTTTAACCGTACTATTTTTTCTCTTTGCTATTTTTAACTGTTTTCTTTTTAATCGTCTTTTCTACAACTGTTTATAGTTTTCTAACCGCCTTGTTTAAACGTGGTCACCAATCAAATCCAGAGTGAATCCAAATTAGAGCCAAGTTATGCAAGCTATATATAATTGATGACGAGAAATATATAGTAAGCATTTAGTAAGTCGTCAATAGTCAATTTGCAAGTGAATGACATAAATTTAATTATTGAATATTAACGATAAAGATAGTGTTTAATTTGAAATTGCTTACGACTGATTAGTGTCGGAATATCAAGTTAGGCGACAAACTTTGTTCGTGATAACAACAGTACAACAAGGGTGCCAAAATGGCTGAACGGGGAGGCCAATAGTTTTTCATCTTTGGTTTTAGGGGATGATAATAACGACACCTACACTAGAAAGTAAAAACAATTGTTAGTTTTCTGTTGATTAATTAGGCTTTGATGATTTATAATTTATAAGTCTAAAAAGACAACTAAATGTAACATACTTTCTAACAAAGCTTATTTCACATCAGTTGAACAGCCAAAACACAAATTATACTTTGGTAAATTATTAGAATTAATACTTAACTACTGTAAATATTTTTGTTCTTTTCTCAACGATTATATATTTTGTTCTTCATACAAAGAAGGTATCTCATCATCATTTATTTATTTCTAGAAGTTTAATGTACCTGCCCAAAAAAAAAATCCAATATAGACAAACCTAGCAATGTATAACATTGTCATTAAACTATTTAAAACTATCTGTTTGAAAGTTATAAATAAAAATAATGTTCACCATTGTATTGATCGAGCTTGTACATAAAGGACCAATCGAAGTAAGTTGTAACAGATTATTTAATTGAACCAAAAATAGAAAGAAAACAAAAACATTCATATGAACCTATGAAAGAAACGTAAGAAGTAATGAATGGCACACAGTTATTGCAAAGCCCACAGTTTTGCCTCAACTTTTAAATGGTGGTTTTTGTAAATTAAATCTCAAATACGAACAAAAATCTAAATATCTAGAAATATATTATGTTGTTTTGCTTTATATCTATAGAAGTCGTCGATACAAAACTTTAATTTGTTTCAGTTCAAATCTTTTTTTTTTTAAGTTTTAAATCAAAATAAAATTGAATATAAAGAGATTAGTTTGGAACCATAATGGTTTCGGTTTAATTAGCTTTTAAGTTATATTTATATTTAATATGATTAATTTTGGTTCAAAATTTGGCTATTAATCAAGCATGTTTCTAACCTAAACAAGAAATATTCAGTTTTTACTATTTTTATTTCGAATTCTGTTTAGATGTAGTTTGGCTAAGATATTAGTTCAAACCGGTAGGTTCATACATTTTAAACACAATTTGGAGAAGAAAAAAAAGGACTGATGAGGAATATGTATATGTATAATTTATGTCCTCTTTATGTTTTCATGTTCCACATGAAATAGACAAGTAACATTTGTCAATATTTCTGTTTGTATATATGTATGTAATTGAATGAAGTTCTGACTTTTTAGGTGTCCCAATACTATTCTCTTTTAGTTTTAGCCACACAATTTTCAACTCTCCTTTTTATTACTTTTTTTCTAACTTCTGAAAAGATACGTTTTCTAATATCTAAGTGGGGGAAGAAACAAATTTGAAATATCTTGCGTTTGATTATATGATTATAAGAGATTGAAATAATTGCTCCTAAATTTCAAAGGTTACTATGATTAAGATTTAAAAGTAGTTAGTAGTACTTGTTGAACATTCATTATTAGTCCGACACAAGATAATCTTAAGATCGTGGTCGTGAAAACGCTTTTTTTCATTTCACGTGTCTTGTATACTAAAAGCACTCTTTTAGATGATTACGTATCTTATTAATGTTACTCTATAAATTTATGCTTCGCTGATAAATATTAATCATGACTCCTCTCTTCTGTTGTGTACCATATTGTTTCTTTTTAACTGTCAAAGGTAATTAGGTAGGACTATTTTCTCTATTAATTGTACTCGATAGTTTTAAGATATATCATGAATTGGTGTGATTAGGCTTAGAAGAATAAGCCACATGTTTTTATTGTCACGGAACAATAAGCCAAAGAAATAATAAGTGTGTATGGATGGATGTACACGTATGACGTATCTTTTTATAAGAAAGGTATGATTCAAACGGGAGAGTATGGAACTAATAATTGAATGAAACAAAAAAAAAAGTTTCCTTTACAGACTCATCACTAAGACGAAAGTAGTAGTTGTATTTTTACTATTTATTGGTCCTTTTATTCCATCCATGGCCATTATATTTTCCTATCCTTCTAAAAGTTATTCCTAGTAATAATTTGCCTCTTTTTGTTTGTAGCTAGGGATCTCAATTTCACAACCCATAGTTTTATTTGACCGGAGCCTAGTGTGGACTAATTCGTTTTGTTTAAGCTTCATGTGTTAACTTTGAAAGTTAGATTGTGTTTTTAGAGTTACATATTCGTTTAAAACACATGCAAGTCACGAGACAAAAGGTGCCCCATGACAACTATAGCTTTGTTCCAAAACAGTAATATCCATTTACGTACATCAACCGACCGACATTTGAATCAGTTTCCCTACACTAATGTCATTGAACTATTATTGATATTTTTCTACAAAACTTCTAGTTTTATCTAATTTAAAATTATATAAAAGTTTCCATTTATATCATAGTTTTTTTCCTTCAATACAAAAGACTATTATTATAAAAAAAAAATGTCAAGGTCACATCATAAACAAGCGTCCAAGGTTGCCAAAACGCTTCAAACTATCTTGCGAAACACATGGAACTATTAAACTTTTTTTTCCTCCAAAAATAAAATTAAAAACTAGGGAACAAAAATAAAAACACAAATGCACATATTCGTCTTGATCATCATCTATATTGTATTACAGCTTTTTGACACCTTTCTTCCATGGAAAAAATTCTGATTCCTTCCTTTTGATAAGAATTTTTTTTCCAGGTGTTGTAAAATAGATCTACACTTCAAGCTTAGTAAACCTTCACCTGACATCATACAACAACAACAACAAAAACAACTCAATCATAAGATAGAATTTGGGTTTAACTGACTTGAACAAAACTTGGTGGTTAATCTGGTAAATATGTAAAAGTACAGAGATTGTAAAATCCAATACCTGAGGAGTTTTGTTTTTATTCTTCTTCACTATTCTCAGAAGAAGAAGACGACGACGGAGAACTGTTTCCATCGTCGCCGGCGACCCAATACTGCTTAACAGCGACAAGAATCTTCTCCGGCACGAGAGGACCATCTTCGTGATCCATCAATTTAGTATCCCATCTCATTCCATCAGCGATCTTCCTCACATCGTTCAAAACATCAACCTCATCCCGGAATATCACAATCCCTTCCGGCCGTAAAATCCGATCAGTTTCTAGAAGAATATCTTCAAGTTTGCAGCTGCGAAAATGAAACTGACCCATTACTTAACGAACCCATGTAGAGAACATGACCTTTCAATCACTAACTCTCTTAAAGTTTCTAGCTTTAGGGTTTAGATCAATGCTTTGGTTGCTAATTCTCATAAAGTTTGTAGCTTTAGGGTTTACTTAAGAGAGTTACTAATTCTCATAAAGTTTATGGCTTTAGGGTTTAAGGTTGAGTTTGTAATTTTGTTACCTGTGCTGATACAAGCTGAAGACACCACTAGCATGAATGAAATCATATGTTCTTGGATAAGTTGAAAAGCCTTCACACCTGTAGAGATTTGAAATAGAGAAAGATATTGGAAAACAATGTAAAGAACTATTGAAGGGAGAGAGATGAAGAGTTGTGTGTATAGATGTTCTTACCAGTCATGGTAGATACCAATGAGACCTCTCTCATAGACAACACTCAATGTGTTCTTGTTAATGGTTGGAATCACATTCATAACCCAAGATTTAGGCGATTCAAGAGCAGCAGCGAAACCACCAAGACCTGCATTCATGTCCATCACATTACGGTATCTAGTGGAACCTATCAGTCTGTTGATTCTCTTGTACGCAGTCACTCGCTTCTTCCATAGATTGATGTCTTCTTGGTATGATTCTGCGTCAACGCCGTTAATCAAACCTTTAGAGATACTTGGAGGCACAGCGAATAGTCTCTCCGGGAACTTCATTAGCTCTCCTCCAGCAACTTCTTCTTCGCTTGATACTTTAGGGAATGGTGTTACACAAGTTTCTATCTCCTTGTACCAAACATCATCAGTGTCTTTTCTCTTGCAGGTGTTAACTGGTGTTGATCTATCGCATGATCTATCGTTTATTTTCTTTCTGAAAATTGCGATGTCTCCCTTCTCATACTTCTTCTCCCAGCATAAGGACTCTGCGATGTCCTCTATTTTCTTTTGCTCAGCGTTGAGTTCTGCTTTAGTTCGGTTCCACGTCTTGTGCCATGTCTTCCAGTTGATTGGAGGACCTGATAAGACCCAGTAACCTCCAGGCCTCAAGACTCTATCAACTTCCATTAAGTATGTTCCCTCTGTACAACCAATCAAGAAGCAAAGACACAAATATGAGTACATATATTGAGCAAGAAATGTGAATTTGCGCCTAGTTTGACAGTTGATATTACCGTTTGCGGTCCATGGTATCAAGCATCGAGAGCATTGAGCCATATCAAAGGCTCTTGCAGGGTAAGGAAGAAGAATTGATCCAAGAACAGCGATGATCGCTGGAACACCTCTCTCAAGCGCAAACTGAACTTGTGCTTCGTGGTTATCCCTTGGGGCAAACGACATAGCCAAAACATTCCTCTTAAGCATATAAGCACCCCAGCTTGCAACCTAGAGATGGAACATTAGAATCAATAAGGTTCTACTATATAAATCAAAACATAACTCCAGAGAAATCAATGAAACCAACTTACCCCACATCCAGTGTCCAATGCGGTTCTAACAGAACCATCTTTGATTGGGATAACAGAAGCTAACTCTTCTATATACGCATCCGCACCTTGAGGAAACATAGTTCCTCCACCGGGGAATTTAAAGACATTTCCTTGAAACTGAACCCAGTTCTGTCCAGCTTTTTCAACAGTCAAGCTCTTGAAAGGAGCATTAGCGTAGTGAACGTAATCTCTGCTTTTAGGCCAAGGGAAGGGAGTCATATACCCTTTAGGAGCTGGAATAAGACAACGCAGTTTCTCATTATCAGGAGGACAATGTCTCTCTCTGTAAATCATGTTCTCTCTCGGGAACTTCATGGCTCTGTCCTGCTCTTGACAAGGCGTGTAATCCTTTAGCTTCACATCACACGGCTTGAAAGAAACAGGTTTCGGATCAGCTTTTTGAGGGATCTTCACAGTGTTGTGATGAGGTTCAAAGTCAAGCTCAGTGACGATATCAGTGCACTGTGCTTGCTTTGTGATCTCCATAGCTATGCTATCTCCTTTACCAAACCCACTCTTTTGCCATGCTCCAAGAAGGTAGAAGAAACAGCATAAACCAACCACAACGAGTAGAGATAGTGTACTTCTCGATCTGTTATTCCCTGGTGGGTTATGCTTAGAACCCATGATTCTTTCAAATCTCCTGAAGCATTTTTGAACAAATCACAAACTTAGATACTTAGTATAACACACTACTTTGAACTAAAAACATCAAGATCTGTTCAAAAGAGTACATAAACTAATTCAGTTTAATCGAAACCAATACTTAAACAATTGAAATCTAGGATTTATCGATTCAAAAAAGACAAGTTCTAACATAAAGTAATCTAAAGACTATAACTTTAGCAATGAAATCCAAAACCCAGAAACGGATCTCGTTGAGACAGATGAGTAGCAGAGCTATCAGTAGAGAGAGAGATTCTAACCTGGTCGATGTAGATCTTGTTGTAGCTGAGAGACTCTAAAGTCTTGTTCTTTTGTCTCAGATCTCTCTGGTTCAAGCTCTCTTTTAGTGATGAGCTTGTAAGAAAGTATAAAGCTTTTGAGTGCGAGACAGAGAGAGAACTCACTTAAAATAAAGGTCTTCGTCTTCACTAATTAGTACTAGGACACTAATTGAGATTTGATTTAACTTGATGATGAAGGCGCGTTTGATTTAATTCAATTTGAAAAATATTTCTTAGAAAATTTGTTGGAATTAAATGTGTGTAGTTTCGCAGCAAGATCTTATAACAATATTATTACAATAGTCATAGTTTTAGATCTAATCTGGAGACTGCACAAGTGCACATGCATCCATATGTTTTTTTCTTCAAACCCTTTTGTGTGCGCTTGTATATAAAGTATAGTTTATACTTTATTTTGTTTTTAAAAGCTTTTAGGTAGTTTGATTTACCATACATTACAATATCTAGTGTTGAAATAAAATTTGAGATTCTGGTTCACCATTATTGGAACAAATACAAATACTTGAAGATGGGTGACAAAACCTTTTGTTCCTATTATTAAAAATGGAGCAAACCCATATGTTAAAAAGAATGCATAATAATA
The DNA here is from genome assembly GCF_030686135.1 of Camelina sativa. NCBI lineage: Eukaryota > Viridiplantae > Streptophyta > Magnoliopsida > Brassicales > Brassicaceae > Camelina > Camelina sativa. The sequence continues at coordinate 10,633,379 of NC_141889.1, read as the reverse complement.
AATTTAAAGACTAATTTGTTGAATGTAGTAATCTAATGTTATTAGCCGAAGAAACTTGTCGTCCCAAGTGGTCCTTATCAGACAGTTGACATACTTCGTTATTTGGATCTCCTACCGACACTCTTATTCCCAAGTAACCGGATCCGATCCACCGTCAATAACCGAGTTAATCAGTTCACACTGCTCAACATTACTTCCTAGTTCCTACATTAGAAAAAGTGTTGGCATCAATTAAAAAGAGGATGTGACTTTTCAAGTCTCAAAAAGTTTTCTAGAATTCAACATCTTTGATTAGTTATAAATGATGTTTTCTAAAAAATCCTTAAAAAAATCCTTATAGAAACCGGTGATCACTAAGTTACTAGTTAAAGACATGACCTCTCTCCAAACATGAATGGTATATGGGGAACTAAACATGCAATGTTATGAAGTTTTGGTTTGGAGGACCGATAAGATTGGTGGGTTTTTTATAAGAGTATTTTGCCTCTGGTTATATATACACAAGGGCAGTAAGGCAACATAAATTTGTTAAGACAATACTAATATATCAATACTAAATGAAATGTTGGAGCTTCTGAACAATCAACACTCAGGAGCAAAGACAGTGGTCAACAAGTCTATGTTTTAAAGATATAAAATAGAGATCTCTCACATACAAAACTGTAACTGAAACAATGCAAAGACTTGAGAGGGTTGTTTCGTTTCAAGCGGTGTAAGCGTTCTTTGCGTTCCTGTCGAGCTTCTTCGCATCCTCCTGAAAAAGAGAAAAAGAAAAAAAAGAAACGAAAGCAAACAATGAGAGATCTGATGAAACGACTTTTGAACTAGCTCTTGGAGAAGATCACTTCTTCTTACATGGATGATGAAACCTATGCTGTTGTTGTAGTCAAGAAACTCCTTCCATTGTTTTCCAATGCTCACCTGCAACATTGAAGCAGTATGGAATTTTCATGTCTTTTTTATTTTCACTGAGAGACTGTTTGATGAGAAAAATCGTCTTCTCTATTTACCTGAGCAGCTTCGTTTGGAGCGTTTTTGGTCCAAATAGATATCCTTTCTTGCTTTGCTCTAATGTTAACAACCGCTCCACAGATTTCATCTCCATGATCGAACTGTTCTCCAATCAATGCAAGCAACTAGACCAAGTATGTAATAATAACCCAGTTAGACTCGATCTGATAGTGAAGTGGAAGTGATAATTTACTATCCAAAAATAAAACAAGAACAGAAACCGTACAGTGTAGAGCCAGCTCTTATCAGACTTATCCTTAGGATATGTCATAGTCCATTTGCCTCCGTTTGCACAAATAGGATCCTCCCACTTAGGTTCGATATTGTGTTTGAAACAGTAGAAGTCAGCTCCAGTTGCTAACTTGCTAGGGTGCCGCATGTTATTGTACAAACTGCAACGCAAAACAAAAATTGCCTTTTAAAATAAGAAGCCCAAAGAACGATACACAAGCGCTACTAATCCCAAGGTGAACAGTTCCACAACCAAACTGAACACAAGAACAATACAAGGTTCAGCTGAAGCAAAAAGAAGTGAACAAAAAGTGAAAATTTCAAAATCTAACTAATGCTTTAGATTAACCATTAAGATCATAGTTACCTAATTTAAACCCTAACATAAGTTTTAGCTAAAAAATAAAATACCAAACAAAGCAATTTCATCAGTAACACAATAAGAACAGTGACTTCAATGTCATCTTCTAATCCACACCAATCAAGACCATAAATTTCATCAAGAAATCGAATTCTAAACAAAACCCAGATGCAGAATCATCTAAAAGAAACAGAGATTGAATCGGGGAAAAAAAAAAATCAAAAAGCCCTAACCTCCAAAATTCTTCAACAGTAGAGAACGTGAAGACGGATCGCAAAGAGCTACCCCAAGTGGTCTGTTTCGATTTCACGGAAGGATTATCAAACCAGAACGTCCACGAGTGTTCCAAAGGATGCGATTGAGGAACGGCGGATTTGTTCGATTCGTCAACGTCTCCGTGTCCTTCTCCGCCTACGATCTCTCCTTCTTCGGTATCGTCACCTTCCTCATGGTATCGATCAATTGGATTCTCTATAGAATTAGGGTTCGCTTCTTCGTGAATAACAGGCTTCAGAGTGTCTTCTACCGCCATTGTTTCTACCAAAATCCGAACAGCCTCTCTCTCTCTCTCTCTGTCTCGTTGTCTCTGTCTCTTTCTCTTCTCCAAAATAAATGTACTTTCCTCTCGTAGGGTTAACTACGACACGACACCGTTCTTATATGATACATACTGTTCTGTCTTTTTTTTTTTTGGGCCAAAAATATGAATAACAGATATTTTGTATTAAAGTAATATTGGGCTTTTTATATTGGGTTGAGGCTCCCCCGGCCATAATAAAATTGTTTCCATTTCTTTCATCAGGGTTTTTTTAAGTTCATGATGTTTGTTTTGATCATATACATAATACTAGTTGTAAATATCATCGATTAGATCCTGTTTGTTTAATTAGTTGATTTGAACTTTTAATTGCTAGTTTGAAATGTAAATCAATTAAAAAAAATGGTGATTGGAACTTATAGTCTATGAAATCTATTACATAACAAAAAGTGTTACATGTCTAAATCTGTTTTCTTTTTTACATTCACAAAAGCGAATAATAGGATTATTAAGAAGATGTATTACTTTCACACTACATATAGAATAATATGTATAGTTTTAGTGTCAAGCTTTATTACTTACTACGACTTGTACCGTAATAGTTTGTTTTAATATCTTTGGTATCTCACCATCCGAATTCATAGGTTGTTGACAGAGACTGGAACTTCAAGACGATTAAGTTTGTCTTAATTATACATATGTAAAGGTTCTAACCCCATTATAGTATTTATTTTAACAGGTTTGTACGCACCTACCTTTGCTTAATTAATATATATAACTATATAAGTATGTTTGACATACAAAAAAGCAACCGAATTCTAAATCAAAATAATATGCATTTGTGTTTAATTAGTTCCGTGCATGCATGTTATATTTAAATTGAAAGTCTGTGGATATACCTAACCACAGGAACAAAATAACTTAGATTGGTTTCTCTCGGTCAAACGAAAGAATGGAGGAAATAAAAAGATTTCACATATAATGTTAATTTGCAGTCGAATGTATTCTTTTACTTCATGGTCGATAGTGACGTATAACTGATCAGTGAATCTGGTTCTATTCCATTAACTGTCAGAATTTTTGTTTATTGTACGTGCATCACTAGCTAGTAAAAGTATAGTACTAAATAGATAACTAAATTGTATATATAGGATGTACTGAAAAAGCTATTTTGACACCATAGTTCGATCGAGGGACTATATATTGACTTCCCCATCGTCTTTGTTTAAGTTTATGTGGTATTCGTTAGATTTTGTAAAGATATAAGATTATTTGATTCACTGCAAAGACATAATTGCATGGCTCGCTTGTTTATATGCCGTAAAACAAAGAATCTCGAATGGTATAATACCTTTCAAGTATATATATGATGAAGTAATTCGGAAGAATTCTTTTAAATTTGCTTTAATTGTCAACCACTCCTTTTAGTTTATATACCAGGACGAAAGTTTTTTTTTTTTTTTTTGTCAACTACTCAATATATCGTTAATCTTCATCGCTTAACTTATCACTTCTTAGTGCATCTGAATTGTGAAATCTTTTATTTTTTCACTAGGAATATTTGTATAATTTGAATCTTATAAAAAAAACAAAAACATAATTTAATTAAGCAGATGTTCTACAAGGATTCTAAATTTTCATTATCTAAAAAGTGATTAAAATATAAATTGTTCATCCATCGCTGAAACAGAATTGTGAAAGTCAAAATTGGAAATATGGTAATGTCACTTGACATGTATAATATTAGAGAAGTTCATAACCAGTTGAACGTTATCCAATCCGCTCGAGAGACCACCGCCGAATATTATTTAAAAATTATATATTTTTTTAACAATAGTTAAAAAATAGTAGCCTTTCGTAAGTAAATTTAGCGACCTTTTTGTTTAGCTAGCGAAGAGGTTAATGATTGATAAAACTTTGTCGCTAGTTGACGTTGTCTTATGTAGTGAAAGAAGTGACTAGTTTTCAAAAGTCGAGAAGTGACTAGTTTTGACAACAAAAGTGAAATTTTTTTGATAAATAATGTGTGATGTGACTTGTAATGGTAAATGAAACATGCCTCCTATTTTTAATGGCTGGTTCATAACATAAGCTTTTGAATTTTCAAACATGATTTGCAGATATGAGAGCATCCATAAGCGAAACCTAAGTTTGGTTTTTCAGTAATCTAAGCTGCATTTACTACATCTCCTTCACCCCATTAACTCAAGAGCACAAAGGATCCGAAACCTTTTTAAAGCCTTCTTTAGAACCAAAATCTTTTCCTGTTTTCCCGCCTCAAAGCCCATCGCCTAGTATCCTCTCGAAGCCTTACCTCTACCACGTCTGTCTACCCGTCCAACCACCGCCAACAACCCCATACCACTCTCCAACCTGACTGTCTGTCTTGTTTTGGTTCTACGAACAAAAGTTTTTTCCTTCCTCTCTGAATCCCCTACCGCCTTAAGGGCAAAGAGGTCGATGCGAGTTTCTCCCCCCCCCCACAGAGACGAAGAATCCGTGCACCGGAACTAAACACCTCTGGTCAGATAGAGGAAAACTCTCTTACCCTCTTAGGACGCTTAACAAACCCCTCTGTTCAACGCCTCTGGCTTCTATTTCCATTTCTAGCTAACCGTTGGACACTGAAAGGAAAAGCAGTAGGCTCAGACTTAGGTCGAGGTGTCTTCCAGTTTAGATTTGACTATGCAGAGGATATGCAAAAAGTTCTCGACAACAGAGCTTACCATTTCGACCAGTGGATGGTCATCCTCCAGAGATGGGAACCTGTGGTTTCTGAAACTTTCCCGTCTAAGATCCCCTTCTGGATTGAGCTCCAAGGCCTCCCGAAACACTATTGGCAACCAGCTATGCTACAAACTATAGGCAAAGAAATCAGAGAAATTGAAGACACATAAATTACTAATGCTTCAGCCAGGATCCGCCTCCAAGTAGACGGGCTCCAGCCTCTCGTGAAAGAAACCATTGTGGAATTCTCTGATGGAAGGGAAACTGTAGTTTTCCTGGAATATGAAAGCCTGAAAAATCACTGCACTCACTGTCAAAGGCTTACACACGACATGAGGTCCTGTCCGGGGTTGAAGATGGTCAAGGATAATCCTGTCTTAGAAAAGTCACCCTTACCCCCTCCCCCACCACAGGGTGTGCGCCGAAACTACTTTACTCCAGAAAACAACTTTCGACCCCCAGTAGAACCCTCTGAACATTCTGTGTCAAGGCACCAGTCCTCACCCGCTCATAATCTTCGCATCCATAGACCCCAACCTGCAGATAGTAAAAACTATAGTGTGTCAAACCGTAGTGATGCCAGTAGGAGGGTAGAGGCCCCCAGAAGATATTCAGAAAGATCACACCCTTATCAAAGAAGATCACAGAGAAGAGACTCTTACCGGCAACACTCGTACCCACGAGATGAGGGTCGTCACCAGAGGCTGAACTGGCAATGGAGGGAGAAAGAACACCCCCAGAGTAAGTTGACCCCAGAGCGGTCTGATTCATCCAGGCCACGCCGCCCCCCCCCCCTGGAGCGCGATACTGAAGATCAAATGTTTGATAGACCACACACTCCTGTCTTTCTAACCCCTACTGTACTAGCAGAGGGAGCTTTCTCAAAGGATACGACTTCTATCCCTCCCCTTGCTCTCCCTACAAAAGATCAGGTTCTATCCGAGTTACGGGAGGTTACAGTACAATATATATCTTGTGCGGATCCTACTGAAAGTGCAGCTAGACGACACCAGGTTATTCAGGGAGAGACAAGAAATCTAACAGAGGAAACAACTAACCAGATTATCCAAGCAGCTCAAGAAACCCTGGCTCCTCCTGATCAATCTCTGCCTGGAGATATTGAAAATTCTGAGGATGTGAGGAGACTACCTACTGTTGAGAGGACCCAAAGTGAAAGTCAGTATCAATATGCGACTAGTACCTCGAAAAGAGGAAGAGGGAGACCCCCAGTAAGTAAGTCCTCCACCAAAACCTCCTCAAGACCCCCTGCAAAGCTTTCTGGGGCAAAGAGTCAAAAGCGAAATTTAATCCAGGGCTCACCAAAGAAAAACTCTACATCCAGAGGGTAAAAAAAACAGGATCAACCTCAAGCGGGACCAAGCTCATCAAGAGCTCATTTACCAAATCTGAGTGATCAACGGGGACAAGGGTCTTCAGCGGATCATAACCAAACCTTAAACTCCTCAGGTCCTCCAAAGATAGCCTTGATCCCAGCAGTAAAGAAGACAAAGATGGATTTTCAGAATCCATCACCTCCTCTTCCTTAAGGATGGTGAGCTGGAATTGTTGTGGGTTGGGGAATCCCATGACAATCCAGCGCCTGAAGGAGATCCGTCGCAAGATCTATCCTGACATCCTATTCCTTATGGAGACCAAAAACCCATCTGACACAGTCCTCAAATCCCTCCAATGGATTAATTACGCGCATCACCATCTAGTGCCACCATCCACTCCTGCTGTTGGGGGTCTGGCTCTTTTCTGGAAAGAGAACATAGAAGTTGAAATTATATTTGCAGACCAACACTACATTGATACAAAAGTTAAATCAAAGGGCAGAAGCTTCTTCTCAACGTTCTTATACGGAGAACCAGACAGATCACAAAGAATTCATGTCTGGAATAACCTCCAGGACATTGCAGCGTCAAGAACTGGCCCGTGGTTTCTTACGGGGGACTTCAATGATATTATCAGCAATGAGGAGAAAGTTGGTGGACCACCTAGACCTGAAGGCTCTTTCTCTGACCTGAGACACCTAATGTCTTCATGTGATTTATACGATCTAAAACACTGTGGAAACTTCTTATCTTGGAGAGGAAAAAGGAACAACTTTGTTGTTCGATGCAGATTGGATCGTGCGATGGCAAATAGTGACTGGATCCTTGCCTACCCTTCTGGAAGAAGTGAGTATCTACATTTTGAGGGCTCTGACCACCGACCCCTGGTTACATCTTTCAATCCTGAAAAGAAAAAAAGAAAAGGACTATTTAGATATGATAGACGGTTGAAAGAAAAACCTGAGATCACAAAATTAGTTAAAGAAGCATGGTTCTCTGATCCGGATGCACCAGTGAACAAGAGACTGCATTTTTGTCGAATAGCTATCATAAACTGGAGCAGAATCCAGCTACAGAACAGTCAAAAGGAAATAATATCGCTTAGAGAACAGCTGGAGGAGGCTATGAGTTCTGACGAGTCCAGTCAAAATTCTATAGATACACTCAATCAAAATCTGCAGAGAGCTTACAAACAAGAGGAGGAATTCTGGAAGCAACGAAGTCGTCAACTGTGGCTTGCTCTAGGAGACAAGAACTCCGACTATTTTCATGCTGCAACAAAGGGTAGACGAGCAATCAACTCCATTTCAATCATAGAAACACCCACAGGTTCTCCAGTTTATGAGGAAAAAGACATCCTTAAGGCCATATCCACTTACTTCAAAGAGATTTTCACCTCTCAGGAAAGAGACAGGAGAAATGTGGTTGTTGAAGCCCTGAGCCCATGTATTACACCAGAAATGAATGCCGCCTTGACGGCTATACCTTCACCTGGAGAGATCAAAGAGGCTTGCTTCTCTATCCACCCGGACAAAGCCCCTGGACCCGATGGGTTCTCTGCGAGTTTTTTCCAAACGAACTTGGAGACTCTAGCGGATGAAGTTGTGGCTGAGATCCAAACCTTTTTCATTAATGGGACCCTACCTGCAAAAATAAACCACACACATGTGAGATTAATCCCGAAGATTACTGTACCAGAAAGGGTTTCGGACTACAGGCCAATAGCACTTTGCTCAGTGTATTACAAGATCATCTCTAAACTACTGGCCAGGAGACTACAACCAGTACTAGATGCATGCATATCTCAAAACCAATCTGCTTTTGTGCCTCAAAGAGCAATCTCAGATAATGTACTTATCACGCATGAAGCTATACACTATCTCAAAGTCTCTGAAGCAAAAAAACGGTGCTTCATGGCAGTTAAAACTGACATGAGCAAGGCATACGACCGACTTGAATGGGATTTTATCGAAGCAGCACTAGAGAGAATGGGGTTTCATCGAATCCTAATAACCTGGATTATGCAATGTGTATCTACAATCACTTACTCCTACCTACTCAATGGACAGGCAAAAGGCCTAGTTACCCCTGAACGAGGCATTAGACAAGGCGACCCGCTTTCTCCCTATCTTTTCATTATCTGCAGCGAGGTGCTATCTGGCCTTTGTTCAAAAGCACAACAACAAGGAAACCTACCAGGACTCAGGGTAGCAAGAGGAAGCCCCAGAATAAATCACCTTCTCTTCGCTGATGACACCATGTTCTTTTGCAGATCCGACCAGCAAAGCTGCAGAAATTTAATGTCTATCCTGAGGAAGTATGAGAGTGCCTCGGGACAAATGATAAACCAATCAAAGTCGTCAATAACTTTTTCAAGAAAAACATCACAAGAAACTCGAGATAGAGTTAAAAGAGATCTAAATATTCAAAAAGAGGGGGGACAAGGTAAATACCTTGGTCTCCCTGAACTGTTTGGAAGGAAGAAAAAAGATCTCTTCACCGCCATTGTTGATCGTATCAAGCAAAGAGCTGCGAGCTGGTCCTCACGCTTTCTATCCACTGCGGGTAAACTCACTCTACTCAAGTCTGTGTTGGCTGCAATGCCCACGTATACCATGTCCTGCTTCCATTTGCCAAACTCTCTCTGCAAAAGGATACAGTCAGCTCTCACTCGGTTTTGGTGGGACACAAACACAGGAAAAGAGAAAATGAGTTGGATAGCTTGGAGAAAAATGACAAAACCTTACAAGTCCGGAGGTCTGGGATTCAGAAATATCAAAGCGTTTAATATAGCCCTATTAGCCAAACTATGTTGGAGACTACTCACAAAACCCTCCACCCTCTTTGCAAAGGTTCTCTTAGGCAAGTACTGCAAAGAGAATGATATTCTTAACTGTGTGGCCACTAATTAAGCCTCACACGGATGGAGGAGTATTTGTATGGGCAGAGACTTACTGAAACCTCACCTTGGAAAGTTGATAGGCACCGGAGAATCAACATCAGTTTGGAGAACCCCCTGGTTGTCGTTGGAATCTCCACTTGCGCCTATGGGACCTCCCACGGAAGCAGCTCAACACCTAAGGGTTGCTGACCTTCTCCTGCCAGATTCAAGAGAATGGAATAAGGAGCTTATTCGCGAGACCCTACCAAATTATGAAGACCAGATTTCGAACCTGAATCCAAGTTTGACAGACGCACCAGATGTATGGGAGTGGCTCCCTTTGAAGAATGGTCTCTATTCGGCTAAATCTGGATACTTTGAAGCTGTGAAAGACGAAGATGACAAGATCATAGATCCTCTACCTGTGACCCTGGAATCCTTTAATTGGCATAAACAGATCTGGTCGGTAAAGTGCTCACCAAAGATAAAACTGCTACTGTGGAAAGCGATTCACAATGCCTTACCTGTAGGTGAAACTCTTGCATCCCGCGTTTTAAATGCTAATCCGAAGTGTCCCCACTGTGAGGCCGATGAAACAGCCCTGCATACCCTTTTCAAATGCCCGTTTGCACGGAACATCTGGGAATTAGCACCTTTCCAAGATAAGTTGAAAATAGAAGAGATTGACTCGATCAAATCGGGACTGGAACTGACCAATAAACTTCTCTGCTTACCTCCGTCGGGCGTGGGAACTGGTCCTCTATCCCCTTGGATCCTCTGGATCTTATGGACCTCTCGGAACCAACTCCTATTCAACAAAAAACGCATCTCCACTAGGGAAGCTCTGCTCACAGCCATAATTCGAGCCCGGGAGTGGCAAGAAGCCCAACTCCCACATACAAGCCCCCCGTCAAGACCCTTGTCGTTTCAATTCCCCCAAACCACATCAAATTGCTTAATCTGTTGTACTGATGCCTCTTGGAAAGAAGGGGGACAAGCGGGACTGGGATGGATCTGCAAAAACCAACAGGGCGAGACGGTGTTCGAAGGCGCTGCACCTGTTCCGATGGTCACATCTCCGCTGGTATCCAAAGCCAAGGCAACTCTCACAGCGGTAAGGGTTGCAATTGCATCGAATTCCAGAGATGTTCTTTTTGCTTCTGACTCGCAAACCCTAGTCAAAGCCATTAATTTGAAGATCCCTCACAAGGAACGTAATGGGATTGTTCATGATATCCTATCGTTATCTCTCTTTTTCAATTCCTGTTCTTTTAGGTTTATCCCTCGATGTTTTAATCAACAAGTTGATGCTTTGGCTAAAGGGGTTGTTCCCCTTCCTGTATGAGACTTTTATTTAATGAAGCATTTCTATTTTGCCCAAAAAAAAAAGTGACTTGTAATGGTAATGCCTAATGCGTCATAGTTTTCTTCCATTATTTCTATAAAGATTAGAATCAAATTCTCCTTTTTAATTTATTTTCCCTTAAAAAAACAATATTAATGTTAATTTTTGAAAAGGCAAATATTGAAAGCATAACAACCGATAAGCAAACTTGTCTCCTTTCGGGTTAATAAAACCGATAAACCGTAAAACCATAAAAACCGAATCATAATCAAACCTAGTTTTTGCTTTCAATCCTTTTCGGATTTTTGCTTTGAAGAAACAAAAGCCATGAGTACAAGTTATATCTCGGAACAATAACAACTGAAATTTTAGCTTCATTCTATCAATGTGCGGCAAACAATCCTTATGGGTTATGACTTAGCTTCCCCATGCTTCGAGAAATACCTAAGTAATGTTTTTTTTTTCTTTTGTTGGTAAAAGTAGTTGTTTTCTTATTTATAAAAGAATATAAATTATGGAATAAAGTAGAAATCATATATTTATTTCATATACATATATATTTCTTGCGTAACCGTAGTAGTTGTTTTCGCATGATATATATTTCTTGCATAACGTTATACAATTTCCACACAATAAGAAAACTTTAAAATTTCAAGTACACCTTTAATGATATGGTATATCATTTTCTTTCGTTAAAAAAAATTATAGAGATAAATTTGGTACTTATTTCAAAATCTTCATTTAAAAACACACAAGAAAATCTTTGTTAAATCATAAAAACACTTATTATGAAAAGAAAAGGAGTAATACACTACTAATACACTTAGAGAACACTTATTAGTTACAAGTCTATACACATACCATCTTTTCCAAAAGTAAGTTTACACACAAATTTGGGGATATAAAGATGTTTGATTCTCCACTAGGGGTTCTCCTTAATCCTTATGACTAAATTATGTTTAATATGATTCTAATTAACTCTAAACCAATCAATATATTATATATATACGTATACTTCCTAGTTTTCCATCTTCATAACAAAACTAGAACATAAGAAAGTGTGTATACAATATTAACTAAGCAAATAAAGAGTGAAGAATAACAATAATATTTAGTTTGTTATCTGAAAAAAATATCTATTAGTCTAGCTCATATACTTGGTGGAACCTAATGGAATAAACAATAGTTTAATTTCTTGGGAATTCGAATCTCGGAATCGATAAATTTTATTGGAATATATATGTTGGAAAGTTGCTTGAAGACTATAATATGTTCTTATATTATTACATTACATGATTTCTATTATGATGTCTCTAGTATGTTTGACTAATATCCTAAACCCGTATGTCCTTTTGTTTTCCCTTATTTGGTCCATTTAAAGTGTACTTTTGATGATGATTTTATTTTGTTTCTCAAAACTTTACTATTTTTTAAATAAATATTTTATATTTTTACCTTTCATTAATTAATATCATCTAAACTAAACCTATCAAATTTACACTTTAAAGAACTAAATTGCATTAATTAATTATATTTATTTACAAACATAACAATAATAAAATCTTAAATTCTAATTGCAACATGTTGATATAACAATAATAAAACCATTAATTTTTCTAAATGTAAAATCTCAGTTTTTTTAAAAAGCATATTATTCTTTTAAGTAATATCAAATAAAAATAATGGAGTTTGATATATAGATAGTATTATATTATGATTTCTAAAAAAAAAAAAGTGGCAAAATATAAAATATTTAATTACTATTCTAACTATAGGGTATTTAATTTATTATAAAAATATAAACTATTTTTAAAACGATATATGACATGTATTGATTTTTGAAGAGAGAGATAGAGAGGGTTTTTTTCATAAATATATGAAAGTCGATCCTAACATATATATTTGATCAAAAATTATTATTTTACTGTTTTTAAACATTTTTGGTGTGATATTTCGATGAAAAACTCCCTATAGAAATGCTCTTAATTCTTCATATATCTTAAGAAAAAAAAAACTAACGCTTAATTTCTTAAAATCCTTAATAACATCATAACGCAAACGTCAAGGAGGAGGAGACTAAAGAATAGTATTTAACTGTCTACCTCTATATTTAGGAAGAGACGACGAGCGAGCACCAAAAAAAAAAAAAAAAAAAAGTAAGTTAGTGTTATGACTTATACATAAGCGAGATCTTTAAAAAAAAAAAAACCCATAACGGTATTTGAAATCTCACCAGTTTTTTTCTCCTCTCTCTTCGTTGTCTCATCACTTCTTCTGTTCAGGTCTCTTTATCTCTCTCTCTCTCTCTCCTTCTAGAAACCCTCTAAGATTCTCATATTCTATTACAGTCTGGATTGTTTTGTTTTTTTTTTTCATTCAAGAACGCGTAATCAAATTTTGATATCTCTTTCTTTACGTTATAAGCCTTAATTACTATATAAAGCCTTCTCTATATTTTTTTAATTATCTCCCTTGGTCTCATAGATCCCGTGAAAGTTTTTATTATACCTATAAAGTCTCGATCGACTCTTCTTTTTTTTTTTTTAATGTTCCTCTAGGATAATTATGGGAAAAGAAGAGGAAAGAGAAGAAACAATGGAGGAGAACCCGACCAAGAAGAAGAATGATGGTGGGAATCAGAAAGTGTCGTATTTCAAACTGTTTTCGTTTGCCGAGAAAACCGACGTAGTTTTGATGACCGTCGGGACTCTCGCCGCCATGGGTAACGGCCTTACTCAGCCGTTAATGACTCTAATCTTCGGCCAGCTCATAGACGCCTTTGGTACCACCGATCCAGATCATATGGTTAGAGAAGTGTGGAAGGTTAGGGTTCCTTTTTTTTTAAGTATAGATTATCTTTTTTTTTATTTAGTTAAATTTGGGGTTTGATTAGATCGAAAGCACCTTTTGTTTTTTTTGGCGTGGAACATAATCAAATTTTAGTGACTATAATTCCATTAATCTTCCTACCACGTTTACAGGTTGCTGTAAAGTTTCTTTACCTTGCAGTATACTCTTGTGTCGTCGCCTTCCTCCGTAAGCTTTTACTACTCTCTGTTTTTTATTTCTTTGCCCTAACTTGTGTTCCAAGTTAACAGTTTCTTCTGCAAATTCTTCAACAGAGGTCTCATGCTGGATGGTTACTGGAGAACGTCAATCCGCCACAATTCGTGGTCTATACCTGAAAACGATATTAAGACAAGATATAGGCTACTTCGATACGGAGACAACCACCGGAGAGGTCATCGGAAGAATGTCCGGAGACACAATTTTGATTCAAGACGCCATGGGAGAAAAGGTGTTTTTACTAATTGAATACAATTAAGGAAGAAATGATTTCTTGCAATACAAGATACTTAAAAAACTGTTGGTTTTGATGCACAGGTTGGAAAAGTCATACAACTAGGAACGACTTTCGTTGGAGGATTCGCGATTGCATTTATTAAAGGCCCGCTTTTAACGTTGGTTCTTTTGAGTTGCATCCCTCTGCTTGTGATGGCAGGTGCAGCCATGTCTCTGATCATGTCTAAAATGGCTAGCCGTGGTCAAGTGGCTTACGCAGAGGCTGGAAATGTAGTTGAACAAACCATTGGAGCCATTAGAACAGTGGGTTCTTCTCTTCTTTTCTCTTTCTCCTTTCCATAACATTAACCTCCGTGTCATTAGATCAAATCGCTGTTTTATTTTTTCCTTAGGTAGTTGCGTTTACCGGAGAGAAAAAAGCAACGGAAAAATACGAACGGAAGCTCGAGGTCGCTTACAAGACTATGGTTCAACAGGGTTTGATCTCTGGTCTAGGCCTTGGTACATTGCTAGGCGTGATGTTTTGCAGCTACGGTTTAGCGGTTTGGTATGGTGCAAAGCTAATAGTGGAGAAAGGTTACAATGGCGGACAAGTCATCAATATAATTTTCGCGGTCTTGACAGGAGGAATGTGAGTTAGAGATTCTAATCCCTCAACTTGACTCATTGCATACAATCTTAAGTGTTAATCAAGCTACCTTGTCTTGTCAGGTCATTAGGGCAAACATCACCGAGTTTGAATGCTTTCGCCGCAGGAAGAGCGGCAGCTTTCAAAATGTTTGAAACGATCAAGAGGCGTCCAAAGATTGATGCGTACGATATGAGCGGTTCTGTTCTTGAGGACATTAGAGGAGACATTGAGCTTAAAGATGTTTACTTCAGGTATCCGGCAAGGCCTGATGTTCAAATCTTCGCTGGATTCTCGCTCTTTGTACGGAATGGCACGACGGTGGCTCTAGTGGGACAGAGCGGAAGCGGGAAATCGACGGTTATCAGTCTAGTAGAGAGGTTCTATGATCCGGAATCAGGACAAGTTTTGATAGACAACGTTGATTTGAAGAAGCTTCAGCTCAAATGGATAAGAAGCAAAATCGGTTTGGTTAGCCAAGAACCTGTGTTGTTTGCGACCACAATAAGGGAGAACATAGCTTATGGGAAAGAAGATGCGACTGATCAAGAGATTCGAACTGCGATTGAACTCGCTAACGCCGCTAAATTCATTGACAAACTCCCACAGGTGCCTTAAATTTTCAATACAGAACATAAGATTAGAAGGGAATTGTATTCGTTGCATTTTTTTTTATCCTTAGACCTTTCTAATGAAATGCTCTATGTTTATAGGGTTTGGATACTATGGTAGGAGAGCACGGGACGCAAATTTCTGGTGGACAGAAACAGAGGTTAGCTATCGCTAGGGCAATTTTGAAAAACCCTAAAATCTTGCTTTTAGATGAAGCAACAAGTGCGTTAGATGCAGAATCCGAACGTATTGTTCAAGACGCGCTCGTGAACTTAATGTCAAATCGTACTACCGTTGTGGTTGCTCACCGGTTGACCACGATAAGAACCGCGGACGTAATCGCCTTTGTCCACCAAGGAAAAATTGTCGAGAAAGGTACTAAAGTTACCGTGTGCTAAAAGTCACCTATTTGGAAAATTGGTATTGTGCACTATAAGTAATCGATTGTGAATTACAGGAACTCACGATGAGATGATTCAAGATCCCGAGGGAGCGTATTCACAGCTTGTTCGTCTTCAAGAAGGATCAAAAGAAGAAGCTAACGAAACAGAGAGACCTGAAACAAGCTTAGACGTGGAGAGATCAGGAAGTCGTAGGTTATCATCAGCGATGAGGAGATCAGTTAGCCGGAATTCATCCAGATCGAGCAGCCGCCACTCTTTCTCTCTCACTTCCAATTTCTTCATACCAGGCGTTGGCGTTAACCAGACCGAGGAGATCCAAGATGAGGAAACAACCGTGAGACACAAGAAAGTATCATTAAAACGGCTTGCTCGCCTCAACAAACCAGAAATTCCGGTTTTATTACTCGGGTCACTTGCCGCAATGGTTCACGGAACGTTGTTTCCCATCTTCGGTTTACTGCTTTCGAGCTCGATCAATATGTTCTATGAACCAGCAGCGATACTGAAGAAAGATTCACATTTTTGGGCACTGATATATGTCGCTCTCGGTGTAGCTAATTTCGTCATGATCCCTATCCAAAACTATTTCTTCGGTATCGCTGGAGGAAAGCTGATTAAACGCATCCGATCAATGTCGTTTGATAAAGTGGTTCATCAAGAAATCAGTTGGTTCGATGACACATCTAATTCCAGGTAAAAATAACATTATGATATAAACAAACGCGTATTTCTGTATGTTTTTAATTCTAATATTAAATTCGCGTTTTGTTTCAGCGGTGCGATTGGAGCGAGGTTGTCTACGGATGCTTCAACAGTGAGGAGTTTGGTAGGAGATGCATTGGCGTTAATAGTACAGAACATAGCTACTGTAGCCACTGGGTTGATAATAGCGTTTACAGCGAACTGGATGCTAGCTCTCATAGTTCTTGCTCTCTCACCATTTATTGTCATCCAAGGATATGCTCAAACCAAGTTCCTGACCGGTTTCAGTGCAGATGCTAAGGTTTACTGTAATAATGGTCACAACATTTTTTGGTTCGGTTCCGGTTTAGTCACAATTTCAATTTACTGATGGATATTATTATGGTTTAGGCGATGTATGAAGAAGCGAGTCAAGTGGCAAATGATGCAGTTGGAAGCATAAGAACGGTTGCATCTTTCTGCGCAGAGGGCAAAGTAATGGATTTATACCAACAAAAATGCGATGGACCGAAGAAGAACGGTGTCCGGTTAGGTCTTATGAGCGGTGCGGGTTTCGGTTTCTCTTTCTTTTTTCTCTATTGCATCAATTGTGTATGTTTCGTCAGCGGTGCGGGGTTGATTCAAATAGGTAAAGCCACATTTGGTGAAGTCTTCAAGGTAAGAAGAAGAGAAAACATTTCTCGTTTCGGTTTACTTAAGATCCGGTTTGGTTTAGTGATATCTACTTTATTTAATTTTTATAGGTTTTTTTTGCATTGACGATCATGGCGATTGGAGTATCTCAAACGAGTGCTATGGCACCTGATACAAGCAAAGCTAAAGACTCTGCTGCTTCCATTTTCGATATCCTCGATAGTAAACCGAAGATCGATTCGAGCTCTGATGAAGGTACAACGTTGCAAAACGTTCATGGAAATATCGAATTCAAACATGTTAGTTTCCGGTACCCGATGCGACCGGACGTTCAGATATTTCGTGATTTGTGCTTGAGTATCCCTTCCGGAAAGGTAAAAAACAGAGTCTTTTCCCCCGGTTAAATTCGGTTCAATCGGTTAAAGATTTGGTTATTGGTTGTTTTTTTCTTTTCAGACCGTTGCACTTGTTGGAGAGAGCGGGAGCGGGAAATCAACGGTGATAAGCATGATTGAGAGGTTTTATAATCCGGATTCAGGAAAGATTCTGATCGATCAGGTGGAGATTCAAACGTTTAAATTGAGTTGGTTAAGGCAACAGATGGGTTTGGTTAGTCAAGAACCGATTCTGTTCAACGAGACTATCAAATCAAACATAGCTTATGGTAAAACCGGTGTAGCCACAGAGGAAGAGATTGTATCAGCAGCAAAAGCCGCAAACGCACATAACTTCATCAGCTCGTTGCCTCAGGGTTACGAAACGTCGGTTGGAGAACGTGGCGTTCAGCTATCTGGCGGTCAGAAACAGAGGATTGCGATTGCTCGTGCCATTTTAAAAGATCCAAAGATTTTGTTGCTTGATGAAGCGACGAGTGCGTTGGACGCAGAGTCTGAGCGTGTGGTTCAGGATGCGCTTGATCGAGTTATGGTGAACCGAACCACTGTAGTTGTGGCTCACCGGCTCACGACGATCAAGAACGCAGACGTGATCGCGGTTGTGAAAAACGGCGTTATTGCTGAGAAGGGAAGGCATGAGACACTAATGAAGATTTCAGGTGGTGCTTATGCTTCTCTTGTCACTCTGCACATGACTTCAAATTAAGAGACTTTTGACTGAAAGAGATAATTTTTAGATTTGATTCGTTAATTTTGTTCTGTTAAACTCATAAATTTGAGGCAAACAGAGTGGGTTCCAAATGTTATTGGATGAACAAAAATCTTTGTGGTCAAATTAGTAATTACTAACTCCTAATTTATCTTTTTGTTATTGTTCCCCTGCAAGTCATAGGATTATTAACTTGAAGCTTCAATATTTTTTTTTTAATCTGCAATAAGAACACTCTTCAATAGGGTACCAATGAAACATTTTTTTTTGGAGGTAAACACTATTTGGACAAACAAATATGAACAAGAGTAGTATTTCTTTTTTTGGCAGAAATGACTGAACGAAACTAAGTATTTCAGACACAAATGTAAGGAAAAAAAATGAAATCTTTGAAGAAGAGTCTCAGTAAACTTCAGCAGCAAAGTTGTTTGTAGGAAGTCTCTGTCGTTTCTCAATGTAAGCCATAGGAAACCAACCAGCTTTGCCTTTGCATTCTCCTTCAGCCCAACCGGTTTGGCTCACCTGAGAATAATAGGAAAGAAAAACAGCAGGCATGTTAAGTTTCACGCTCTCACCACAAAGACTAGTTATTTGATTTTGGTAATAACATGTGAACCTTTCGGACAACGACGTAATCTCCTTTGTTCAAGTCTAGCTCTTTCTCTGAAGCAGCGGAAAACGGATGAACCACCTGTCGAGGGAAGAAATATGTTGAAAAGAGTCTTTCTCTTTGTCTGAGATATGCGATGATGATATTTCGAAAAGATATAAAAACTTACTTCAGCTAAAAAGTATGATGTTTTCTCTGAGCCGTTCTCTGTTGGAATCGCAGGAGGAGCAGATTCTTTGTGTTGTTTCTCAGTTACCATCTAAGAAACGCAGTAAGGCCAAAATGTGTGAGCTTTTGATGAGACTCAGATATGAAGACAATTCATCCATTACTAACCTCTGCTTCAATGTCACTAAGGATTGCTGCTATTCTTAAGTGATAATTCTTCTCCCCTTCAACCTAAAAGTAAGCGATACGGTAAATACTAATCTTTATAAGACACAAAATCCAGTGTGTATGTATGCAAAACATACCATGGCCACAAGCCTCTGGAAAGTGAGTCTATGTTGCTGTGATTCAACAGCGGCCAATGCAGCAGTTGCTTCTTTACCAAGAACTGCCATGTTTGCTTTTAGCTCTTGCATCTTAGCTTCTGCTAGTTGAAGCTTTGCCACATTTTCTGGAATCGGAGATTCTCTTACACGTGCCTGCCTTCTAGAGACTTCTGTTGCCTGTTTTGCTTTTAAAGTTTTAACTCACATTACAATATAGCCAACATCATCATAGAACTCAGATTTTAAGAAGATTACATGTGTCTCTGCTTCTTGTCTCATGCGGCTGTAACGTTGAGCAAGATGACGAGCATCTTCAAGAGGAGAACCGGCAACCATAGCTCTAAGAGGATCCAAAACCTTAATGCATTTAACAAAAAGGTTTACTCTTGCTATCTACGTAGCATACTAAGATTAAGACAGATAATCGAAGCCTAACCTGAGAAGCCAAAAGCTTGTTGAAGTCTTCCTGTTCTTTGTCTACATGTTTCCGAGCATCACCGTATATAGCTGCAGCCTTGGCTAGAATATTCTCATCAATGTTCTGACTATTTTCGTTCCCATACCTACAACAGTCTTCAGACAACTTGGTTCCTGACATTAAAGATGATAAAAAAAAAACCTTACAAATGTCTCATATTGTAATTGAACAACCAATGATAGGTAACATAAAATAGGTATTCATTCAGAAGGTACCTGCTTCAATGTGCCTGAGCCCGATCGTGGTAAAAGTCTCAGCTGCTTTAACTATCTCTCTCTGGAACTCCTGAAAGTGACAATAACATAAGTTTGATGTTACTATGCTAAGATGAATCGTACTGAACCTTCTCCCTCAAATAATCAACTCATATAAACTGTGAGATCAGTCTCAAGACAGACAATGCCATTAACATGAAGTCAGTATAAGTCTTAACCTTTGCAGAACGAGTAGAGCGGTATAGCTTATCGAGCTGATGATGCCTTTGCATTTCTAACTCATCAATTACCATTACATCTGAGCTTTCATAACCAGTCCCACTGAACTGCTTGATCACAGCCTACATTGTCCAAAATTTACCACACACAAATCAATGAAAACCTCACCAAGAATGTTATACATATCAAAATGCATAAATCATCTATTCTAACAACACGAAATTGGTACGCAGCTTGCAAGATCAAACACTCTCTGGAATTGAAAGAAGACATTCTCCAAAATTAGCAGATTCCAAAGATCATTCATTATAGTCGCAACAAAGGAGTTCTAAATTGGGATGCGTTTCGCTGAATCAGTAGAAATGAAATTAGTTTTGCGGAGATTAAAGAAGGTAAAATTACCAGTTGCTGCTTTGCGACTTGATCCCTGAGCTTACTCGCTTGCCTTCTAAAAGCATCCATTGTCACTTCCTCCTCTTTTGATTTTACCCCAAAATTGATCTTACAGGAATCAAACAGAGGCAAGCTTGGGAGATCTCACTTTGATCAGACTAGCTTAGAAACTTACAAAGCAGATCAGATCTGATTCTAAATATGTTCTTCGACTCGATGTCTCTCACTGATTATCCTCTGAGAGAAATCATCACACAAATCGATCGGAGCTGGTTCGAGAAAGGTTACCAGTGAATTAAATATCTGAGATTAAACCGAACCGAACCGAACCGATCTGATCTGGAGCGTTCGCGATTGAATATTAAGGAAGATGTACAATTATAACATCCCAAACGAAGCGTTACCTTTTTTAGTTACGTTACACGATAATTAATGAATGATTAAATAATTAAAGTATGAGGTAAATAACGAAATAGAGTATCTGACATGGCCAACTAAGAACCACTTGTATAATAATATTGTCCCCACTCTTCCCATATCATTTGTCCTAACTGCCATAACATAATAATAATAATAATAATCTGAAAAGACAACCTATACACTACCGACTACAAACTCCAGTGAGATATTTTACCTTATCAAAATTGCAATATTGACTCTAGTTAATTAAATAGCCTATAGTAAGGCGAAATTAACTCAACTCACGACCATTTTGGTGCCTATATTTTAGAAGTTATAAATATTCATCGATCGCGTTAATAAATATACCAAAAGTTGTTGTAAAGTTTTTAATTTTTATTGTAATAAAAAAAGAGTTGCTGAACGAAGATTTTATTAGTCTACCAATAGTGTAAAAGTATATATTTTGTAGGATTATTAAACATACTTTTACTTTCGTTTATATTTTGAAGTTTTAAGAAGTGACAATAATTTTTTGTTTTAATTAGTCGGTTTTAACAAAAGTGTAAGATTATTTGTTTGAACTAACTTTAGGAAAAATCTATTAAAATTAATGACTAAATTAGTAAAAGCGGAACAAACGCGGAAAATAAATGAAACAAACGCGTGCACAAAACAAATCAAATTATAGTGATTTAATTTTGCAAAGTTAAAATTCAATAAAAACGAGAAAGCAGAAGAAACACCCAAAAAAAAACTTTCCCACTTCTACCATTTTGAGTTTTGAAAAATAAATACCACAACAAAGACTCCATTTTTATTTCTTCTTCTTTCTTGTTTTACAGAGAGAAACAAACCCCAAAGAGACAAGCCACGATCCGCCATAGCTGTTAGAGATCCCCACCTTAGGAAAAAAGAAGAAGGACCAAAAATCATGCCTTCAGGTGCTAAAAAAAGGAAAGCAGCCAAGAAAAAGCAAGAAGTAGAAGAAGCATCTTCTACTCAAATCAATCTCAAATCCAACAACAACCATGGTATTTGTTTAATTCCTTTTTACAGCCCATTACATATATATCTCCACTCACTACTTTCTCTCTTTTGTCTCTCTGTCTGTTTTCTCAATTATTCAAATCTCACAACACACGTTTTAGCTACCTTTCCTCTCTTGTTTGTTTCTATTTAGCTTCACTTTGAATCTCAGCTTTTTACTCTTTATACAGTGGTTTCTTCAAGTTTTGATTTTTTTTTTTTTTATCTGTGCTCACCGATCCAAACAAAATGGGTATCCTTTTAACTTCCCTTTTAGGCTTAAAATTTAGGGATTCAAATCTGTCAAAAAATCTGATCTTTCGGTTAGTTTTAGCATGTTGTGCTTGTTAATTCATTTGGGTTCAATCTAGTTTTCGGTTTGGGATTTAACCTTAAGGGTAGTTTTGTTTTGATGTTGTTATGTTTATGGTTGAAGTTGTTTTTTACCTCTGATGCTTTGGTTTGATTAGTAGCTGTTTCCAGTTTTGTTTGTTTCTTTCTTTTTTGAGGGTTGATTCTTTTGATGGTAGTTAAGATTTGATCTGAATAAAGACAGTGTTAAGTCACTATGTTAGTGATACTGATTGGATTTTGT
Source organism: Camelina sativa (assembly GCF_030686135.1). Lineage (NCBI taxonomy): Eukaryota > Viridiplantae > Streptophyta > Magnoliopsida > Brassicales > Brassicaceae > Camelina > Camelina sativa. The sequence continues at coordinate 10,611,133 of NC_141889.1, read as the reverse complement.
AAACCGATGTGCTAGATTCGAGAAGCCAAGGTGAAAGGGAGAACGATGATGGTACTGTTAGCTCTCAGGAGAACTACAAGAAGTCAGGATCGACTGAGGAAGATGCTATCAGAATCGAAAAGGATACTGATGACCGCATAGAGATCACTGATTCAAGTCATGATCATGACAAGAGCTCTAGCAGCAGTAGCAGTAGTAGCAGCAGCAGTAGCAGCAGCTCAGATGATGAGTCCCGGGAAGTTAAGAAGGTTGATGATGATAATAAAGAGACTGGTGAGTCGGTTCCTGAAGTGATTACTGTGAGTTCTGTGCCAGTTGAACCTGTGCCGATTGCTGGAGATGCTCCGTTTATGGGGTGTACTGCTAATGCGATTGTAGAGAATACCGGTTTGTTGGATTCAGCTACGCCTAGTGATCCCAACTCTGGAGAACTGGTTGTAATCTCGCATGTTGATACTATAACCTCAAACGAGACGGACGAGAACCCTTTGCCTAAACCAACTGAGATTGCCCCTGAAGTTTCTCTTGCATCTGATGCGATTAGGCAGGCATCTTCTGGTGAAACCGACTCTGATGTGAAAGAAAGCGAGGAAAAAACATCGCCTCTTCCAGAATCCAACGGTGTTCCTGAAGACAAAAGAGGGTCTGATGTTGTCATATCTCATGAGGAAGAGGTCTTTATTGTTATCCCTTTGGCTTCATCCCTTTTTTTTATAGCTTATGTTATCAAAAAGGACTAAACTAAGTTTTCTCTCAGGCTCCCGTGCGACCAACACATGGTATTGCGCAAAGAACCTCATGGTTAAGTTGCTGTGGCTTGTTTGATGTGGTCACTGGATCCAGTAGATAAACTCAGGTAACCTCTCTGTTTGAATTGTTGGATGCATAATCTCTCTGATTTTGTGAGCTTCATGAGTCTTTACATATATGTTTCTTAGTTTATGGATAAGAGCCAATTGAAAGCATTTCTTTAAGTAGCAGGAGTTGGTTAGACATCAATGGTACTGTCAAACTAGCCTCAATCCTGCAGTTGCTGTCTGAAAAATCACATCTCTTTGAGTCGTTGATGAGTTATATTCTATCTAATGACAGAAACAGTGTGCTGCCTATAAACTCGGAAGGTGCAGATCACGGCTAAGGATTCTCAGTTTCCTCCCTCGAGTACCTGTCAAAGTTCAGTAACTTGATGAATGAATGTCTATCAAATCACAATTTTTCGCACATGAAAGAGTACTCTACTTCTAAATAGTCTTCAGCTCAGACATGTCTACTACAGTATCTGCTCTTTATATAAGTTTTTTACAGCTTCTTTTGTAGTTTTTCTTTCTTTGTCTTCCGTTTCGATATGTAAGATTCCTTGTCTGCATTGTCTTTATTATCTCAGGTTATGAGACTTTGAGACTGTTTACTGTTTATGGTGAACTTAAATGATTCATGTTTTACGTATAATAAGACTGGGTTTATGGATTCTCGGGTTTCAACTGGAGACTCTTTCGCCCTAAACAAAAGAAAAAAACATGATTTCTTCAATGTCTATTGGTGTTATCTCCACCATGAGGACACTTTGTCCCACGATAAAATTCTTCTGTATTATGTGTACATTTGATTCTTAGTTCATGTAAATGATCACTTCAAAAAGAAAATAGCATTTTCTTTACCCCTATATGCATCAGCATCAATAACATTGTCAAGTGAGCTGCGTGTAAAAGAAGTATTAGCCTTAATCACGCATAAAGCGTGTGTAAGAATCTACATTGTTTTGATTTCTAGAGATTAAGACTACACAAATTCACCAATCAATGATCTACAAAAAAATCTCTGGTTCAAGAACACGAAAACTCCAGAAAAGGCTTTGAACCATTCTTTTTCACTACTCATGTAATGCCTCTGCTTGAAACAAAGACCGCCATATCTCTACTAAGTAAGATCCAATCACTGATCTCCCAAATCTATTATCAGCAATGGCCCTCTTCATGATCTTTTCTCCAAGAAAACGATCATCCCTTTCTGACTTCGAAAACGACTCATAATCCGCAGAAACAGATCTGTACACCCTTTGCTTCATCTCTGCTAGCTTCAGCTCTACCTTCAGCAACACTTTTTCGAAATCTTCAAACAAACAATCCAAATCAGAAAGCTTAAGTGTTTCACACTGATCCCTTCTCATAGCCCAAACAATCTTTCCCAAGGCTCGAGTTGCATTTGCGCAACGACGAATGAAATCATCATACCTAAAAAAAGATTCAGGAAGGTTCACATCATGTTCCTTGTTCTCCTTCTTCCAAATCACTATCTCAAAGACTTCCTCAAGCTTTCCTATGATTACACTTGTACCCTTTTCATCTTCACTGACCCCAAATAGCTTTCTACACATACTGCAATCTCCAGTTTCACTAGCAAGAAACTCATTAGGTATCAAAAACATAAATTCCGCCGCAAGAAACGAAAGCTCCAATCCAAATCTAGCAGCTTTCCTTTTCCTCTGCATCAGATCCTCATGTCGTTCTCTCAGTTTCTCAATCAAATTCAACCGTCGTTTATACTCGAAACAATCACGTTTAGTCTCAGTTGATTCTTGTTCAGCTCTCTCCATTATGACCACCTCTGGAGTCATCTTCTTCTTCTTCTCCTTAACATCCCTTTTTTCTTCTTTCTCTTCTTCTGCAACCCCAGTTTCGACTTCAGATTCTCCATTAGAGATCCATGAAGAAATCTCTTTCTCTTCCTTCTCAGCTTTCTCTCTCAATCTATCTCTGATCACATTCTCAAGCAACCCTCCAAACATATAACTATCTTTAATCCAGTGTAAGTAACTACCATCTTTCTCAATCTCTTCTAACACCTTGTCAACAAACTCATCAACCCGACCACAACCGTCTGTATCATTCACCCGTTCATCTTCATCACCAATCATCATTGGTAACATCTCATCAATAGTCTCGAGTATGTCACCATCCCTTACGTTGCACGCCAAGACTTCAGTACCAGTGGAGATTTCGGATTCTTTCATATCTCTCAAGAGCCACTCAATAACCTCATCCGCAAGAAACTTAGCTTTTTCACGTTGTTCCACTTTCCCCTCTTCTACGCAATCACATTCTCTATCGTTACCAGGGTTACAAGACACAGATCGATCACTCGTTTGACCTATGATCTCTGTTTCAGATCTCATAATCTTTAGTTCTTCATTGTGAACGTCGATCGAATCTGACTGAGTTAGGGTTTCTGGTACCGTACTCGTGAAGTCAATTGGGGTCGTCTTCAATTTCTTGTTGTTCTTATTCTGCAGTATCGTTGGACTCTGTTCATCACCATCAGCGTCAATTGCTGGAAAGATTGAGAATTCAGCGGTCAAATTCATCTGTTTACCCTCCAATATCGTTGGGTTGTCTTCAATATCAGCGAGCAGAGTTGAAAAGATTGAAGATTCAGGACTCATCTTCTTCTTGGTCTTCCCCGTTTCACTTTCTTCTCCTTCGTTAGTATCTTCAATCGAATCTCTGATATTCATCTTCTGGTTTCAGCAAGCAGAGAGAGAGAGAGAGAGAGAGAGAGGGAGAGAGAGAGAGAGAACAAAAGACAGAGAGAGGGAGAGAGACTTTCGATATGTACTAAGTAGTCTTTTTATACAAAGACGTTTGAGCTGACGTTGTGTATATATATATTTGCTTTTTATACAAGTCAAACGTAAAAAAAAAAACAAAATCACGTTTCTTCTCTTCTACATTCTCACAGTACAACATCTCTCAGAGGCATTTCGTCGAACAGATTCAGTGCCTCTCCATTAAAGTGTTCTTCCTCGTTAATCCCATGGGGAAAAAGTACCCTTTTTGAAAACCCGTGATTTGGTTCCCTGACTGATACAAACTTTGCACCTAATAAGGAACCTGAACCGTTGATAAATGACACGACTCATCCATCTTATAAAGTAACCCACTCTAACAAATGTAACGGCATGTTGGCTCTCAGAAACAAAACATTTGGCATATCACACGCTAGATAGAGTTTGGCCTCAATATAACCATGGCGAACATTGTCTCGACTCGACAACATGGGACGTTGAAACTATGAATCTTAAAAGTACAGTGTCCTCTCTGATAAATTCTCATTATATGGTATGAATTCAAGACCAAAAAGGTTGATTCTATTGGACAAGTAAATGAATCTGAAATAGTTTTACCAAAACGTCTTTTAACTTGTTCTGTCTTCATACTAGTAAAACCAAAACTCATGTTTGTTCAATCCAAACAACAGTAATTAAAAATAGTCTTATAACAAAATGGAAATGCAACAAAACAGAAGAAACGACTAAAGTAGGCTTCAGTTTCTTCGTAATCTTCTTCACTCGTCTTCTTGGCTACGGAGCCTACCAAGCTTGTTGGAAACACAAATGTCTAGCTGAGCAGCTCTCTCAACAATTGCCTTCCTCTTCTTGGTGGAAATGTTGTGAGCAATCTCAGCGCAGTAAGTCCTGTTGTGCATCATCAACAACTCGAGCTCGCTTGTGTTGTGAACAACGAATTTCTTGAACCCATTGGGAAGATAGTGACGAGTCTTCTTGTCAGATCCGTAACCAACATTGGGCATCAAAGTCACACCTTTGAACTTTCTCCTCACCCTCGAATCAATACCCTTTGGCCTCCTCCAGCTTTCCTGATATCATGTCAAAACCACATTGTCTAAATGTAAGAAATCACCACAAAACATATCAAGAACATTCCAAAATCAACAGCTGTTTCTACTAGAAACATGTCAAAACCAAAACTAGAATCAACCTCAGTGAACAATGTTGATGAGAGTACTCAAGCTTAAGTTGAACCATCATTTCAATGGAAGATGTTCACAGATAAGACCATAAGAGTCTCAATCAAAAACTAAAACTTGAATCAAACTACAGAGACTGAAATCAAAATACTTAAATCAACCACCATATTGTATCCTAAGGGTGGTAACTTTAAGACTCAGCTACCTATAATTTCGATGAATAGAACTCTAGAGATTGATCTTCTAAAATCCTAAGAAGAAACTAGGTATAAATTCTGTGGAATCGAGTGAGGAGAAAAGTGGATACCTTGACGGTGATTCTACGGTCGCTCTGGGGTCTGATGAACTTAGCAGACCTCTTCTTCACGACCTTCTTGGTAAGCAACGGGACCGCCATTTTTGCTTCTTTCTTCCTAAGATCTCTTTCAAAGCGACTCCGTTAGTAGTAGACAGCCGGAGTTGAACAAACCTAAAAATGCCTTTTATAAGCGTACACTAGGGTTTTCTGATATTCCATTCTATATGGGCTCATTTTTTGGCCCAATAGAAGTTTATTTTCCGGCCTTTTTTATTTTTTACCACTTGATAAACTAAGTGTACTAGATTTTAAACTCGCCGTGTTCAGCAGGATTATGTAATTTTTTATATTTTATATAACTTACTAAAAACATTATGTTAGATCAAATATATGTTTTAAATTTTTTTACAATAATATGGAGATATTTGTAATTTTATTTTCTTTATCTATTTAAAAATTATTATTTTCATATGAAATTTAATTAATCAAAATTCTTTTATTTTGGAATTTAATCAATCAAAATTAGTTGTTATGAAAGTAAACATCTGATAATATGTATAATACTTTCTAATTAGTATAAAATTATTTAAATTTTATTTATCAAATTGAAATTAGTTAGCTTTGTCTGTGAGTATGATGGAGCGGGTTAGTGTTGGTTTTTAACTCCTTTCATATAAAATTAAGTTTTAAAATATTTTGTTTGTGTTTTTAGACCAACATGCAAAAATATATAAGTGTACTAATATTAACCTAATTCCTATCACATACTTATGATTATTTTTAATTAGTTTTAAGTTTGGACCGTGGATATAAAAAAAATAGTTATTAAAAAAAATAGTTAGTTTTGTATATGAGTATGATGGAGCGGGTTAGTGTTGGTTTTTAACTCATTTCATATAAAATTAAGTTCTAAAATATTTTATTTGTATTTTTAAACCAACCCGCAAAAATATAGAAGTGTACTAATATTAACATAATCCCCATCACATTCTTATGATTATTTTTATTTTAGGTTTGGACCCGTGGATAAATATAATTTTCCATAAATTATTGTTGTTTTTTTAGTATTGTTATTGATATTTACACAGATTTAGTTTTATTATCACAAAGTTAGTAATATTATTGATATTACTCATATGACTAAATTTGATGTATTCACTATTTAAATTGTGCAATAGGATATATATATATATATTTGTATTTGACATTATACTCTATAAATGACACCTCTTTTTTACTCAAAAAAACATATATCATTTTGTGGAGGTTAAAACAAAATATATATACGTAGTATAATAAAATCATACATTATTAGTTTATTTTTATATTTTTTTCTACCCATTTTGACATCAATTGCTCTATCCATTTTAACGTATGAAACATTAAACAATTTATGTATAATGGAAAACATGTATAATGTCAAAACCAATTATGGAAAATCGAAATTGAATAATGTAAGATACTATAGTTTCTTTTTTCATTAAAATATTTTAAAACTTGTAATTAAAAATAAAAATAGAAATTGATGTTGTTTAGATATTTAGGGAAATATATATTTCCATACTCGATTTTCCTAATTTAATTTTTTTTAAAAAATTTGTATTAAATGTTTTAATTACAATGGCATATGATGTAAATATTGTCAAACTTCAAGCATTCTTCTAAAAAATGTTGTGAAAATAATAATATAGATACTGTATGTCCTTAATTAAATAGAAATAAATCTTATTATTTATTTTTACCTCATAAATCAATATAAATAAATGTTATTACTTAGGCCTTTAATTGCTGCAGATTTTGAACAAGTTTTTCTGGTTTTTTTATTTTGCAAAAACTAAGCCATTCATGATTCCAAAAAAATAGATTTCCTAGAAATTAGGAAAACCAGATTTTAAGTGATTTTGCTTATTTGTTAATAGAATCCAACAACCAAGTTTTGTGGGATTCTAAAAAAAAAACTTACAGGACCTTTTAAAAAAAAACTAAATTCAAAATAATAACAAAAAGTTTGACTATGAAATAATTGAAATCTAGATCGATGTGGGAAAGACGGATGTCACTTCAAGAGTTCCAATAAGGGTTTGTAAGCAAAATGCAAAGAATGCATAACAAAGGCGCTATCAATTTTGTGGATATGAATTTAGTTACCATTCAAGATTGTGCAGAAACTAAAATCTATACAAAAAATCAAAAACCAAAAAAAAAAAAAACTATAAAACTAAAAACATTCATGGCCTTAGTAAATAATTGATTTACCTCATAAATGTCTATATTCATATGTATCTTATATTAGTTAGGCTATTTCAAGATACAAAATTAAATATCATAAATGTTAATATTTCTAAAATATTTATATATTAAGTTTTTGAATAAAAAAGGTATGATTATGTTGCAATTTGAAAACGGAACATGAGTTTCCGTTTAGGATTATACAATAACAAATTGAACTTGAGTGTACAAAATATGTTGTGATAATGCAATGTTACTTTAGATGTAAAATATGGCATTTATCAATCATGGATGATGATTACTAATCTCAAACTAACATAAGTCATTTCCAATTTTTTTCCAAATGTGGTAAGATTGAACGTACTCTAACCACCAATTTTTTAAGTCATCAACAAAACCAATTATTGTCTATTTTCTTTCGTTTTTTAATCTCTAAATCAACCAATATTAAAAATGGTTTGAAATTAAACCACAGATAATTAAGGTGGTTTAAAAACTCTTACCAATTGTATTATTTTCTGGCGTGATTCAATGCACTCATAGCAATAAAGAAAAGATTTTGCTGATTTGAGTTTTAGAAGCCGCAAATTTCAGTAACAGAATTCAAATTAATGATAATATTTAAAATAGTAATAATATAAATATATATAAAATATCAGTAGCTATCATAGTTGGATTGCAAGAACTGTAAAAAATTTGAGGCTATGATGTCATAGTTGGATTGCAAGCTATGTGGAGTGGATACAATAATACCGAAAAATAATTGGTTATGACTTCTGTTAGTTTGACTTTGAGAGGCTAACATAGACCTAAGTAAAAATTAAAATTCTCGGCCGTTCAAGCCAGGAAAGCAAATGTGTTTTTTTTTTTTTGTTTTTGTTTTTGTTTTGACTAATGGTTTAGTTGTCTAATAAGTCGGATTCGAAAAGAAGCTTAAATAGAGTTGAATATAGTTTGGAAAAAAAAAAAGTAAAATTAGTTCCCCCACTTGGTCCTTTGTTACTCCAATCATTCACCCTTCGTCCGCTCATTACTCTCTATACTCCATCCAATTTCAAAGATTCCCCTTTTTCTTCTTTTTCTTTTTCTTTCATAAAATGCTTTCAAAAGAATATCTAAAAATCACGAATAACCAGAAAAATATATTTATTTTGTCACACATAATACATACAGAGGCATATATAGTGAGAGAGTTTCTTCTTCTGTATTCGTGGAGAGAAACAAACAAAAACAGATTCTTTCAAGTAAGTTTGTTTGTTTTTCTTTCCTTCCTGCTAAAGTTTTGATTTTTCAGGTTCCAATTTTTTTATAGAAAGTTTCGATTTTTTTAAACTACAATCGATATATCTTATTCCTTTTGCTCTCGCGGCAATGAGTTCGTGTTAGTGATCACAGTTTAAAGTAGTAAAGTTGGTTACTTTTGATCTAAAACGGTTGGGGATGATCATAGTTAAGCTTCTTCTAGATTGAAAATTAGGGTTCTTGTTCTGTATCCTTAGTTGCTTTTTTCGTCTGCTTCCAAATTGATTGTGACATCGTCGTTCGTTCCTATTCAACTACTCTGAATTTTCTGTAGCTGCTGCACTAAATGTTATAGGTCTTTGTAGTAACTGTCCCCTGATGAGGATGATGATATATATCAATTTGAGTTTGATTAGGGTTTAAAAATAGGTTTAGGGTTTATAGAGATATGAGTCCTTGGGGGATTTACTGAAATAGTTATTGCTAATGAGCTTTTTCATCCTCTGTTCTTGAAATTTGTATCCAACTTCTTGGCTAATATTTGATGTCTTAGTGCACTGCTATCTCTTGTTTACCTTAAGAATTTTTCTCTGTTTCAATTGAGAAGTCATCTTTTAATCATTTGCCTGCATCAGAATTGATCGAAGTGCAGAGCTTATACAATGAATATCCCAAATGGAACCTTTTCAAGATCTGATCATTTCCATGCTTCAAGTGATGCCTCCCTCTTTTCCAGCTCTTTACCTGTTCTTCCACACCAAAACCGTATGTACTCTCAAAACTGTATTTTTTTTTATTGTCACACATTGGTGTTATATTATAATCTTTAACTCTTGCAGTCAACCCTCACGAGAGCTACCATCAGTCTGTTGATGAAACTGCTTCCGGCCTAAACCAATTCAACGGAGGCATTGGCAATATGCTCGAAGTTGGTGACTCACATCCAATTGGAAGCATGCTTCCCGATGATGAGGAAGAGCTTTTCTCTGGTCTAATGGATGATTTAAACTTGAGTTCTTTGCCAGCTACGTTGGATGACTTGGAAGATTATGATTTATTCGGTAGCGGAGGAGGTCTTGAATTGGAGACTGATCCACATGACAGTCTAAACATCAAGGGCTTACCAAGACTGGGTTTTGCTGATTCTAACGTTGATAATGGTATTCCTCAAAACAGTTTCCAAAATGGAGTGGGATCGATTGCTGGCGAGCATCCTTATGGTGAACATCCTTCAAGGACTCTTTTTGTTCGGAATATTAACAGTAACATTGAGGATTCTGAATTGAAAGCTCTTTTTGAGGTAATTTCTCTTCTGTATTCTTATAAATGGAATGTTTATAGGGTTAAAGATTGGATCTTTATGTTTGTTTTCCCATTCTTGGCAGCAATATGGAGACATACGAACTCTCTATACAGCCTGCAAGCACAGGGGATTTGTAATGATCTCATATTACGATATCCGTGCTTCTAGAGCAGCTATGCGAGCATTACAAAGCAAGCTGCTCAAACGGAGGAAACTTGACATACATTTCTCAATCCCCAAGGTTTCAGATTCTTGAATTCTCTTATATATGTATGTATGTATAATTCTTACACTCTCTTTTTTAATATACAACTTTTCCGTTTTATAGGATAATCCATCGGAGAAAGATGTTAACCAAGGAACTCTTGTGGTTTTCAACTTGGCACATTCTGTTACCAACAGAGACCTTGAAAATATATTTGGTGCTTATGGCGAGATCAAGGAGGTGATGCGTTTTTATTCTGTTGTTTCTGTGTTCTTTCTTTGAGGTTTTAGGTTTCTCTCATGACCTGCATAATGGTTAACGTTTGTGTAAGTTATTGTTCTGACAAAGCAGATACGGGAAACACCAAATAAGAGGCATCACAAATTTGTTGAATTTTTTGACGTTAGATCAGCTGATGCAGCTCTCAAAGCTTTGAACAGGACTGACATCGCTGGAAAACGTATCAAGCTTGAACATAGTCGTCCTGGTGGTGCTCGTCGAAAGTGAGTTTACTGATACCATTGGAAACTGACTTTATAGAAACTGTGGACTAATTTTCTGTTTTGCTTTCTTTTCTCAGCATGATGTTGCAAATTAATCCGGAATTGGAGCAAGATGATTCCCACAGCTACCTGAATCATGTCGAGTCGCCTTTAGGAAGCTCTCCTGTAGGGAACTACTGGTGTAATAGTCCTACTGATCATCCTCTGCAAACTTTCAATAAGTCTCCAATATTTGGAAACTTGAGTCCAACAACTAACATCCGTTATCAAGGAGCAAATCCAATAAAGGCTGCATCGGTGAGCAATGACCAAGGAAGAAGGTTTAGCCACTTGGATCACCTGTTTTCAAGTAGCAGCTATAATAATGCAAGCCACACAGCTTCTACCTTTCAGCAACCGCAGTCGTTTGGATCTGTTTCTTCATTTGGTTCTTTGAACTCACACCCGAGTCACGTAGAAACATTATCTGGATCCGAATTCTTGTGGGGAAGCCCTAGTTCTTCAGCCTGGCCTGTGAATCCATACTCTTCAAACGGAAAAAATCACAGGTTTCCTTACTCAGCTCAGAAAGGTGCCCTCCACCAGCTCCCTCATGTCGGATCTGCGCCATCTGGATTCTTCCCGAGGTCCCCTGAAACTTCATCAATAGGGTCAGTGGCTTTCCGAGGAGTAAGTGGTAATATGAATGCTCAAAGGAACTTGCGTGAAACTAGCTCTCCAAGTTTTAAAATGTTGTCTTCTCCAAGACGTAGTCAATTGTTTACGGGCAATGGCTCTTACCCATGGCCTGTTGCTAAAATAGCTTCCATTGACGACCCGTTGGAGGATGGAAGGAACCAGCAGCATGATATTAACGTTAACCAAGTCGACAGCAAGTTACAGTTTCAGCTTGACTTGAGTAAGATTATGAGGGGTGACGATTTACGAACAACCTTGATGATAAAAAACATCCCTAATAAGTAAGAGTTATACTTTGATTGTGCTGTCTGCTGTGGTCTGGTTCATTTACCGTTGTGGTAGCTGAAAGAACTGACATTTTTCCTTGTTCTCAGGTATACCCGGAATATGCTGGTAGCTGCCATCGACGAAAAAAACAGTGGAACTTATGATTTTTTATATTTGCCTATTGATTTCAAGGTAAAGACCACTTAGGTTACGTGTTGAAATTTTTGACATCATGTGATCTGAATTCTGTGATGCTCTTTTTGTTTCCTGTGTGCAGAATAAATGTAATGTGGGTTATGCATTTATCAATATGGTGTCTCCTAAATATATCATTGCATTGTACGAGGTACAAAACCTTATTGAATCTTTGGTGTTTGTTTTATGAGAGATTATACATTTTTGGGATAAACTTATGCTTCTGATCTGTTTGATAGGCCTTTAATGGAAACAAATGGGATAAGTTCAACAGCGAGAAAGTAGCTTCCTTGGCTTATGCACGAATCCAAGGTAAAGCTGTGCTTATTGCTCACTTTCAGAACTCAAGCTTGATGAACGAAGATAGGAGATGCCAACCTATTGTCTTTGATGGATCAGAATCTAGGTATCCGGTAAACAATCTCTTACAACAAATACATGATCTTAAAACGTCCATTTATATGTTCTGTGATTTAGCTGATGAATTTGACATCCATATCTGAACTAGATCATCTTGGAGAATTCGCAGCTCGAGGCATCAAATTCCACAGTTTCTCATCCTCTTGTCGGTGAGAGCACGCATCAAAGCTGACAGTCAAGTAAATCCCATTGTTGCCTCTGGTGTACAACGTAAATATCAGTTTCTTAGGATGAGATGATGATGATAATGATGATGAACAGCAATAGACTGCATAGCACCTTTAAAAAAATTCTTGGTTTTCTCAGTTCTAGTTTTTTTTGGTTTTCCGGATTCAGAAGGATTCTTTGATCTAGACATGTAAATTGATGGTTGTGTTTTATTATTGTCTTGGTTGACTAAATCATCTCTCCAAAAATGTGTACATAGGTATACTTGAGACACATCTTATTGGTCATAAATAATGAAACGTTTGGTTATATTCAGGCATTAAAACTACCAAATTTCATTGAATTTTACTATGTCTTGTAGCTCAAAATTTCTACTTTATGCTTGAAACAGCCTCTGTTCCTCTGGACTTAACACCTAACATTGTCTTGACTTGGATATCCACCTGAAAGAAACTACGTTCGTCTTCTCGAACATAACTCACACGACCATTCATCTGCTCCAGCAGTTTCCGTGAAAGCTTAAGCCCTAAACCATCAGGCGTGACCCAACCATCTCCAGTCTCAAACATATCACTAAGGATATTTGAAGGAAGTCCTTTACCTGGATGTATCATCCTATCATATAACAACATCAAACGTTAGCTCAGAATCTGCAAAAAGTGTTGCATTTGCGGTTAAACACACACAGAATCGTAAAAAGGTTGGTTGTTTCAGTCGCTGTTCACCTGAATAGTAGATGGATATAGTGGTCATTCTCGTGTGTAAGCTCATGGCCTCGTGAGACCTTGATTCCTATCCAACTATCTGGAAACGGGGCATGATTCACAATGTTGCGCATAAGATCAGCAAGAATGAGCTGAAGTTTTGATCTGTCACCATAGAGAGGCAGAGTTTTGATCTCCTCAGCAACTTCAACCCTGAGTTGTGAGTTCCTCTCTCTCAACATAATCATCACTTGGCTAATGATTGTGTCCAAGACGGTTTCAACTCGAAACTCCTCTGTTTCCAGTTGCAACTTGCTGATATCATAAAAAGAAAAACATTTGTATGTCAGAATCAAAATGTAAAAGCCAACAGTAGATAACGATCCAAAATGTAATGCTTTACCCTTCCTCGATGCTTTTTAAATCTGTGCTTTCGATTATTGTCGTGATCTGCTTCTCACAAGCATCACTATTCTCCAGAAACTGCCTTTGGCTAGCTGAAATCTCTGAGGATTCAAGAAGCTCATGTGAAAATCGGATACCGTTGAGAGGATTCTTGATTTCTTGCCTTATGTAAGTTAATTCGTTGAGGCTTTGAGCACTCTCTTTCAGTTCAGGGCAGCTCAAACCCGATTCTCGATTAATAATCTGCAAGAAGAAGAAACATCTGATGACTTTCCCTTTGGTGTTTGTGCTCTTGTTCGCGGTTATGGATGCTACTATGTACTTCCCTTCCTTGTTAAAGAACTCAATCAGTGAACTCTCTGGAACATTATGACCAGCAATTCCTTGGTACAGAGAGATCAAGAACTTTGTGACTGAATCTTGGCATTTCACTTTACAAAAAACTCCAAAGACTTCACCGGGTAGCATTTTCCCAATCACTTCGTGTTTTGACCATCCGGTGAGCTTTTCCATGGCTGCATTCCACTCTGAACAACAAGCATTCTCATCTGAGGCGAAGATCGGTGGAATCAACGGATTTAAGCTTTGAACAATAGTCTTGTAGTCTCCTTGCAGTCTGATGAATCTATCTGTTATTGCTTTCTCACTAGTGATGTCTTGACCAACAAAACAGACACCAATGATTTTTTCAGTATAATCCCGACTCGTGCATGAATTCAAGAGTACACACACATCAGAAGAAGAAGAATCTGGATGAGTGTTTTGGCCAAACTTTTTCAGTTTTAGCATTACGCTTTTCTCCTCCTCACCTGAATAAAGCAACAAATCAATGTTTCTTGTTAGTTTATAGAACTCATAACGTGAAAGTTGTATCAAGAAATTATAACCTTGTAGAGCTTTGGACAAGAGACTTTCAAGAGCTGCATGTGATTCCTCTTGAACAATCTCATCGGCAAGTGACTTCCCCATGGCTTCACTAGCTAGCAATCCCGTCATTTCAGCGATTTTCTTGTTCCAACCATTGATACATCCAGAAGAATCAACACCAAAAATAGGTGCAGTTGCGGTTTCAATCACCCTGACCATTTCACACACAAAAGAAGTAAGCTCATTAGCACCTCTTGCCACAACGTTACCAGACAAAACTGGCCTGGAGCTGGTAAATGACTCTCTCATTATAAGCCTCAGGGAATGGATTGCATCAAGTTCTGAGATTTCCCACGGCAAGCTTTTGCTCTTCGCAACTTCAAGAAACGCTTTGAACGATGACCTCGGATGCATTCTTCCGGCATCATCTTTATCCTTTGGATGATGTTTAGCTCCTCCCCATTTGATAGCACGTGCAGTATTGGATCTGAACCAAAGTAAGTAATCTTTTGAAGAAATCCCCGCGGCTGCCACACCACAAACCGCATCTCCAAGTGAGATGGCACCAGGGTATCCCGCATCCACCAAGCTATCAGTTGTTAAACCCGTGGACTCATCACCGTGATTATCAACCAGCCAATTCACCAAGTCTTTAACTTGTGCCTCATTAGGAGTAACACCAACCAACCAACATTTTCCTCTGTAATATAACGCAGCTCCATCACACTTCACAAGGTCCATAATACCCGGAGATTGTGTCACAATAGCAGAAACAGTATCACGGAGAAGCATATCACATAACAAGGTCTGCGTCCGCATAGCCTTCTTCTCGGCTAACTGTGATGCTAACTGAAGCTCCATTTGAAGCTGAAGTCCAAATGCTTGCATCAGAAACTCACAAGCATACCTTAAAGGGAATGGAACGTATCTAGGAGAACAATGATGGCCTACAACTAATCCCCAAAGCTTGCTTGAATCTTTGCCTTTTATCACAATTGCGAGTGCAAGAGAAGCTATAGAGCCCATATTTGCCATATAGTGCGTGTGGCATCCATGAGGAGCTCTTAGAGTAGAGTTGACTAAACAAAGTGGTCTCTTGAGCTCCTCACTCTGAACAACCTTAGCCGGAGTAGCATTGCAATCACAAATCATTCGGACACGGTTCTGTTTGAACAAGAACCGAGCGGCCTGAGGAATATCTGTTGAAGGGTAATGCAAACCCAAATAAGGCTCCAAATCAGATCTTCTAATCTCAGAAACAACTTCACCATGATCATCTTCATGAAACTGATAGACCATAACACGGTCATAACCGGTAAGTCTCTGAACATCTTCCACAACAGTATCACACAAAGCACCAATATCTCCTCCAGGAAGCGACTGCAGCCTAGAAATAGCCCTAACGGCGAGCTTCTGAGACTGAACTGCACCTGCAAGGGTCAAAGCCGGGTCAGCAGATTTAGCAGGCTCCAAATCCATGACAATCCCGGCATCAATCCTGTGAAGTATAGCATAAAAAGGCTTCTGGGTCGTCCTAGAATGAACCAAAACAGGATTCAACAGCGAAATCTCAGTAAAGGAAGAAGCTTTAGCCAAAGAAGCCCCAGAAGAAGGCGTGAAAAGCGTCCTTGCATCGGTTCCAATCAAGCCCTTGACTTTATCAAACTCACCACCAGCAGAATGAGAGCTCGAAGCAAGAGACAACAAACCAAGGAACTCAGCAGAGTTCTCACTAACACCAAGTATCCTAAAACTAGGTTCTTCAACAGCAATCAAACAACCAAAAGGCTGAACAAGACCGCCTCTTTGGATATTAGACAAATAAGCAGTGATGTGTTCATCAGGAACGTAACTGGGTGGGGAAATAACAGATTTGGAGTAGTTGAAAGACTTGCCAGAGTAAATGGAGTGATCGAAATCAGCAAAGAGACCAGCATCGACAGAGTACTGAGCGGTATTGGATTTTTGAGGTTTAGAATCGCCGCCAAGAGGTTTCATGTTGCTAGCAGCTGATGAAGAGCTCTCGAATCCCATAGCTTTGGGGAAACTGTGAAGTGAGTTTCTGATTCAGAAGAAGAAGCTGATTCTTTTATCATTTGCAGCCAGAGAGAGAGAGAGAGAGAGAGTGAGCAAGTTAAAAAAAAAAGGTTTTGTTAATTATGTCGTTGATATTTGTGGATTCGTTAACTTTTACCATCAAGATTCTTCTTTTCATGTTTTGTTTTTGCTTCCTTCAATGCTTTTTTTTTATATATCTTTGGCTACTCTGTTTCGGTGTTCGCATTCTCTCCCACACGTACAGATTGTTCTGTGACCACCGATTCACTTTGCCTTTTTCATATTGTTTTATTTTTGTGAATAAAGAAAACATTCCATGGAATCAGTTGAACTCTCTCCAACAAAAGAAAGAGTTTATTTTTTAAGTACATCAAAGTTGTTTTTGGTGTATTACTAATGCTTTCGAATTTGGATTAATTATAACCATACTGAATTATGACGGCAAGAAGAAATTCTCAATCCATTGAACAAATGGCTAATGTCTTTATCAAATTTAAGAGACCCTTATCAAACATTTCAACTTTTTGGTCAAAATTTTCAACTACATAGTACTGAAGTGAATCCTTTAGAAAATACATGTGGATACTGGATAGTGTTAGATGAGCCAAAGCCTTAGATCTAAACACCAAACTAATCTTAATGCGAAAAGGAAAGATACTTAAAATATTAATTAGAAACTTCTGGCTCAAGTATATCAATATGTATACCAAGGATGGTATACATATTGATATACAGTACCAAGGAAGTATTGAACAAAACGAACAAGTCAACTACACATAGTACTGAAGTATGTTTTCCTTCCATGACATCTTTGAAAAGAGGGCCTCGGTGGCAATTCTAGCCCAAGAATCAGAAAAAGGCGTCCGGGAGACTTTTTATTGCCTTGAGACTCTTTCACAACCTCCAAATTAAATCACCCTGTATAATGGTTATCAAGTTACATGATTGAGTCAGACTCAGACCTGTCCTTCAAAGTATCAACCATGCCAAATCTTCCGAGGTGAGTTCCCAAAATAGTGAACAAGAAGAGACTTTCATGCAATGCAGATTTACCGTTTCAAGACACCGACCAAATTATAGTGATGAATATATGATATGAGATACGATTTATTTTTCAAAAACAGTCTTGTACACATTGTAAGATGAGGCACGCATATACCGTATTGAAGAAGCAAAAAGATTGTTTAAAATTACATTCCGAAATAAAAAAAGCAAAAACTAAAAAGACTTGTTTGATCAAGTAGAACAGCTACCACAAGTTATCAGATGTTTCTTCTTCTTTTTGGTCATCCTTTTAATTTGTTTAAATTTTATTTCTTTTTGTTTGAAGTTAGGTATAATGGGCTTAGGCCCATAATATGTGTAGGCCCGCAATCACGTTCTTATCCAATATTCCCAACATTGTTTAAAAAACTCTCAGATTCTCTCTCTCCAATCATTCCACGCGTTGTTTATAGCGCGTGAACATCATTTCCTCTCGAACCTTAAAAAAATTCAAATCTCAATTATTTATCTTCTTTATAAGACATATATAATTTAATCCGAATCTCAGCAACAAGCAACAACTGTTTTAATTATATGTTTCATCATTATCCAAAACCTATCCATGTCTTAATATGAAATTAAGTTCATATGCTAAAAATATATAAAGTTAATAAATAACAATTAATAAAAATGGTAATAACCTACCAAAAGAAATAAGTTAATTACCATTTTTTTAATTACATAACCTTTTTTTTATCATTAATTAGTTTAATTACCATTTTTGATAAACATAACTTTCCCAAAATTTGAATCTTTTCCCCTTTTCACAAAACCAATTTAGCCCCAAACCCAAAGAGAAGCTTAAGAAATAAAAAGAGGGTTTTTTTTTTCTTCTTCTTCAAATACTTAGCGAGAGAGAACGAAAGAGAGAGAGAGAGAGAGAGAGAGAGAGAGAGAGAGAGAGATACGAAGATCGAGAGAATCCTTTAATTTTGGTTTTTGTTTGTAGAAATCGCTGGAGAAGGAATCGTGAGAGAGCTGAAGAAGTTTCTTTTCAGTTCAGATCTGATTCGTTTTGTTTTCCGGTAATCCGGAGAGAGAGAGAGAGAGAGGAAATAATGGGCGGTAGAGGTGGCGGCGGCGTTAGTAACGCGAACAGCGCGGGTGTTCCGGCGTCTTCGAGAAAGGTTGTTCAGAGTTTGAAAGAGATCGTCAACTGTTCTGAGTTAGAGATCTATGCGATGCTAGTTGAGTGCGATATGGATCCTGATGAAACTGTTAGCCGTCTCCTTTCTCAAGGTTTCTCTCTCTTTCAACACTCCATAAGCTTTTCTTCTTCTTTCTGGGTTTTAGCTTCGAATTTGTTTAATTGAAGTTGAGCTCTGCATAAATAAATAAAAATTCAAAAAACTTTAAAGAGTAGTCATGTCTCTAGCTTCTGAAGAATTTGTTTGTTCTTGTTCTGAGTAGTCATGTTAAAGTTGTTACGACTTGTGTAAGAATGTGTCAGAACTTTATATTTTGTTTAACTTAAGTTTCTTGAAATGGTAATGTTTTATTGGCTTTGGTTGAATCTTCAGTCTCCATTTGTTACCTGTTTCTGGAAATAACTTAAAATTCTGTCTTTTTTTTTTTTTGTCTCTTTTGCCTTCTCCTTTGTTTGTTTTTGGTTGCTGAAGCTATTGGTTATGTGTGTCTTATAATGTTGTTTCGCTAAAACTTGTTTTCAGATACTTTTCATGAGGTGAAGAGCAAACGAGAGAAGAAGAAAGAGGTTTGTGGAAATAACATCAAACACCTACTAGTTTAGTTATAGGCACTAGGCAGTATGTTTTAATCTAATGCCTTGTCACTTTTTTTGGTCAGACCAAAGATCCTGCAGACTCCTGGACGAGGAACATCCCTAATCGCGGAGCTAGAAGTGGTAATGACAGTTACAACACCTCTCGAGGTGGTGGAAACAAGTATAACTCTAATGGTAAATAAGATGCAGATTCTTGCAAGAAAGTGTTTCTCTTTTTCTTATGTTTGGTTGTGGTATTTTGGTTATCTCTAAACTTGTTACTGGATCTTGGTTCAGAGACGGGAAATGCTCAAGGTGTACCTGCAAACAGAAGAGAAAACGGAGCACCACGTAATCATTGGGCTGGCTCTTCTTCCTCATCTGGTGTTCTTGGACGCCAACCTTTATCAAACAGGTTCATCCCTCTCATGTGGTCTTTTTGGTTATCTTATTTTGTTTAAAATGTCATTTTTTTTGTGTTATCTTAGTATCTCCTTTGCTTTGCAGTGATCCTCCAAGCTCTGAAGTCAAGAAAGCACCAACGGGATCGAATGATGCAGTAACTTCATCGTCGCTGCCTACTCCTGCTTATCAATCCGCTTGGGCTAGTGCTAACCCCGGGCAAAGAACTATGGCTGATATTGTTAAAATGGGTAGGCCTCAACAGCAGAAGAATGTCGCTTTGCCTCGTTCTTCAGAGGCTCAAGAGAGCAAAAGTAAAGCCCCTTTGAAGGATGAATGGCCTTCAATTGAGAAACAAGATGTTTCTAACCAATCATCCTCTGTCTTGGAACCAGCTGCTGAAGCTAAGATGTCTGCTGACCAGTTTAGTGAGTCTCAACATCTGGATGAGACTCTTTTGGATGACCACCACCAGGAAACAAAAACATATCCAATTGAGTCTCCTCCTAATGCGGATCACAATCCGCCTGCTTCAGTATCAAGCAGAAATTTGGTTGATGATGATTCTAGATACTCCTCAGTTTGTGATGATGATAATAACAAAGCTGAGAGACATTCTTATGAGGAAAATGGAGGTGAGATATTCTCAGTGTTAAGTCTTTTTGTTAGCTTTTTCTTACTCTTTGTCCATGTTTCTGAGGTCTGTTTGCTTTTTCCACTATTTTCAGCCGAAGATGTTTCAGCATCTGTTGCTACCGGTTTTGAGCAACTTACTATAGACAGAGAAGAAGAGCAGGAAGCATTAGCGAAAGAAGACAAACCTTCAGTGATAATCCCCAATCACCTCCAAGTCCATACCTCAGAATGCTCGCACCTAATGTTTGGTAGTTTTGGCTCCGGGATAGGATCTGGTCAAGCTAGTGGCTTGGATGAACCACTAGAAGCAGAGGATGATTCATCATTCAGACATCCCGACACTAACTTCTATGGAGAGGAAGAAGAACAGCTGAGAAATCCTGCTGCTACTAATGAACAAGTGTCCTATCAAATCGATTCAAGTACTCAGAATTACCATTCTCCCTCTGAGTCTGAGACAGAAGCCGTGCAACATGAACCTCCTCAAGAAGAAGGTCATCAGTACAAGTTTTCATCTCCTGCAGATTACGGATATGAAAACAGCCAACAGTTGAATCCTCCATCGGAAACAAATCCTCGAATGCAGAATCTTGACAACTTCCCCAGCGTAATGGTAACTAAAAACCAAACACTATTAAACCTTAAAAATTCATCACACATTCGAAAGATCACTGAAAAGGTTTCTAACAATCTCTATTATTTTTTTCTAAATGTTCAGCAGCAAGGATATACAAGTACGTTACCCAACACTCTACTCCCATCAGGCATTCAAGACTCAAGAGAATCCGATCTTCACTACTCGCCTTTCCCAACGAAATACAACACTGCTGCTCCCTCTTCACTTAGTGATCCAGCAATGTCCATGGCCGAGGTAACCAAATTCCCTCTTCTCTTCCATATAAACATATTCTGAGCTTTCCCTTAATACCATTTTTTACTCATATTTGTTTGTAGGCACTGAGAGCTGCGAGTATTTCTACTCAAAACGCAATGCCCAGTGCAGGACAACAAGCAGCAGCTCTTGCACAACACCTTGCCTTAAACCCATACTCTCATCAGCCCGGGATGCCTTTAGGGCCTTATGGTAATTTGATAAGCTATCCGTTCATGGCACAAAGTTACAACCCTTACATGGCTTCAGGTTATCAGCAAGCGTTCCCCACTGGTAATCATCAGTCCTTAGCTGCTATGCTTCCGCAATACAAAACTCAAGCAACCGCTCCTCCTGTTCCTCCTCCCTCTGCCTACGGCTTTGGAGGTGGCGCCGCTTCAAATAACAACTTCCCTTTGAATCCCACAAATGCTACAAACTCGTACGAGGATGTCTTGAGCTCACAGTTTAAGGATAGCAATCATTTGACATCATCACTTCAGCAGCAGGTAAACCATGAAATTCTTCTCATATTTTAATCTTGTTGATGTGAGTTTTTTTGAATTTTTGGTTCCGTTTGGTTTTCTCAGTTTAGTCAGCTGAAGTTTGGTTTCTGTTTAGGTCTGGTTTTAGATATATAGATATTACTAAGAATAATAGAAAAGAAATAACATTTTTTAGTTAATTATTTAGTAAAAGTGAATTTCATCTATTTGATTTTAGTTGAGGTATGGTTTTGGCTGAGTAAGGTTTCAGTGCAGATCGTGTTTTAGATGGAGTTTTCAGTTTAGAAATTTTGGATTGTAGTTATTTGTGCCCGTATCTGTTTCCCAAACCTTACCGAGTAGTTTTTTTTTTGTTTTGCTTTGATCTGCAGAACGATAACTCAGCAGCATGGCATCAAGGTCAACAACCCAACTCGCGAGTGGTTCCAGGAAGTGGATATTACAGCTTCCCAGGTCATCAGAATCAGCAGCCTCCTGGTTTCCGTCAAGCCCAACAACTGCAGCAGCAGCAACAGCAGCCGTCTCAACAGCAACAACAGCATTTTGGAGGACATGGCTATGTCAGTCCTTACCATTCACAAGGTGCAATGTCATTAGACCATCTCCATCACCAACACCAACAACAACAAAACGCTAGAGACGCGTCTAAACAGGCCCAGCAACAGTTATGGCCCAACAACTACTGATGAAAAAGTAAATCAATCAAACCCCTCTTTCCCCTTATTTCCATTACTCATTCCTGAGCAGCGATGGGATGATTCCTAGTTGTGAAAATGGCAATGTGTTGTGTGTGTGTGTTTGTGGTTTGGGGTAAGGTCTAACGAGGGGTTTTGTGAGAGACATTCAGTGGCTGGCTTGTTTACTTGCTAACCTTCTTGTATTACTAAAAAAAGACTCTGTTTGTCTTCTTTTGTGTCTGTTTCTTACTATTTAACTCTTAAGTCTTACATACCCTTCAATATCAGACTTAAAACTTCACATTAGAGCAGTGTTTTTAAACCCAAACCGGGGTCAGCTGCGGATTTAAGAATGATCAGAATAGAGTCAAATATGTTAATACGATTATCATAGTCGATGCAAATACTCAAATATGTTAATACGATTATCATAGTTGATTTGTTGTTTGGTACTTTTTTGTTTCTTTGATGCTTAAGTATTGATGTTTCACATTCATATGTTAGTAAGTCAGTGATATGAGTTTTCACATATATATTACCTTGACATCATTATCTCCCGAATTAGTGGCATCTAATACACACATCTACCCCCAACTTGTTTATAAAACATTCCCTATAATTTTAGGTAGGAGAGAAATAGACAAAATAAAAACTTGGAAACAGAGAAATAAGATTAATATACACACATTTTCAGTGTGTGATAATGCTCTATTATACTAATACTAAACAAGTTGTGTATCAATAATATTATTTATGTTTCAGATTAAGTCTGTCCTTTAAAACTAAATACTGACAAAAACAAATATTTATATTTTTGTTGTATTCACAAATATTCTTATTTTACTTGTTGAAATATTAGATGATTGTTTTATTATTCAATTTATTAAAAAAATAAGAATAAACCGATTTTTTAATCAAGTATATACGAATTAATACTAATCACTAGATGAGGACCCGCCTGATGTGCGGATTTAAAGTTTTATAAATTAAATTAAATTTATTAAAAAAATTGTTGTATGTTATATATAAATTTTATTTTGTTAAAATACACTGATTTATATCCATTTACAAATATTTTATGTATGTTACTATTAAAAGTATATTTTTTATATCTAAATGTACTCTTGTCTGTTACAAAAATATTTTTTATCACCATGTAGAAACTGTCTATATAAACACATTAAGCCAAGTATATTACTTTCACTTCTGCATACTTTTTTAATTACTAAAATTGTTGGCTCCAAAAACAATTTGAATAAAAGAATATTACATAATATACTAATCAATGATGTATCATCACAATAATGTATGACCCATGGAGAAAACATCGGCTCCGCCTTCATCCCGTATGGAGAGAACCTTGCGTCCAAACCTCCTCCACCATGGAGAGAACTTTGGCTCCGCCTTTCTCCCTTAGAAAGATAACTTTACGTCCAATCTCCTCCACCTTCCTCCCTTGCGGAGATAACTTTGTGTCCAACCTTCTCTGCCATAGGGAGAACCTCGGCTCTGCCCTCCTCCTATGTGGAGAATATATGTTCACGTCTTTTTTCTATCTCAAAATGGCTTGTTCCGACAACCAATGAAAGTAAAAACAATTTTCTAACTTCACAAAAAAATATTTTGATAGTAAGTAATGTTAAATTTTCCAATGTATTCGTGATAGTAACTATGCCAAAGTGAAAGTAAAATAGTTGTCTTAATGTGTTTATAGATAACATAATATACTAATCAATGATGTATCATCACAGTAATGTATGACCGCCATGGAAAAAATCTCGCCTCCGCCCTCATCTCTTATGGAGAGAACCTTGCGTCTAACTTCCTCCATCATGGAGAGAACCTTGGCTCCTTCTTCCTCACTTGGAGAGATAACCTTGCATCCAACCTCCTCCACCTTCCTCTGTTGGGTAGATAACCTTGTGTCCAACCTTCTCCAGCATAGAGAGAACCTCGGCTCTGCCCTCATCCTGTGTAGAGAGAAAATGTTCACGTCTTTTTGCTATCTCAAAATAGATTGCTTCGACAACCAATAAACATCAAAACCTTTTTCAATCGTCACAAAATCTTTTGATAGTAACTAATGCTAGATTTCTCAATGTATTCGTGGAAGTGTCTTTGACACATCATGATGTAGCCTCTATATCTGTAACGCTTCAACCGCCACATTGTTTAGTGAGTCCATGTCTACTCTCAGTCCATGGGCCCTACATCTATTTTCGGCTTGTGGACCAACCCATATTCGATAGTCGTTTTGTTACGTATGGAAGTCTAAAAACTTGATTACAGACCTTACAAATCAACAAATGATATTTTTTTGTGCTTTGTCCTCACTCCCACAATTTCGACAATCACTTCCAGAAAGGTCACCCATCATGAAGTTCTCTCAAGACCCTTGACTGAAAAAATAAGTGCATTATGGTGACGTATGTGGCTAAATCAATTCTTTTAAACATTTCCACAAACGAGGGTGTCAGAGTCTTTGAGCTCCTATGGATCTATCAACAACGATTTATTTTTTTCCAATCTATCTATCTATGTTTGTTGTATGCTTGTGTTTGATTAGCCTATTTTATTAATTCATTAGGTTGATGAGCTTCTATTCGTTATCTCTCTTTGGGATTGAATGAATAATGGTAACAATTATGTTTGCAAAAAAAAAAAAGGTTTATGACCAACCAATCAAGGTTGAGAAATTGAAAAAAAAATAATTTGGCATAATTAAAGAAACAATAGAAAATTATAAGCATGCTAATATATGAATCCCAAATCATTCAAAGATTAAAATACAAATTAAAACAATCTAAAAATACTACGATAAATTTTAAAATACAGTATTAAAAAAGAAGACTCATATATTAATCTTTTTTTTTTGTCAACATATTAATCTTACCTACCTCCAACTGAAATAGGAGAAAGTAGTAAAAAAATTTGGTTTAAGAAAATAAGAAAAAATTACCTTCCCATTAAAGTATATTCCCAATTAAAAAAAGTTGAAACCAATGTTTTTGAATAAATTATTTAAATATGAGGTGTTCTTTGAATATATAGAAGTGAGTACAAAATTTAGAAGAAATAATTAAAAGTCTATTTTTCTTAATCCTTTTTTCCTATTTTTTAATAATTAATCATTAAAATTAAAAATAAGTCAATTATATTCTAATTTCGAATTTTATGAAATACATATATATATATATATAATCTCCTTATAATTATTTTAAAATCTTTGTTTTTTTCTAAATTCCGAAATTTTTTATAATTATATATTTACTTTATTAATATTTTTAAAAACAAAATTTTTTTTTTTGTAATCAAATTCTTTCTATTAAATATTTACACATGTCAAAATCTAAAATTGATAACTTGACACATGTCAAAATCTTGTTAATGACTAACTTTCAAAACTCAACTTTATATGATAAGATTTAACAAATTTTACTATAACGGAAGAAATATACAATTATGCGATTTTTTTGAGAAAAATAAAATATGTCTATGAATGAAGACAAGACCACTAATCATGAATGAAAATTAAATTAGTATCGTTTGGATGGAAAAAAAAATTATGAATGAAGACAAAAGAAATTATGAATGAAGACAAGAAGACTAATCATGTGTTATTTATTTGGTACTAGACTACTAGTCTACACATATTTAATAGGATTAGTTAATAGAGCTGTACTTATCTAATCTCGGAAACCACGTCATGTGAGATTTATTGAAAAGACGACACATCTCGCCGTTTTATCTTCTTCCTTCAGCTCAGAAACATTCTCGTCTTTTTTACATTTTAGTGTTCAATATAAGAGAGACGTCGTGCTGTTTTGTCAAACATAGTTGACAGAATTGTTTTAATTCGGCCCAAGTGTTTAATGGAATTCAAAATTTACAGTTTGACCCCTTCATTTTAAATTTAACATATCTTCCCCAGCCTGCCGCCTCACATCACATGGCTCATACATTAAACAAAGAGAGTATGTACATGGGGCTAATTTTATCCTTCAAAAACCTATACACAAAATGTTAGGAATAAAATTTAATTACTTGTTAGTCAACTCATATAGTTATATAGAGAACTAACAATACAAACCATTATATTAAAATTTACATTAAATCTTTACAAAAAAAAAGAGTAAAACATAACTTTTCTTTACAAAAAAAAAATCCACAAAACATGGGATAATTAGTAAATAGTAAAAATTTGGAGTTTTACTTATATTTTCTTAATTTTTATTTTCAAACAAATAAATATAAAAAATGATAATTTGACACGCAATATTCGTATACAATCACATTTTATTTTAAATATAAATAATACTCCGTTAATTTAATTATTTGAACCATCTGATTAATTGAGTTATTGACCAAAAAATCATAGTATTGTTTTTAATTTTTTCTAATTTTTTTATAAATAACTATTACGGTTAAAAGTTACTTATTTACTAGTAATCAAGCTCACATAAATTAAGAATTAACACAAAGAATATGTGTAATTCTTAAGAGTTTTAAAATGTTGCTCAACTGTTGGAAAAAAGATTAACATAGTCTTAGATTAAAAAAGTTAGAGTAAGTCAGAGTAAAGTCAAGAATAATATAAGGACTCAAATTCAATTTCGACTTAATAAGGGCATTCTTTTTCAAAAATAGTCACAAGAAAACAAACTCAAATATCAACTCAACATGTGTATTTGGTGCATCTTAGTCATCATCAATATACAATAGAAATTGATCTGATTATATTACTAAGAAGATTCTTCATTTTCCAGTAATAACACCATAATAATTATGCTAATCATATTTAATGTAATAATGAATTAAAAAAAAAAAAAACACAAATTTCTCTCTTAAAATGTTAACAGCCACAAGGAGGAAAGAAAGCGCCATTTCTGCTTCTTCTTACTTCGATCCTTGTGAGAAAGAGAGAGAGAGATAAAAAGTTTCTTCCTTTTCCCCACGTTTCACGTCCCACTTCTTACCTCTTCAAGCCCTACAAGTTTCGACTTCTGATCAAACCAAAAAAAAAATCGAATTTTTCCGGTTTAGTGTTTTCCGGCGAGATGGCTAACGACGGGACTGACCCATTACTTCAATACATGATGAGTCCGAGGATGAAAAGACCTTCACAGCTTCTGTTTCCATTACCTGAAGACAACGAAGTCGCGATTCCGATGCCGATGACACCGTCGGAGTTCAAAGACCGTTTAATCTTCGGACCCTTCTCACGTTCGCCGCGTGATTCGTCTTCTCAATTCATCGATTCCATCTCTCAGAAACAACCCTCACCATCTTCTTCTTCCGCCGCCGTTAACCCTTTCACCGATTCCACAACCCTAGAGCCTCTCCTCCCACCATCAACACCACCACCACAACCGGAGCCATGGGTTTCCGATGGATACTCGAATCATTCTCACGGTGGCCATCCACTTCACCGTTCTAAAACCGCACCAGCGATGGCTGTAATCAACGATGTGCATCACCCAATTCGTCAGAAAGATCTCACTGAGGCGTCACGATCTGTTGTAAGACAAGCTTTTGCTCTTCTCGTTGTGTATCTCTCCTTAGGTGTGCTTATCTATTGGCTTAACCGTGATCATTACGTTGTGAATCAAACCCATCCTGTAGTTGATGG
Organism: Camelina sativa; assembly: GCF_030686135.1. Classification (NCBI taxonomy): domain Eukaryota; kingdom Viridiplantae; phylum Streptophyta; class Magnoliopsida; order Brassicales; family Brassicaceae; genus Camelina; species Camelina sativa. The sequence continues at coordinate 10,583,339 of NC_141889.1, read as the reverse complement.
GTTGTACTTTTGTATCGTTACGATGTGCACGATTGGTTATGGTGACATCACTCCGAATAGTGTGGTTACTAAGCTGTTCTCTATCATGTTTGTGCTTGTTGGGTTTGGTTTCATTGATATATTGCTTAGTGGGATGGTCTCTTATGTTCTTGACCTTCAAGAGAGCTATATGTTAAACTCTGCTCAGCGGAGAGACGAGCCAGAGAAGAGGAGGTCTTATATAATCGATGTTAAGAAAGGGAGGATGAGGATTAGGTTGAAAGTGGCTTTGGCGTTAGGTGTTGTGGTTTTATGCATTGCTGTTGGTGTCGGGATTATGCATTTCATTGAGAACATTGGGTGGTTGGATTCGTTTTATCTGTCAGTTATGTCGGTTACTACTGTTGGGTATGGAGATAGGGCGTTTAAGACATTGCCCGGTAGGCTTTTCGCTGCGATATGGCTGCTTGTGTCTACATTAGCTGTGGCTCGGGCTTTCTTGTACTTGGCTGAAGCGAGAGTGGATAAGAGGAATAGGGAACGGGCTAAGAAAGTGCTTTGTGAGACAATGTCTGTCTCTCAGTTTTTTGCTGCTGATATTGATAACAATGGCTGTGTGAGGTATTTGACTCATTTCCCTATTCGTTTTATGTCCTCTGACACACTCTTTTAAGGTTTTGTGAATCTTAAACTGGCTTCCGAATTAACTGTGTGATCCTTAGTTTTGTGTAAAATTATCCACTTGTGACATCTTAGGTTAGTGTTGGTATTAGTCTTTCCATTTTCGTTTGCGTAGAGTATCTTTGAAAACAAAAGCACTCTTTGCTCATTAGTTCATTAGATTCTTGAAGGTGTTAGATTCCGAATTTAATGCATCTTCTGCTCTTTTTGGCTTGGAACTTTTCATGCAAGAACATAGTTTTAAGTTCTTATGCTGAGTTGAAGATCTGTGAACATGTGATGTCAAAGCATTGTTCTATTGTCATTGTGATCACCTAGAGATTATGATGTTTTCAGCTTTATCTAAAGAAGAGACTTCGTCACATTGGTTTTGATACATGTAAACTGCTTTGCTTGCAAGCTCAAAGCTGAGATATCTTCTGCTTGTTTTTGTGTGTTTGCCAGTAAAGCAGAGTATGTGATATACAAACTGAAGGAGATGGAGAAGATAACCGATAAGGACATTATTCCAATCTCCAAACAGTTTGACAAACTCGACCGATGCAGCAATGGAAAGATTACTCTTGTAGATCTTTTGGATAGTAGCAGTGGCGACTAATCTGCTGCAACCTTTTTTGTTCTAGCTTAGTTTACAAATGCATACTACGAAGTACAAACTGATCAACGATGCTGATGATGAGGAGTCCAGTCTCCGGTTAAATTAAACCGTTTTGGACCGATCTTATGTCTTTTGGTCTTGTCTTGCATAATTTTGGTTAAGCAGGATTCACTGATTCACAACGAAAAGTTAACATCTCCCTTTTACTCAAGATCATGAGGATGAATTTTGGGTTTTTGTTAACCGGTTTGATATGTTGCCAAATGGTTATGTCAATCGGTTTACTTTGGTACTATAGCAAGTTATGTTTTCTCATGAATATGATAGTTAGGATCAAAAGTTATATGGGTTCAATCTCTATATTAGTAAAAGAGAAAGTACAAAACTATTTCCGAGTCGGGTCAATTAAAAAAACAAACCCGAAATCAAGGTATTCGGATTCGGTTGCGAAATATCCGAAAATTATAGATGGGTTATTCGGTCATATATTTATTAAATCGTATATACTAAATATTAAATGAAACTTTGTTTACTAAATATTAAATGAAACTTAAACAAATTTTCCAAAACAAAACAATAGTAACTGCCAGAATATATATGGTGCATGTAACTTAGGAAACTAACAAATACACACCTTCTGGTTTTTCGAGATGTCTGTATTTGAGAGTTAAGAGAAAGGGAGAGAATAGGAGAAGACAAGTTGCAGAGATGGTTTTTTTTTTTCTTTTGCCGTCAACGGATGGAGGTTCTTTTAAAGGTGTGTATTTTGTAATTGGTTTGGATTGAAACTCTTTTCTATTAAAAATCCTTCAAAATTTTACGTTTAAAGGTGTGATTTTGTAAGTCATATTTTTGAACTAAAAATGTTTGAAAAGTCTCCTAGAATCACATTCAATAGTTTTTTAAAAAACTTAGTGATATTTTGAATAACAATATATTTGAAGTGAGATTTATAAATTATTGATCGAATAACAAGGGATTGTGAATGATTTTAAATGATTTATATAAATTTCAAATTCAATAACACAAGATTTCAGATGATTTTTAAAAATCATTGATTCAATAACAGTGGATTTTCTCACTGATTTCAGATGATTTTCTCACTAAAATCATTGATTTCAGATAATTTTCTCACTCGGATTCAACGGAGCTGTCCATGGCTACTTCAAAGGTAGTAGAGGTTTGAGACAAGGAGACCTTCTTTCCCCTTATCTCTTTGTGCTAGCCATGAACTGCCTATCCTCCATGCTGGATAAAGCTGCTGAGGGGGGAAGTTTCAAATACCACTATAAGTGTACTGGTCTAAAACTTACTCATCTCTACTTTGCAGATGACTTACTGATCTTTGTTGATGGTTCGGCGACCTCAGTGCAGAATGCCCTCGCGGTCCTCAAAGAGTTTGAACTTGCTTCAGGTCTGGCTATTAGTCTTCCAAAAACGTGTTTATATACATCTGGACTCTCTCAACAGGAAGTGGATCAAATCAAAGTCAGTACTGGGATTAGTCATGGCCAACTACCAATTAGATATTTAGGAGTGCCTCTCTGTACAAAAAAACTTACTCTTCTTGACTGTGCTCCGCTGATTCAGAAAGTAAAGAGCACTTTCAATGGTTGGTCAACAAAAGCTCTCTCATTTGCTGGACGGCTCCAGCAACTCAACACTGTGATAGCTGGTATCTCTAACTTTTGGTGTTCGGCTCTGGTGCTTCCCAGGAAATGTATAGACATCTTAAACTCTCTCTCAGGAGCTTTTTTATGGAAGGGCACAACTGAAGGACACCATTCAGCCCGTGTGGCATGGACTGAGGTTGCTACTGAAAAAAGACAAGGAGGATTAGGAATTTGGGACTTAAAGGTTTGGAATAAAGCGTGTTTGATTAAACTTATCTGGCTTCTTTTCTTTCGCTCAGGTTCGGTTTGGGTCGCCTGGTTCAAGAACACTGTTCTATTTGGTAATCTTAGCAACTTCTGGACTCGAAAACCCAGTACCCATTTCTCCTGGTTGACAAACAAGTTACTCAAGGTGAGAGACATAGTTTACCCATGGATCAAAATGCGAGTGGGAAGTGGGCATAATTGCAAGTTCTGGAGTGATCATTGGTGTAAATTGGGGCGTTTGTCTACTTACTTGCAAGATGAAGAGTTTAGGGGTATCCCCAAAGAATCAACAATTGCTGATCTTTGGCGACAAGGCGGATGGAGGATTCCTCAGGCACGCTCGGAGCGTCAAGTGCAGTTTCAGCAGGAATTAATTGTTATCCAGCTTTCGGACTCCCCTGACACATATGATTGGTGGATTAATAATCAACTCAAGGATAGTCATTCCACAGGTAAAATTTATAAGGCTATCAAGGTAACCCAACCATCAGTATCGTGGCACAAGATAGTATGGTCCTCGGGGGGAATCCCGAAACATAATTTCCTTACCTGGTTATTTGTGTTGAATCGCTGTCCAACTCGGGATAGGTTGAAGAACTGGGGCTTGCAGGTGGACCCTAATTGTCTTCTATGCGGATCGGCGGATGAAAGTCGGGATCATTTACTATTCGAGTGCCCTTTCAGTTGGTCAGTGTGGGCTCCTATCTCCCGAAGGTGCTCTCTTACTCCTACCATGTCTTGGTCGTCAACTCTTCAAAGCTTAAAGTCATTCAGGGGAACTAGAGAAGCAAAGAAACTCCTCCTATTAGCTTGGCAGGCCACGATCTACTCTCTTTGGACCGAAAGAAATCACCGGCTACATCGCCAAAGTTTCAAATTTGCTACTCTCATCTCTAGCCAGATTGATCGGCTAATAAGGAACAAGGCGCTCAGTTACCGTGACTCCAACGCTGCTCTCTCATCTGACTTGCTCGCACTCTGGTTTGCTGGTTCTACAGACTGATGGATCTCTTGGTGGCTAATCCTAATCGCGATACTCGCAAAAGATACGCTCGAGGAAGAATTTGAGAAGCCTTGGTTTATTGCCAACGGTTTGAGTGGGTGAAGAGTTTTATTGCCAACCGTTTTTCTGGTTTGATTTTAACTTGGTCGGGTTTACTTTTGGTTCTGTTTGGTTCCTTCTTAAGTATGGGTATTAACTAGATTTCTTTTGGGCTTTCGGTTGTTGTTTTCTGGGCTCAGGCCCTGTAAACTCTTTGTTTCTTCCTTTTAGTTTTTAATTGAATACCCTTTAAAAAAAAAAAATAACAGTAGATTTTAATAATATTCTAAAATATTCTAAAATGTAAAGTTCAATACACCCCCGTTAGAGTTAACATTCATGGAGGATTTAAATTATAATAGCAAACAAATTATTTCAGAAATTTTAATTGTAGAACTACCATTTATGGGCAGAAACCGTAACTTAATTAGTTGCCATAAAAAATAAATATTCCAACCAAAAATTCCTAATCAATATCATATCTTCATAAAGAAAATTAATAAAAAAGGAATATACGCTCATATATACTGTTTTTTTGGTTTGTTGTATTTTCAAATTCAGTTTGGAAAAAAATTAGAGAAGTTTATCCAATGTAATAAATTTTGGAAATGTCAAACCATAAAAATCCAAGTATTACATAATCATATGGATCTTGAATATTTTATATTTTATGAAAAATCAGTAGTAAACAAAATTTATGGGAGTGTTGTTAATTTGTTATTTATATATTATTCTATTTAAATTTGGAATGTTGTTTAAATCATTTTAATTTGGGTAATACATATATATACACAAAAGAGATACTAACTAAATGTGATTTTAACAAACGTGTGTAATCTTCAAAACCCTAAATTTACAGTCGGTTATCTCTAAACTATAAATATTAGCATGAGATTGTGACACTCTCATATCATTCTCATTTTCCCACTAAACTTTATTTGCAAAATTGTAACAAAAATATGGCTGGTAATGATGGTTTCACAAGCCTCAATGCTATCAAACCTTTCAAACAAACCTAGAAAATTCACGTGAAAATCGTTCATTGTTGGAAGCAATACACAAGAGTGACAAATTACAAAGTTGGCGGTTTTGACCGAATCATATGTAAGCTCTAATTCTCACTTTAGTAATATAGAAATGACATTTTCTCATTCATTTTGTTTAATCTGAATTGGTTAGTTAGAATTTTTGAATATAATATTCATTATGTTTAATCCTTTCTAAAATATATAGTATACGAAGACAAAAAAAACAATTAACCCCAATGTCAAAGTTAATGTACCAATACTATACATGAAAAAAATATGTATGTGCGATGGAACATATTTTTCTTTGTTTGTCTGTATTATATATTTTCATACTTAACTCCAAACAATGTTAGAATATATGTAAGTACCCACTATATGTCAATAAATATTCCTCTTGGTATTACTCATTCTGCTGTCATGATTTTTGTAAGAGTTATGTGGTTTGTAAAATTCACAATCATATGTTAGAGAAGGTTAGATTTGATATTTTGACAAATGTATTTTTTTTGCAAGTAGGTCTGTCGAAACACACACCGTAAATGTGTAATTTTTAGGAATTGCAGTTTTTTTTTTAATTTTTTGTTTTGTTTTCAATACTCCTACATCTTTGTATTAAACTAGATTAGGACCGGCCCATCGGGCGGGTTTATAGTTTTTAAAATAAAATTAAATTTAACAAAAAAATATAAAGTAAATATTTTTAATAAGTAAAAACTATCTATAAAAGCAAATAGATACACTGAGGTATCCAATGTGATATTTGGTGTTAAAGGTGTCACTCTGCGTTTAATACTATTAATCACATTTTTTTGAATGTCCTTACTCGTGTGAAGTTTAGGATTTATCACCGATTCCGGTCTCATCAGAGGGTTTCCCATATGAGTCGGTGTACTCGAATTTGTATTTTGTTTTCTAGAGGGATGTCTCTTAACAGGATGATCCTGATCAACTTCTTCAATAACCATAAATTTTATGGGCAATCTGGAGGACCTTAAAGAAAAAAGTTTTTCAAGGTTTAGAAATCGATATGAATGATATAATTGCTCAGGCTTTGGGCGATAAGTTAGTCTGGGAAGAGGAGCCTCTCCCCCTGCATTTGGAGTTAGAAGAGTTGATGTGGGCCATGGAGCGGATACGTGCTGTAGGAATCACTTGTCAACATTTTGAGACTGATTGTGCTGAGTTACTCACTATGATGCAGTCCAAGATTACCCGTCTTTCTCCAACCTGCTCGATGAGTTAACTCGCTGGAGTCCTTCCCACTATTTTTCATCTCCTAGATCCCGCGTGCGGCAAATACGAAGGCGGAGTATCTTGTATGTGCTTCGCGTTCTCTTATCTATGAAGTTTCCTTTGTAAACTCCTTCCCTCTGGCTTGGGCAACTAACCGAGGAAAATATACTGCATAGTTTAAACATATTTATTTTAATAGAGTCGATGTACTCGAATTTGGGTTTTGTTTTCTAGAGGGGTACCTCTCAACAGGGTGATCATGATCAACTTCTTCAATTACCATAGATTTTATGGACAATCTGGAAGGCCATAAATAAAAACGTTTTTCAAGGTTTAGAGATCGAGGCGAATGATATAATTACTCAGGCTTTGGACGATAAGTTAGCCTGGAAAGAGGCGCTCTCTTTTACGGCGGATCATGCCAGATCCATCTCTATCTTCGGATGTCCAGGTTTCTTCACCTGGTTGTCAGATTGATGGTTCTTGGAAACCAACCAATGTGCATTCAAGATTGGGCTAGTGGTGTTGCGTTAGTGAGGAGCGAACCTTGTTGTTGGGGGCCAAGTGTCAAAGCTGGAGCCCCTCCCCTACATTCGGAGTTAGAAGCGTTGTTGTCGGTCATGGAACGGTTACGTGCTGCAGGGATTGCTTGTCAACATTTCAAGACTGATTTTGCTGAGTTACTCACTATTGTGCAGTCCTTAAAGATTGGTCGTCCTTCTCCAACCTGTTTGATGATTTTAACTCGCTGGAGTCCTTCCCACTATTCTATATCTCTTTGATCCCGCGTGTGTCAAATACAAATGCAGATTGTCTTGCCCGTGTTTCGTGTTCTCTTATCTTTTGTAAACCCCTTCCCTCCAGCTTGGACAACTAACCGAGGAATTTCTTTTTAATTTATTGTTTGGTTGAGAAAAAAAAGTAAATAGATACACTTTTCGATTTAAAAAATAGTTGTAGATGAGTTCAAAATTATTAAAATAAAATTAATTTTAACAAAAAATATATATTTAATTCTTTTCATAAGTAAAAACAATATGTAAAAGTAAAGAGATAAAATTTTAGTTATAGAAAATAGTTATTTTTTTTGCTATAATACACTAATGTATATCCATTTACAAATCTACTATATACATTACTACTAAAAGTGTATTTGTACACATAAATATATTTTATTAAAATATACTTTTTAGTCTTTACTACTACCAACAAATTATCTTTATGAACACATTAAATAACTTATTATATGTCTATTTACTTTAACATTTTTATAGTTACAAAACACATACGTTAAGATTACATACTCTTATCTTATATATTACAATAGCAGTATTTTTGAATAAATTATTTGATTGGTCAAAAAAATATGAGACGATCTTTTTTTTTTTTTTTACTTCAACCATCTTTTTCTTTATGTAAAGGTGAGTATTTACATTTTTTCCATAAACAGTAATTAATTGTATATTTTCACAATCATTTTTTTATCTTATATAAAAAGTAATCATTTTTCTTGTAAAATTAGCAACTTAAAATTAAAATAAATAAACTATATTATAATTTCAAATTTTATGATATATATATATATATATAATTTCCTTATAATAATCTTTTTAAAATTTAAAGTTGTTTAAATTTTATAATTTTCTTATAAATGCTTTTTAATATTTTTAAAATTGTTAATAGTTTTGTTTTAAATTTAGAAGTTTACAAAAAAAATTTTTCTTTAAAAGATTCTAAATAAAAGAAGGTTTTTTCTTTATTTTACTTTTATATAAAACATTTTTATGGTAGGTTTTGAATTTTTACATTTTTATTTTTATGGCGGGTCCTTATTTAGAATTGACACGTGTCAACATCTGAATGATACAATTGACATGTGTCACAATCTTGTTAATTAGTAATTTTATCATCAAACTTTATATAATAAGATTATACCATATCGATAAATATTCCCCCGTATTGTAGCGCGGATTCGATCCTAGTGTATATACAAAATTTGGTTGATTATGTTTGATCCAAGTTTGTTTGGTCCAATATGGTAATAAACAGTAACTCTTCTACCTAGAAATAAAAATTTCGAACGAGAGATTTCTTTATAAACAATTTTTTTGTAGAGTTTCTGTCATATTATTAGATTTTAACAAAAAATGTCATTAATTTGCATTGTCGCCAAAATGTAATTAATCATAATATCATATAGTAACTCTCAACATATTCACGATAACAAGCAATGAAAAATATATGTTTCATTTTTTTCATATTAAAGATGGATTTAATGTATTTTATTATACTCTGTTAAACTCAAATTTCAGAAAGAAGATGTGTGTGAAAGAACAGAAAATACAAGAGATTCCTTTTTATTCATGTATAGTTTATATTTATATAGAAATGTCACACATGACAAACCTAACAACAAACCTGCCCCAACTATTCTATTTTAAAAGCTAAAGTCAACAATTTCATTCTCTTTTCTTTTTATTTTTCTTTACGCTTTTTTTTAAAAAAAAAAGTGGTAATAATAATACGGAGTAATATGTTTACTAGAAAGTAGAAATAATATCTTTACATGTTAGGCACATATCCCGAAGATAGGTCAGACTTTTCAACTGCAGACAGTTACAGTTATATGTCAGTGTGTATAGCTAATGCTTTTTTATATATCATACTACAAGTTACAAATACAAAGAGGTCCACGGTCTTACTTAAGGGTAATTAAGAAGTTAATTTAAATGCGAGTCTATCTTATACTCAAGTTAAAGCTTTATATATATGTATATGATAACGTCAACAATTAGGCACCAATTACGGCGTTCAGCTTGTGCCTATATTAAACTATAAATGTTGTTTTATTGACATCTTCTACTTAGTATACATTTATGTGGTTAGGTACAAGAAGTGGATAGATACTACCATAATGGCAATTATTATTTGTAATAGAAGAATGAATATACATTTGACTTCGAAGGTTGAAATTTATTTGTGTTTAGAGAGACTAGTATTGTACTACTACTACTTATGGAATCCGATAATATATAGTTGCGGTTTTATTAATTTTGTTTCCAATTTTAAAGCATATGTATACGTACGATTAGATGTTTTTGGTCAAATGAGAGAATAGTTCTAAATTAGAATGTCTCTTTTGTGTTCGAAGAAAATTATTCGCTCCTTTTACTTCGACAAAAGATTAGTACCATAGATTGTTTATCGACTTTCTAGAAAACGTTTTTCAGCATAGTTTGTTTTGACCAAAAAGCGTTAAAAACATGGAAATTATGATTCAACTTTATTCATCGAGCAAAATCATATTATACACCTAAGCCATAGTCTTTTGATTTCATCATTTTTAGAAGTAACTGTATATCATAGCTAGTCACTACTGACTATATATCCGCATGTATGTAACTTGTGGCAATTAGTAAAAACATATATATATATATATATATATATAGAGAGAGAGAGAATTAGAGATTATAATCTAAAATCTTAGGGGTAACACAAAAAGCAGAAATGAAAAAACAGAAGATTTTAAACCCTCCACCTACCTAACAAATGGATAATGGATTAATGGGTTGTGGGCGAAATCACAAGAACCATGAAATATAGTAAAATTTTAAACGAATATGCATCCCGGATATGTGTTCTTTGGACATATATATTTTAGCCATGTTTATTTCATAGTAAGCATTTCACTTTGACCACATTTGAAAGTTGATGTATGTCCCCTTCTCATTTGTCATGTCGGTTAGGCATTATATATATTTGTTCTTATCAATTCCCATAAACTGATGAAAGCGATTACTAGCTACATGAAAGAAAGCGTAAGGTTTTAATTCATAACAACTTCAATTACCCCACAATTATCGCAAAATAAAATTTGTACGAATAATATTTTCTGACTGTATATAAAGTAATTAACATAATGTTTCGTAATTTATGCAACAATTTAGTTTGACCACCTTTTCCTCAATAGAATATATTTTTTTAATAAATCTAGATGCTCTGTTTTTTAACTTGCCAACAGAAAGGTCTAATGTGAAAAGATTATACATAGCGTAACCATGATCTCATTTACCCGTCAGCATAAGTAACCCATCCACTCCACATAGCTACGTCACTTAAAAAAGTCCCATATGCAAACTAATTTTCATTTGAATGTTATACCAATTTCTTACACCACTTTTTATATCAAAATTTTCAATATCAAGAGAATCATATATATATATATATTTTATATACGCAAAAAATATGTAGGGTCTAAATTATTGCCTCTTGACTATGAATTATTGAATTGTATATTAAGGTTCGTGAAGCAGCAAGTGAAGAAGAAGGGAAGAAGAGAAGAGACAGTCTCTCTAGCACGTGCCAAGTCATGTGTCGGCTACGGTCAAATGCCGGTGCCATTATTTCCACGTGGCAGCCTAACAATCCCAAAAAAACATTTTTTGGAGTATTTATTTTCATACAACTTTAATTTTGTTCTGTTTGAATCTTTGACTGCCTCTTACTTCGTTCTTCACACCAAGCCAACCGGCGGGTGACGGACTGTTTCCGGTTTCCGGTCACTTTATAGTCTTCTCGCTGACTAAGACTCCTTCAATTACGACGCCTTTTATCCACGCGCCGCTTCGTCGTAGCGCGTGTTTCTTTATTCCGTCCACTGTGTCACGTGTAGAGTGGTGAAAAGTGAAAAACATATCGAAAGTGAGAAGAGAAACTACTTTTCATGTCTTTGCTTTTTGGCCCCATAAATAAAGGAAGTAAACAAATAGATCCCCCAAAATTTACCCATGTTTATCAAAATGTGGATAAAATAAAAAAAAAAAAAAAGTAAAAGTTTTGGGAGATTTAAAGATGATGAATTGATGATACGCAATTTTAAAGACTTCAAGAAATATATCTATTGGTATGTAGTAGGACTTGCAATTAAATAAATTTTGGACGAAAGCATTATATATATATATATATATATATTTTGAAAATACAGAAGCTAATTAAGTATGTTTCCTCACTAGAAGCCAGTTTTGCAGCTCTATTTTTTGTCAACTTAGCTTTATGTAAAGTTCTTATTGCCAGCAACCAAAAAAAAGTCATTCAAAAGGCATTGCATGATCTCATACATAAAAACTAATATCCACTTCTATATCTTTTTGTTGAATATATATATCATAACTTGCTTAAAGATAGTCCACATTAAACTTTATAACACATTTGACTGATAAAATAATAAAAAATGAGTTTTTTTTTTCTACATATGGATTCGAAATTTCTACTGATAAACGTGGGGGAAAAAATTGGTAAATGAAAAATGAAATCTTTTAACAGACGAATCATAAAATTAATCTGCATAGAGAAAAGAGTTATACAATTTAAACTGAAATTGGTTAAAAACAAAGTTAATAGAAAAACAAAAGTAGCAACACAAGTATGAATTCACACACGTACCATTGAATTATATCCGATTATACTTTTTATATAATTTACTTAATTCCAAACCAACTAGCCAAAATCATAATAATATTCTTCTCTCTCTACCTTTTTTGAGTTTCAAAATGCATAAATACGAGAAAGGGAGACGAAGACCCAATTAATGTCCAAGCACCAATCTAGACCTCTTAGGAAAAAAACCTAAAAACCTAATCCCCAAACCTAAAAAGGCTTCTCTCCTCTCTTCTTCTTTGTCTTCTCTTTGCTCTTTTTGTTTCTCTCTTCATTGTTGTTCTTCACCATGTCTAACGAAACCAGAGATCTCTACAACTACCAATACCCTCCATCATTTTCCTTGCACGAAATGATGAATCTGCCTACTTCAAATCCATCTTCTTATGGAAACACCATCTCATCGCAAAACGGCTTCGATCCATCTTCTTACTCCTTCACCGATTGCCTCCAAAATACTCCAGGAGCGTATGAATCTCTACTTCATCACAAAACTTTTGGTCTTTCTCCCTCTTCCTCAGAGGTTTTCAACTCTTCCATCGATCAAGAATCCAACCGCGATGTTACTAATAATGACGTAATCAGTGGTGGTGCATGCACCGCGACTACAACTAGGGTATCTGCATCTTCTTCCTCTAGTGAGGCTGACCATCCCGGTGAAGATTCCGGTAAGGGCGGGAGGAAACGAGAGTTAGTCGGAGATGAAGAAGATCAAAGTTCCAAAAAAGTGTAAGCCATATAACTATATATATATAGGATTATTGATGGAATAATATATGGAATAAGAAAATATTCTAGCATGTGTATACTAATTTTATGGTGTGTATATGATTTCAGTGGGAAAACAAATAAGAACGAGGTGAAGAAACAAAGAGAGCCACGAGTCTCGTTTATGACTAAAAGTGAAGTTGATCATCTTGAAGATGGTTATAGATGGAGAAAATACGGCCAAAAGGCTGTTAAAAATAGCCCTTATCCAAGGTAAATTACTTATTTCCTTTTTTCTTATTTTCTTTGCATTTGCGTTGCAAAGTCTTGTTCTTAGTTTGACCGTAAAAATGTGTTACAAAAATGCGGACCATTATAGTGTAACTGATATTAGCCAATGCAATCCAAAATATAATAGGAGTTACTATAGATGTACAACGCAAAGGTGCAACGTGAAGAAACGTGTGGAGAGATCGTTTCAAGATCCAACGGTTGTGATTACAACTTATGAGGGTCAACACAACCACCCGATTCCCACTAATCTCCGAGGAAGTTCTGCCGCTGCTGCTATGTTCTCCGCAGACGGCCTCATGACTCCGAGAAGCTTTGCACATGATATGTTTCGGACGGCGGCTTATACTAACGGCGGTTCTGCGGCGGCAGCCTTGGATTATGGATATGGACAAAGTGGTTATGGTAGTGTGAATGCAAACCCTAGTTCTCATCAAGAGTATAATCATAATGGGGGTGATCAATATGAGCTCTTGAGGGAGATCTTTCCTTCAGTTTTCTTCAAACAAGAGCCTTGATGGATCATTGTTATAACTACATATATACATTCATATATATATATATATATATATATATACTACTTATATATATTGGGAGAGAACAAAACTTATATATATGTATAACTTAAGATCTTATTTTGTCTCTCTTGTTTGCATGTAGATATCTTTTCATGAGAGACTTAGACGGAGATTGGGTTTGGATTATATTTGATGATGTTGGATACATTTTTCGCTTCGACTTTGTAATATAATATTTTCCATTTTTGGGTAGTTTTACTTAGTGAACATTATGAATCTATGATATTATGTAGTGTAATGTGTACTGTCATCATATGTAGAAGGGACAAAGACATAACTCTAGCTAGGATTCTAGGATATTCCTCCCAAATGTTGATTATATACATATGGGTTTTGGGAAACTTAATTTTTAAATTACTAGTTCAAATGGTAAATTTATTATTTAAAATTTTGGTTGTTCATTGTGAACATTCACTAATTCTCACAGTTTTTGAAAATATCAACCAGCTCATATGAGATGAAGAATATATAATTGAGATTTTAATATAAGGGCGTCGTCGATATTAAAATTTGAAGTTGTGGACGACGAATATCTATGAGTGTGAACAAGTGAAGTAAAAAAACAAACCAAGTTGAGTTCTACCTTTAGCTTGTGTCCTAAGAGAAATGGACCCAGATACAGATTTGACTACCTTCTGCTTTCTATCTTATCCACACACACATGGAAACATATATAGTCTGTGGACCAATAATATTACCCCTACCATCAAAATTGAAAACAATGTTTAAATTCCATTAGCGAGAAATTTACATAAGAATACAAAATAATAATAACAAACTAAACATTATTTTTAAAATATATCAAAACTCAAACTAGTAAAGAGAACGATGCGAAAAAAGAGCGTTAGAGCATGGGCATTGGTGACTCATGGTTTTTAGTCTTTCAATTTTAATATTATTATTTAGAAAGTTTTTTATTTTTAGTATGAGCATTGGTATCTATTTGTATTTGGTCCCTGAATAAAATAATAATATTTTGAAAGTTTAAACATTAAAAAATTACAAAGTTACAAAAAGTTGAAAAACAAAAAACATACAATTAAGAAATTAAAAATAGAAAACATAAAACATACAAACATCAAAAGTAAAAACAAACATTTTATTCAATTCACAAAAATTTTAAAATTAATCTTCATTACCCGGAAAATGTCCAAAGTTAGTCCAAATATGCTCAATCAAATCATATTTTAGTTGGTCATGGACTTATTTATCCCGAAGTCTTGTTTGACGAGTAATCGTAGTGCCGATATTTGAACCCACACCGGCGGCACCAACGGTATATGTTTGATCCACATATTCTCCGTGTTGAAATTCAGAAACTTGGTTTCGGAAACTGTATGTATGTCCTTCATCTTCGACAATCATATTATGGAGTATTATGCATGCTCTTATAACATTTACCATTTTGTATTTATCCCATAACCAAGATGGTTAATAACGGTGAATCTAGCTTGCAAGACTCCAAAGGCACGTTGTTCTGTCTAGAAGGTGGAAAACTTTCCCAACGAAAGTTTTCATTTATACCACCTTCTTGACTGTTAAGCAGGTTTAAGTAAGAAGAAGACTGATAATCCATATGAGGAATCTTAGAGAATGAGTAGAGAAAAGAAGGGGTTACAAAATGAAAGAGATTTATGATGTAAGTAGAAAGAAGATGGTTGAGGTTTAATAGGTTAGAAGGTAACTTGCAATAAGTAGCAATTCATAACGAGCTAACAACCACAGTCTAATCACAATTTATGACAAGTACACTTCACAAAAGCATTCAATTTATGTGACTAAACAAGAAACTATGAACAAACCAGACCAAAATGTCACCAACAAGGACCAGCTAGTTCGTATACATTACGAAGCAAGCATAGCAATTAACCAGGCTATTTAACTACACATTACTAGAGACAAACCTTTATTTCGATAACCCTATACACAGAGACCATATACACAGAGACTAATCAACCTTATACACAGAAACTAATCGACCATACACACAGACACATAGACCATATACACATAGACAAACCTTTATTTCGATAACCCTATACACAGAGACTAATCGATCTTATACACAGAGAGTAATCGACCATACACACAGACACAAAGACCATATGCACAGAGACAAACCTTTATTTCGATAACCCTATACACATAGACCATATACACATAGACTAATCGATAACCCTGAAGCAAATCAGCGAAATCTCAAATTGGAGGAAGAACACAAACCTTATTTCGCTCGATTAAACCGCCGGACAAGCTTCGGGAGAAACAGTAGATCGTTTGCGGCTTGAAATCGGTGGAAAAGAGAAAGAATATTGAGGGAATTGATCGTTTTCGGTTTGAAATCGGCGGAAAGACACAGAAGACACAGAAGACACAGAAGACACAAAAGATCGTTTTCGTCGCCGTCGAGATAGAAGAGAGAATTCGAGAAATTTCTCTCGAGAAAGTGTTTTGTGTTAACCCTACCCAAAATCTTCTCTCAATCACCGCCTTCCACGTGTCCAAATAGACGGACGAAAAATATCCCGTTTAAAGAGTCGTTTTTTCAATATTGGGCCATTTTTGATTTAACTTTAAAAACCAAATGCCGGGGGACGGCCCAAGTATACACCATTGCACATGGTCTAATTAGAGAAAAAGATCTCTTTGGTAACGTGTAAATATGTGTTTGTACAAATGAAAAATATAGGCAACAGAATGATTGATGAACTAGAACTAGTTTATTGTTGATAACATATACATTTTGAAGAAAAACAAATCCAAATATTTATCCAACAATAGCAAATTCCTACTAAAAGTGTTGTTGTAAATACTAAATAGTAATTAAACTGTACTGTAGAATCCAAGAGGATATTCCACTATGCAGCAAATTAAATGTAATACCAAATATATGAAAAAGTAATAGTAGTAGTAGTATTTTGGAGCGCATTTATGTCATATAAGTATATAACAAAGTCACTGAATTTAGCTGAAAACATGAGATGAAATGATTAATGAGAGACCATCATAGATCATGTGGCTTTCTGAATTCCAACATGTGCTCCGATGTAATTACAAAAATCTTTATAAAAAAAATAGTTCCATCATAGATATTAGATCATGTAACTTTCATTTTCCTGTTTAAAAACTATATTAAATTTTGAAATTCAACTGATATGTCCAATCTCGAATCTGTTCATGATCAATTATCATACTCAAACACAGTAGTTAAAAAAAAAAAAAAATTGAAGTATTGAAGTGTTGTGACACATTCACAGTTCTCACTCGCAAAATTTGCATTGGAGTATTTTTTAAACAAGAAAAAAGAGAACTTGAAAGTTCTATCAATAATTCTAACAAAGCTAAGCAGGTAGGTAAGTTCGCAAAAACGTTATAGAAATTTTGAGAGACATACGTATAAAACCTTTATATATTCTAGATTTTGACTAAATGCGTACATGTTTTGACTGAGAATGATTTGGCATACACAGATGTGATCAAACCAAGTCCAATCATAAATCGAATCATACGGAAAAATCTATTTGACACAAATCTGTATTAGATGAAATGAAACATATATTTTAGTATACGAATTAGTATACTAAGGATGGACAATAGACAGTCAAATCTGCAGATGAATCTACCTGGATATTTACTAAGGATGGACAATACACAGTCAAATCTGGCTACCACCAGCTATCTAAAGCCTCCATAGAGAATTCAACTGAATCTTCTCAAGCTAGTGTAGTTTGGAAATCCCTCTGGTCTATTTCGGCTCCACCTAAAGTAAAGCATTTATGGTGGAGAGTCCTGCACAATGCTATCCCAGTTGCGGAAAACCTATCACGTAGACGTATCCACACCTCACCAGATTGTATCTTTTGTGGAGAAGTTAACGAATCCACTTTGCATCTTCTTTTCCAATGTCGATATGCAAGAGAAATCTGGGAGCTTTCACCCATATGCACACCCTCAGGTCAGTTTGCTAGTCAAAATTCCATATTAGACATCATAAAAGACCTACTTTCTAGCAAAGATCCTGTTGATCCAATGGTATATATATTTCCCTTTATTGGATGGCGCATATGGAAAGCTCGTAATGATTTAGTTTTTAATAATAAAAGATGGGCAATCCCAGAAGTCATTAATCAAGCTATAGTGGATTATCGAATGTGGAAGGAAGCTCATATAGCTACACAGCATGATCTTCAACAACATAAGGAGAGGAATCAGTCAGCTAGTCCTTTACAGAGACATAATTTATATAACACCTCCTCCTTTTATTGTTATACAGATGATTCTTGGATCAACCCTAATAGCAAAGCTGGATTTGGATGGACTCTTCATGACGCACAAGGAAGGTGTGTATTCAAGGGTGCCTCTTCGATAGAGCCGGTCAACTCTGCCCTTGAAACAGAAGCAATAGCGCTTAGGGAAGCTATAATCCAGATAAATAGATTTGGTTATAAAAATGTCACATTTTGTGGAGATTCGTCTATTCTCTATCATTATCTGGAGTCTGCAACAAAACAACGATTTCCATCTCTGGTTGTCTTAGAAATCCAAGGATATTTGGATGATATTCTCGCTCTTACAAAAGGCGACCATTGCTTCCAATTTATTGGTAGACAAACCAATATAATAGCTGATACTTTAACTAGGGAAGCTAGAACAAAGAGTTTTTCTTATGTTATCTCTTGGGTTCAATAGATGTAACTCTAAACATTGTAAAATATTTTTATTTTAATGGAAAATTGGCTGACAAAAAAAAAAACATATATTTTAGTATTTTCTAGTTTTCAGCAATATATTAATTTGCTGATACAAACAAAATCTCGATGATAATGATTTTTTTTCTTTTTTTTGCTTTTTCGGGGTCGTTATCAAATTCACCTAACAAAAACAAAAAAGAAAGCGAGAATGTTAGAAAGAGAAGCAAAGTTATAAAAGATCTTCCGGGAGAATCAAGTAATTGCCAAACCTCCTAGTCCCTAGACAACTAAATGATATGACAAACATTTTATAATATAGCAAAAACATACACAAGTCTAGAAAGCTCCGTTTTAAAATAAAAAAAAATAAAAAGAATCTTTTATCTTAAAAACAAAATAAATTAAATTACGTCAATTGCCAATGACCGATTGATTTTGTAATATCATCAAAATGAAAAATGCATGGATATTGTTGAAAATGTTTATAGTTGACAAACTCATCATATGGGCGCATGCAAAATGTTACAAACGAAGACGTAAACTCACTGGGTCAGGCAAAATACTACATTCGACTGTATTCAACCTAAAATATGAAATCCTTTGTATTATCAACAAATATATAAACAAACAAGTAATATACAGAGTTTATAAACAACCATATGCGTTTTAGGGATATATCATTTGGTCAGTTGGTCTTATAGTTTTAATTACCACCTTCTTTTTGACTTACATTTTCACATTATATTATGTTGTTGAAAGTATATGATATGTTTCGAATGAGGACCAATCTTCTCAATCAATAATTGGAGTTTGTGGTAAATAAATAATGTATTCACTATCCTTCCTCATACATCTTTGATACGTCTCTTCCTATCCAAATGACAGATACAAATACAATACTCCAACTTTTAGGGACGTCAATTACTCAATTTAACTATTTAAGTGTCATTATCACTTCTAATTAAGTGGACATAAATAATGGAAAATCGATAATTTCATACCTGAGCTAAGGGAGTATGTTCAATTTATACATGATGTTTAACTTTGTGCAAATCCAAACATTAAGTTAAATCAAATTTAAATTTACAACTCCAATTCTTCAAACTGTGTTAATACATACCTAAGACGTAACAGTGTTAAGAGACCGTTAACGACTTCTGACGTGGACGCAACATATGAACGACGTCGTTTTGAAACCAAAAGAAAAAACTTCTTTTGATCAAAACGACGTCGTTTTCTTCCTTCTTCTTCTTTCTTAAGACCGTTATAACTTATGTATGTATTAGCACAATTTGAAGAGTTGGGGTGTTGAATTTAAATTTTATTTAACTTAATGTATGGATTTGAACAGGGTTAAACATCATGTTGGAATTGAACATACCCCTTAGCTGGGATATATAATTACCGATTTTCCCATATATAATCTTCATTACAAGGATTGTATTAACACGAAATTATCCAAATCGATCGCTTAATAAAATTCTCCAAATAATGTAGTAAATGGGCCCAAAAAATATGAAAATCCAAATTGAGCCCAAAGTTGTGATCCAATGAACGGTTAAGCTCTCACGAAGCTCCTACAAGGCACAAGCTGAGGTGGTGGGAAAGAAGAAGAGAGAGATCGTGGTGGTAAAAAGTAAAACGGTTAACAAACTGTAAAAGATGAATTTTTTTTTTTTCTTCAAATAAATTTACAGTTTTGAAAGCAGAAGTGAACTTTCGAAAACACTCTGGAAAGCAGTTTTCAATCTTTAGGAGCACTGGTCGAGATGGAGAGTTTTCGTTACCTGAAAATATTCTTAATCTTCATCTCCACATTATCCTCCTGTGTAGCAGGAACCTTGTCTCTGCGAAACAGAGTAGACAAAAGCTCTGTTTCCTTTGTTAATGTCCGTAGCTTCGGTGCTCGAGCTAATGACCACAGAGACCACACCAAGGTTTGCTACAGATCTGTGTTCTTTTTTTTTGTAGATTCATCTATTTAGTGACAAGAATCAGCTAATGAATTGATGTTTTTTTGTTAAAGGCCTTTGTAGCAGCATGGGACAAGGCATGTAAATCATCTTCAAGCTCTGTACATCTTATAATCCCAAGAGGTGAATTCTCTGTTGGTCCTCTCAGATTCTCTGGTCCTTGCACTAACGTATCAAATCTCACTGTCCGAGTTAAGGTAGTGTAGTTTCCAACACTCTCCATAATCTGTCTTTGTTTTGTCATTTGTTTTTGATTTAATGGTTTCTTATTGCTCACGTAACTGAAATTAGGGTCATCTCAAGGCCTCGACTGATCTTTCAAAGTATAGATCAGGCGGTGGTTGGATTGAGTTTGGATGGATCAATGGCTTAACGCTTACTGGAGGTGGTACATTTGACGGTCAAGGCGCTTTAGCTTGGCCGTTTAATAACTGTACTTCTGATTCTAACTGCAAACTCCTCCCAACTGTGAGAATAGTACTCTACAAACATTGAGTTTTGATCTTAAAGTTTTCTCTTTTCTTTAATCGAAACCATGCGGTTGATTTCAGAGCTTGAAGTTTGTGGGGATGAACAGAACAGTTGTAAGAAGGATAAGCTCAGTGAACAGCAAGTTCTTTCACATAGCGTTAGTAGAGTGTAGAGACTTCAAGGGCACAAGACTCAACATCACTGCTCCTTCTGATAGTCCAAATACAGATGGTATCCATATCGAACGCAGCTCGAATGTGTATTTCTCGCGTTCACATATCGCAACTGGAGATGATTGTGTTTCCATAGGACAAGGAAATTCTCAGATCACAATCACAAGTATCAAATGTGGACCAGGACATGGTATCAGGTAAAAAATGTAACAAAACCGCTTTTTGTTTTTGTAACTTGTTTCTGCTGTTGAGTTTATGAAACGGTTTGTTTCTTTTGAAATTAAAGCATTGGGACTTTAGGGAGATATCCAAATGAGAAAGATGTGAAGGGGCTAGTGGTGAAGGATTGCAAGATGAGTGGTACGACGAATGGGATAAGGATCAAAACTTGGGCTAATTCTCCTGGTCTAAGTGCTGCTACCAACATGACTTTTCAGAACATTATTATGAACAATGTGACTAATCCAATCATCATTGATCAGTCTTATTGTCCTTTCTCTTCTTGCATTTCAAATGTGAGTCTTCTTTAACACTCAAGATAAGAATGTTTTAACTGAAATGGGTCTGAGAGAGATGTTTTGATTGATTTTTTGTTGTTGTTGTTGTAGGTACCTTCGAAGGTTAAGCTGAGTGATATATATTTCAAGAACATAAGAG
The DNA here is from genome assembly GCF_030686135.1 of Camelina sativa. Taxonomy (NCBI): domain Eukaryota; kingdom Viridiplantae; phylum Streptophyta; class Magnoliopsida; order Brassicales; family Brassicaceae; genus Camelina; species Camelina sativa. Next base: position 10,561,920 of record NC_141889.1, on the reverse strand, counting down.
GCACATCATCTTCACGGATAGCAGTGCAGCTGCATTGTAGCAGAGGAATGCCATGTAAAAAAGTATACTTGGAGAATGTTCATCTTGACCTTTCTTCTTCTTATGAAGGAAGAAAACAGAACAGTAACAGAGGAGATGAAGCTGTCTCTTCTTCTTGTAGAAACGTTAGAGTTAATTACATTGGGACTCAACTCCCACCTCCATGCCACTAATCATCATCTATCATCACTATGATCGATTCATCATTTTGAAGTTTCTCTTGTAGTAGACTTTTGTGCTTTCTTTTGGGACACGTTTTCTTCATATCGGTCATATTAAGTTTGAATCTTTTGTCTATACATAAATTACTAGTACCCTCAGGAAAATTCTTAGCTAAAATAAGAAAAAATATGATTAGAAAATAGTGGTTGGTAACAAAATTTGATTTGTTTAAATATTAGATCCTACAAAAATGGAGGAGATGGTTCATTCCAAGAGAGCCACTTAACAATTTCCGGGTAATGGATAGTAGCAAAGTATAACAATATATTCCTTCCGTTTTTTATTACTTGTCATTCTAGAGTTAAAATTTTGTGTCATAATACTTGTCGTTTTGGATTTCCAATGCAAATGTTTGGTAAATATTCCAATTTTATTTAACTGTTTTAATGTTTTAACCAATCAAAAGATTAGAAAATATATTTAAAAGGAATAAAACAATAAAATTAATGGTTTTCTTAATTTGTGTGAAACAACCTTAACGACAACTAATAAAAAACGGAGGGAGTAGCAATTATTATATTAAAAGCTGAAATCTTAATGTAAAATAATACAAAGTTTATTTATATAGAATAATTTATGAATTCTCCTTTGCCTGTTATATAAGTAAGCAACACCATCTTTATTCGTTCCCTGAGATATTGCTCCTTATCATGGAACTAGAATCAGAAACTCAAGAGCTCCATCTTCGCGTAAATGGCGGTAGGTATTCTAACAGAAATTTCAGCGAAGAGCTTCTTGTGTTCTTGTCTTACTTATGTTCTTGTTCTGTAACATGTTTTGATGTAGAACCTGAAGGGAAAAATTCAACAAAAGAGAGAAGTCATAACTACTCATGGAGGTTAAGAGTGTCTCTCTACGTTACTCTCCTCTTAGCTGGAGAGACAATAGCCACTCTATTAGGTAGACTTTACTACGAAAAAGGCGGTAAAAGCACATGGCTCGAGACCTTGGTTCAGCTTGTTGGGTTCCCTCTAACCCTTCCTTGCTATTACTACATAAAGCCTGGACCGTCCAAGACTAAAGCCAAAACCAAATACACTTATTCTTCTTTCTTGACACTATCTTTAGTGTATACTGGACTTGGCTTGCTTGTTGCTGGACACTGTGTTATGTACTCCTTTGGATTACTCTACCTTCCTGTCTCAACTTTCTCTTTGATCTCTGCGTCACAATTGGCTTTTAATGCCATCTTCTCTTACTTTCTAAATTCACAAAAAATTACACCTTTCATACTCAATTCACTTGTTCTCTTAACCACATCTTCTACACTTCTAGTTCTCCAAGATGAGCCTGAATCTTCTTATTCTTCTTCCTCTAAGTCAAGTTATGTGATTGGGTACATCTGCGCGATAGGTAGCTCAGCAGGGTATTCTCTGGTGCTTTCTTTAACAGATTATGCGTTCGAAAAGATCCTAAGGAAATACACTTTCAAGGTGATTTTAGATATGGCCACATATCCATCTTTAGTGGCTACTATTGCAGTTGTGGTTGGACTTTTAGGAAGTGGTGGGTGGAAAATGTTGAGGATGGAAATGGATGAGTTTGAACTTGGGAAAGGCTCGTACGTTTTGATAGTTATCGGTTCGACGATATCATGGCAAGCTTGTTCGATTGGTAGTATTGGTTTGATTCTTGAAGTTTCATCACTATTTTCTAATGTCATAAGCACTCTTTGTTTACCCGTTGTTCCTGTTCTCGCTGTTGTGTTCTTCCGCGATGAGATGAACGGAATCAAGTTCGTTGCAATGCTTTTGGCCATTTGGGGATTTGTTTCGTATGCTTACCAGCATTATGTCGAGGAGCGAAATCCAGAAGAAGAGCAAGAGCCACAAGATGATAAATGTCATGTCCAAGCTTAGACAAAGATCCACGAACCAAAGCTCTTGTAAATTTGAACCAACAATATGATATAGTTAACGGTTTAAGTAGTAGACATTAGAATAAAACTGGATACTTTCTAAGAAATCAAGTGTACTCAAGGCCTCTCTGTCTTTCTTGTATCTTTATTAACTTCTGAATACAGTTCAAGACTCAAGTGATAAGAGGACACAAAACCAAATACATCAAGTTAGAAAAAAAAAAAAAAAAAAATTCAAGTAGAGACTCTAAAATGAGGGAACAAATTATTGTAAAGACTAAATTGTCTATATAGAATTAAGACATTTACCAATTTACTCACCATTTTTGAGTATTCTATTCCATGTTTTGTGACTTTCATTTTCAACCACAATTAATATTTTGCAGTTTTAAGTTTCAACACTGACAAAGTTACCTAGGATTTATATGCATGTTTGTCAAAGTTTGTTTCACTTCACTTTTGTCTTTTATTATATAGAGATTTGGAGACTTCTTTACCCACTTTTTGAAGTTACTCCACGTATGCCACTTTTTAATACTCCTAGCTTTTTTAGTAATTTGTTAAGTTTCAAAACTGACAACATTTACTTTCCCTCATTTTATATGCACATATTTGTTTTTATTAAATAAAAGAATAACTAGGTACTACCTTGCTATTATCCGCATGCTGAACTTTTTTTGATAAAAAATTATATTAATTTATTTTGTTATTATTTTATTTATTAGTTTTTAAAATTTAAGTTGCTAAACGGAAATGATATATATATTTTATTTTATTAGATTTTTGATAAAAATTTATCGGTTCAAATAAAAAATGTTGATAAAATTTTGTAGTTGTAAATTTTATTAAATTAGATTTGTAAAATCGTAGCTGTTAAAATTTTAATAATTTTTTTTTCAAGTATGAATAAGTTTAGATTCGAATAGATTTTAGTTACTTTTGTAGATTTTATTTCATTTTGTAGATTTAATTTGATCTGTCTACGATTTTTTTTGTTTATTAATAATTAATAAAAATTAATTAATTAATTAAACTTTTCTAATGGCAAGTGAATGTTATTTCTTACACATTTTAAGGTTAGTTTCATATTTGTACTTCCCAATTAATATAGCAGGATATATTTACCTAAATTATTTGTATTAAATAAAAGATAATAGGATGGAAATATTATCTAAAATATTATATCTTCACTTGTGTTTCTGATTATATTCTTATTTTATGTAAGTATTTAAGAATAATATATTAATATATTTGGTAATTTTTATTTGACTAAATTTTATGATAGAATATCTTTTTTGATGACTATTTATCTTTATTTGGTTAAAACCTTAAGATGGTTTGTTGACCTTTCTCTCTTTTCAATTCTTTTTCTCTTATATTATAGATACTTTATGTAACGCATTTGCATGTATTAGTAAATCAAGCATACATCATCTTTATTTGTTCCCTGAGATATAGCTCCCCCTCTGGTTTCTATGATGGAAATAGAATCAGAAACTCAAGAACTCTGTCTCCATGTCAATGGTGGTAAGTAGTTTACACATAAGAACATGATTCAATCTATCAAACAATCCGAAAATTCGGCATAGATAGAGCCTCTTGTGATCTTGTCTTTTATATACTCATGTTCTTGTTCTGTTTCATGTGTTGATGATAGAACATGCAAGGAATTTTTCAACGGAACAAAGAAGTCACAGCTACTCGTGGAGGATAAAAGTGTTTCTTTATGTATTTCTCCTCTTAGCTGGAGAGACAATGGCCACTCTTTTAGGTAGACTTTACTACGAAAAAGGCGGTAAGAGTACATGGCTCGAGACCTTGGTTCAACTTGTTGGGTTTCCTTTAACCTTTCCTTGTTATAATTACATAAATCCTGAGCCTTCCAAGACTAAATCCATCACCAAAGAAACCACCTCCTTCTTGACACTATCTTTAGTGTATATTGGAATTGGCTTGGTTGTTGCTGGACAGAGTGGTTTATACTCTTTTGGATTACTCTACCTTCCTGTCTCAACTTTCTCTTTGATATCTGCGTCTCAGTTGGCTTTTAATGCCGTCTTCTCTTACTTAAACTCCCAAAAGATTACACCTTTTATACTCAATTCACTTGTTCTCTTGACCTTATCTTCAACACTTCTTGTCATCCAACCTGAGCCTGAATCTTCTTCAAAGTCCTTGGCCAAATACAATTATGTGATTGGATACATCTGTGCGTTTGGTAGCTCAGCTGGGTATTCTTTGACGCTTTCGTTGATAGATTATGCTTTTGAAAAGGTTCTAAAGAAGCACACTTTCAAAGAGATTTTAGATATGGACACATACCCATCTATAGTAGCTACTTGTGTTGTGGTGGTTGGACTTTTTGGAAGTGGTGGGTGGAAAACGTTAAGGACAGATATGGAAGAGTTTAAACTTGGGAAAGTGTCTTACATTGCGATAAACATCGGTTCCACGATATCATGGCAAGCTTTTTCCATTGGTTGTTTGGGTTTGATCCTTGAAGTTTCATCGCTTTTCTCAAATGTCATAAGCACTGTTGGTTTACCTATTGTTCCTTTTCTCGGTGTTGTGTTCTTCCATGATGAGATGAGTGGAATCAAGTTGATTGCATTGGTTTTGGCCATATGGGGATTTGTTTCTTATGCTTATCACGACTATGTCGATGATCAAAAACCAGAAGAAGCAAATCAGGAGAAAGAAGAAGAAGAGATGATGAAGCTTTCTCAACCTGAAGAAGCAACTCAGGAGAAAGAAGAAGAAGAGTTGATGAAACTTTCTCAACCTGAAGAAGATGCACAAGAAGAAAACAGTCATATCCAAGCTTAGTTAAAGATCCAAGAACCAAAACTCTTGTAATTTTGCACTACTATAATTTCAAGTAAGCAGTTACATATACAGTAGACTAGACACCACAACAAGAAAATTAAAAACTTTCTAAGTCAAGTGTTGTTGAAACCCTTGTCTTGTTGTATCGTTTGTTGACTTTCTAAATCCACTTCTATCCTATAGGCTATACAGAAATGTGTAATACCAGCAACGATAATTAAAGCAATCAATTTTAGCAGATAACCATGTCATATTTGCGATATTTCCGTTTCGTGAGTGTGACATCAGAGATAACCACAACAAAAAGATACAATGCTATACTCTGCTTTGTCATTTTGCAGTGCATCTGAAACACCGAAAACAAGAGCAAACAACGAAAGCAGAGAGACAGATAGGCTAATGCATCCTTGAGAAAACAGAGCTTTGAATAGAATAACAAGGGAACAAAAACAATACCACTTGGACGCCGCCACTGACATAACAAATAAACAATGTAGTGACTTAAACAGTAACTCTTTTATTCCATCGCAGGAGTTTGGCTTCTTGTATCTCTGTTAATTTCTGATATACTGCATTGGTTAAACAAAAGTTTTCTTAGAGCCGCCATTCGAAGGTTACAAGAATTCCAAGTCATGTGTAAGCCAAACAAGAAAAGTCAATGGTCAACATGAGACTACTAAGTTATGATACTACTGTCATCTATCGCCTGCCCCATCTATATAATGGATCTAGTAAAGTCTGTCAAGTTTGATAGTGAAACTTATCTGGGGTCTGTAGTTATTATAACATAACTATCAATTTGTGTATAAAGAAAGGTCTCTTGCGTATCTGCAAGACATCACAGAAGAAAGAAATCAATAAAAAACAATATTCTTTCTTTCTCACCTTCTCATTTCTCATGGACAGATCTCAAGAACACTATGCCAATGGTATGCAAAAAGCACCTGATAACATTAGATCCTTTGTTTCTTTTTTTTTTTTCATGAAATATAATAATCATGAGTGTTAAATTTTCAGGTGACCAGAACTTAGAAGCAAACCTACTAGATCATGAGGTAACTGAATCATTATCAGTACCTCAAACGAAGAACTGTAAAAGGTGGCTCCGTGTCTGCATGTACGCAATCTTTGTCATCTTCTGCCAACCACTTGCTACAATTCTAGGTAGATTTTACTATGAAAATGGAGGGAAAAGCACATATGTGGTAACACTTCTTCAACTCATTGGCTTCCCTGTACTGGTTCTCTTCCGCTTCTTTTCACGAATCAGACAACCCAAATCAACAGATACAAATTTCAGTAAATCCCCTTCCTTCAGCACCCTTGCACTGGACTGCTAGTGTCTGCTTATGCTTATTTGTCAGCAGTTGGGTTGCTCTACTTACCAGTCTCTACTTTCTCCCTTATCATGGCCTCACAGTTGGCCTTCACTGCCTTTTTCTCGTATTTCCTCAACTCGCGAAAGTTCACTCCTTTCATAGTCAATTCTTTGTTTCTCCTTACGGTTTCCTCTGCCCTCCTCGTGGTCAACACTGTCTCGGAAAACACAACAAATGTTTCTAAAGAAAAGTATGTGATTGGGTTCATATGTGCCATCGGTGCTTCCGCTGGGATTGGATTGGTGCTATCTCTGATACAACTGCTCTTCAGGAAAGTTTTCACAAAGCATACATCCTCAGCAGTCCTGGAATTGGCCAATTACCAATCTCTTATTGCAATTTGTGTGATACTCATAGGACTGTTTGCAAGTGGAGAGTGGAAAACTCTGCCAAGTGAGATACGAAACTACAAACTGGGGAAAATGTCATATATCTTGACTTTGGCCTCAGCAGCTATTTCATGGCAAGTATACACTGTTGGTTTTGTGGGATTAATCTTCGAGTCATCTTCTGTGTTCTCCAATTCCATAACTGCTGTCGGGTTGCCTATCGTTCCAGTTGTAGCAGTGATCGTTTTCCATGATAAGATGGACGCATCAAAGATCTTCTCCATAGTTTTAGCTATTTGGGGCTTCCTTTCATTTGTCTATCAGCACTACCTCGACGAAAAGAAGTTGAAGACTTGCCCACACAAACCCTGTCGAGCAAAATACGCAAACATGTCACACAATCAAACAAATTTTTTTTGTGCATGACAATCATGCATATTACATACATAAAGCTTGTCCGTGTAATTTCTGTAATTGTCAATGCAAATGGGACGCATGTCTCTTGAGCATATATATCAGAAATGTGCAAGTCTCTTTGGCCAAATTTCCAGTATTGAGTACAACTGTAATTTTATACATAAGGTACCCACATCTCAGGTATGTAGAACTTTTTTTCTTTTTATAAAATTGTACATTACAAGCAGGGTGATAAAGCAGACATTTCTCTAACATAAAACCATGTCTATTTTGTGATATTTTCATCACGTGAGAGTGACACACGATAAAAATTGAACAGTTAACTATAACTTACAAAGATATTAATGCACTATACTCTTTCTAGTTTTTGAAATGCACCTGACAGAAACAAGAGCAAACAACAAATCATGTACTGTATAATATAATGAAAAAAGAATATATCTTAGACAAACAGGTCCCGACATCCTTGGGGAAACAAACCTTTGAACAAAAACTAAATGACCAGAAATAATACCATTTAGAAGTCTATGACTAAATAGATTGTAAAGCGACTTCTCTGCCGTCCAAGATATTATTGTTACAAATGTCTTCTCTTGAAAAACTTCAAGACTAGCCAGGGAAACCCCAAACGTGTTCCTAATCCACATGCCACCAGCACCATATAAAAACAGTCGGACAGAGCAAGCCAAAGAAATTTATAAAGATGACAAACCTTCAAAATTGTCGTCCTCAAGATCACACAATCATAGAAATTGTGCACATGTTCATATATGTGTATGCGTGGAGTTTATGTTTGTCTATATAAGTATGTGGTTCATGTTTCTTCAAGTTGCAGAAAAAAATCCTGAATGATTATTGTTCCTTGACTTAACTCATCTCTTGGTCAACAATAGTGGCATCTTTGCATGCAGAAAGACTACAGGAACTAAAATCCTGGAAAGAGAAGAGATATATATGGTTGGCATTTACTGAATGTGGGACCAAGAGCAATGAAAACTTAGACGGTGACCGATTCCTAATCTCTGAAAATATAGCTATAGCATACCTTACCCATATCAAAGGAGCAATCATTTGGTAGCATTTATATACCAAGAAAATTAATAACAAGATACCTAATACTTAAAATTTGTTCAGAATATCGTCTGTTCCTCCTTGTCCATCTCCAAGGAGGTCATTCCAAATCCAACATGACAGGGGATCAAGAGCTACAAGTCATCGGTGAGTAAGCATAAACCAGTTCGTAGTGAACGTACTAGTCTTTCATCTTCAAAAAAAAAGAAAGATTAATACGGTTATGATATTTTATTATTCAATATATGAAACAGTTAACAACAAAATAAAGTATATACTAATTTGCGTTATCTTCCCTCACCAGTTCAGCAGGGGAAAGAACCAAATCTGACAGTTCAAGATGAAAGAGATTCGGTCAGCAGCAGCCAAACAGAAGTATCTCACTCAGACAAATACAAACGGTGGCTCCGGGTGACTATCTATACATTCCTTGTCATTTCAGGCCAAACAGTTGCTACAATTCTGGGGAGATTATACTATGACAACGGAGGAAACAGTAAATGGCTAGCAACGGTCGTTCAACTTGTTGGCTTTCCTGTCCTATTTCCATATTATCTCTTCTCACTCAAAACACATGAAACAACTCCTAGAGATGGGAAAAGAACCTCACCGAGGAACCGTGTATTGGTTTACGTAGTGCTTGGACTTCTCGTAGGAGCAGATTGCTATCTCTACTCCATCGGACTGCTTTACTTGCCCGTTTCTACCTATTCCCTGATCTGTGCATCTCAGTTAGCCTTCAACGCTTTCTTCTCTTATTTCCTCAACTCACAAAAACTTACTCCTATCATTTTGAATTCTCTTTTCCTACTTACTATATCTTCCGTCCTCCTTGCGTTCAATAATGAGGAGTCAACTGCCACAAAAGTTACAAAAGGAGAGTATGTCAAAGGTTTCATATGCACTGTTGGAGCGTCTGCTGGGTATGGTCTAGTCTTATCCCTACAACAGCTAGCCTTCCTTAAAGTCCTAAAGAGGCAAACTTTCTCAGAAGTTATGGATGTTATAATTTACGTGAGTCTAGTGGCCAGCTGTGTTAGCATGGTGGGGCTTTTTGCTAGCAGCGAGTGGAAAACTTTGAGCAAAGAAATGGAAAACTACAAACTTGGGAAGGTATCCTACATTATGAACCTAGTGTGGACAGCTATTACCTGGCAGGTATTCTCCATCGGTGGCACAGGACTAATCTTCGAGCTTTCCTCTCTATTCTCAAATGCAATAAGCGTTCTGGGACTCCCAGTGGTTCCTATCCTGGCTGTCATCATTTTCCATGACACAATGAATGGGTTAAAGGTGATTTCTATGATCCTAGCTATTTGGGGTTTTGCTTCCTATGTCTACCAACAATATCTTGATGAAAAAAACTTGAAGAAAAGTCAAGGAATCACAACAACAGAATCCCCTGACCCATCAGAAGCAGAAGAGTCATTTGGCAATCAAAATAAGCTGAAATCTTGAAAGATGGTGTTCCACAGTTTACAGACTTCATCGAGCTGATATCGGCCTGGAGGCAGCCTACAATGAAGAATAAACATACAATAATTTTGATGCAACTCAAATGAAGTCTCCGCTGAATTTTTGTTTTTTGCATCATTGTAACAGGAGATAGATTTCATTTCAATAAATAGTGAATGACTCTGGTTTAGTTTTGATTATGACTACCCAAAGTACATCGTAAGCTCAGTGAAACGGCATTACCAAGCTCAAAACAGCTGATTACAAAAGTTCATCGTTTAAAACTTGGAATCATAACAACTAAAGATGAGTACTACGAAAATGTGTAAGCAGAATGATAATAGCAGACTTTTATTTAACCAAAAACCATGTCAATTTTGTGATATTTTCAATTTGTGAGTTTGTCACCCGGTAAAAATTGACCAGTTAGACATGACTTACGAAGATATTAATGCACTACTGCGCTTTCTAGTTTTACCTGAAACAACGACAAACATAAAATCATGTCTAACTAAAAAAAGAAGAAATCTTAACAAGACAGGTAAATGACCAGAAATAGTACCATTTGGAAGTCTCATTCATAGCAGTTAATAAAGTGACTTCCTCTGCCACCCAATATTCTTTTGAAAAGATAAGACATTTATGACATAAAGTCCATAAATGTGTTCCTAATCCATATGCCTGATCATAAGAGAAAGATAATCAGACGGAACAACCCAAAGAAATTAAAGAAGGCGAAGAACTTTCAAAATAGTCATCCTGACAGGTCACACAATCATACAAATTGTGTTCATGCGTGTTAAGTTTCTATCTATGCGTATGGTTGATGTGTCTCCATACAGCTTTAAGATACTGAGTGAATAATGGCGACACATCATTTTCCTTCTTGACTTGACCCGACCCATCTGTAGATCAACAATAGTGACATCTCTGGTTGTAGATAACAAAAGATATTAAATTCATGGCAAGAGAAAGATATCTACAATTTGGCATTTACTGAATGTGGGGACACATACAATGAAAACTTAGACGGTGACCGATTCCTATTCCCTTAATATATAGCTACAGCATGTCTACCCATATCAAAGAAGCAATCACTTGGTAGCATTGGTAACCAAGAAAATTGATAATAAGATACCTAATACTTCAAATCTGTTCAGAACATTGTTAGTTCCTCCTTGTCCATCTCCAAGGAGGGGATTCCATATCCACTATGAAGGGGGATCAAGAACTACAAGTCATTGGTGAGTAAGCATAAACCAGTTCGTCAAGAACCTACTGGTCTTTTATCTTAAGAAAAAAAAGAACCGAAAAGATTATCATGGTATCTTATAATTCAATAATATATCAAAATTCATTTTGTGTGACAACAAATAAATCGTAAACTAATTTCTTGTGTTATTATCACTTACCAGTTCAGCAGGAGAAAGAGCCAAATCCAACAGATAAGGATGAAAAAAATTCGGTCAGTGGCAGCCAAACAAACTCTAATACATACAATCGGTGGCTCCGGATAGCCGTCTATACATTCTTTGCCATTTCAGGCCAATCAGTTGCTACAATTCTGGGGAGACTATACTATGACAATGGAGGAAACAGCAAATGGCTAGCAACAGTAGTTCAGCCTGTAGGCTTTCCTATTCTACTTCCATTTCATCTCTTGTCAGTCAAAACACATACAACAACTCAAAGAGACGACAAAATAACCTCACTTAGGAACCGTGCAATGGTTTACATAGTGCTTGGACTTCTTGTAGGAGCAGCTTGCTACCTATACTCCATCGGGCTGCTTTACCTACCCGTTTCTACCCTGTCCCTGATCTATGCATCACAGTTAGCCTTCACAGCTTTCTTCTCTTATTTCCTCAACTCACAAAAACTTACTCCTATCATTTTGAATTCTCTTATCCTCCTCACTACATCTTCTACCCTCCTTGCATTTAATAATGAAGAATCAAATTCCAAAAAAGTTACAAAAGGAGAGTATGTCAGAGGTTTCATATGCACCATTTGTTCATCTGCTGGGTTTGGTCTACTTTTATCCCTACAACAGCTAGCCTTCCGTAAAGTTCTAAAGAAGCAAACTTTTTCAGAAGTTATGGAGATGATAATCTACGTGAGTCTAGTGGCCAGTTGTGTTGGCGTGGTGGGGCTTTTTGCTAGTGGCGAGTGGAATACTTTGAGCAATGAAATGAAAAACTACAAACTTGGGAAGGTATCCTACATTATGAACCTAGTGTGGACAGCTGTTACCTGGCAGGTATTCTCCATCGGTGGCACAGGACTGATCTTCGAGCTTTCCTCTCTATTCTCAAATGCAATAAGCGCTCTGGGACTCCCAGTGGTTCCTATCCTGGCTGTAATCATTTTCCATGACAAAATGAATGGGTTAAAGGTGATTTCTATGATCCTAGCTATTTGGGGTGTCGCTTCCTATGTCTACCAACAATATCTTGATGAAAAAAACTTGGAGAAAAGTCATGGAATCTCAACAGTAGAATCCCATGACCCACCAGATGCAGAAGGGTCAAATGGGCAATCAAAATAATACGATATTTCGACGACGATGTTACAATGAAGACTAAAAATAATACATCTTTTGATGCAACTGAAGTGAAGTCTCAGCTTGACACATTTTGCATCGTTGTAACAGGAAGTAGATTTCAGTAAATAAATAGTGAGCGACTCTGGACTCTGGTTTAGTTTTGAATATGTTCGCCAAAATCACATCATACGCTCAGTGAAATAGCATTAACAACTTCAGAACAGCTGATTACAGAACTTCAGTTTATAAAACTTGACTTCATAGCAACAAAGATGAAATATTACTAAAGTGTGACTCAATCCTGTATATAAAGAGAAGGTGTAGGCTTTGTAGCTATTCTAAGTTACTGTAATAAATTTTGGTGTGAGGAGGGTTCCAGTCAGCTTACATCAGGCACCCAACATAGTGAGCCCGAGGATACTTCTTTTGCAGTTGAGGCCATTGGACAAAGAATTGATCAGCTATCCTCAATTTGTAAAGTAGCAATCCACTTAATGAAAGCTTCTTAACTCTTGCTACACTCTCAACATAAAAGATTGATGACCATCTGATTCCTAGCACCTGTAACACCCAAGATGAAACAAGCACTTAATTCTAGATGTAATGGAGAAACCATGACTAAGAATCACACACAGAGGAATACAAGTCCCAGGAAAGAACTGCGTGATAAAATAGTACTGAAGAGTGTATACCTTGAATAAGAAAGCAATCACACACAGAGGAATACAGGTCCCAGGACCATTGCACAGGATCTGAAAAACTTCAACCAAATCTAATTAATAACCTGATTTAAATGTTTTTATAAAAACCCCTTAGAAGAAAGTCTGAAAGCATTCAGTTAAATATCATACCACTTGTGGTCTGATCCGGATCATTAGCCACAGAGCATGGACAATAGCAACAATGGTAGTCCAAACAGAAGTCACATAAGACTGACCAACTTCACGACTACGGTAAATTTGCATAAACTGTGATGATGCTTCCTTAATAGCAGGCTATGTCACGGCCAAATCCAGCAAAAAAGGGAAAACAGAATTAATCTTTGGGTTGAAGAATTATTTAGTTTCATACTGATCAATGCAGTATCAACCACGCAAGAAACCAATGGCATCTTTAACAAAACCTTAACAGCTAGAGAATCTTCAAAACTACGAGCTTTCTGGAGACTCATGTTATCCGTAGCTGCAGCAATGTAAAACCTTGGTGTAAATCTATCCATACGCAAAACAGAGAGGAGACTCAACATCTCTGCAGTGTGCCCCCCTAATAACACAATAACATTTCAGCTAATCATACCTAACATCACATAGAATCCAATGAAACAAGACACTATATATTAACTCTTCTTACCAGAACCAAGAACAACAAGAGTACTAAAATACTGTGAAGCTCCTTTTGGAAAAGGTTTGCCACAACGGTATACAACGTACAGTACACGAACCATCAGAAGAACGATCCCCAAAACTATAAACAAACCAATGCTCAAATTTGAGACCATCTTCGAGGTAAAGCAGTTGCAACCTTCCTCCATGATCCTGATAACACTCTTCTCTTTCCCAAAACTACATTAGCGAATCGAAAAGAAAGAAAAAAAAAAATCAAAACTTTGCGCTAGATTGGATTAAAAAAAAAAAAAACGTCAAATCGAGATATAACTCAAACTCAAACCACAAACCCTAAAAATAATCGTTAAAATCGTCAAAAAAAAACCTCACCGGCGACGGAGTCACGGAGAACCACGGCGCGGTGGCGAGATCGAGAAAGATTGGTTAACGTGTCTCTTACTTTTACCACCGTTCGATTTGGATATTGCTTAGAATACACGTGGCGTAAACACGTGACTCTTAATCTTGTGGTGGACCTGCGAACATATGATTATTTCCCAATTTTTTCTAATTTCTTGAAAAAAGATACTTTAGAAGAACTCATGAAGAAGAAGAAGAAGAAGAAGATATAATGTACACAGAGTAGTACTAATGAAACAAAAAAAAAATGAGATTTTTGCGCAAAACCTCCATTGAAGCAACAACTTTTGTATCTTTCTTCGTTTAGTTTTGGATTTTTTTTTTTAATCTGATTAGATTAGAGATGACGACGAAGCTATCGAGCTTCTGTTTCTTGACCCATGGATTAGCAGCAGCAGGAAGAATCTCCTGCGAGAGAGAACATGGAGCTTCTCGTAGATTTTTCTATCTTCCTTCGTCTCGTCGATTGGTTTCTACTTCTTGTAAGATGCGTCAACAACGTGGTTTCGAGTGAGTGTTGTCTTCTTTCTTTCTTTCGATTTCTGTGTTGGGGTTTTGAGAATTATTTATGAATTTGATTGCTTTTATGTAATTAATTTCATTTGGCATTTTCGGAATTTAACGATTCTCTGCTCTTAGGTATTTGGCGTGATGTGGTTGTCTTACCTAAAACTTATATCTCTGTTTTCTAGTTTCCAAAGTTTTGATTTTGATTATTTTTAACACTCAGCTTAGCCTGTTTTGGTGAATGCTCACAGTCTCATAGATGTGTGAATTTGGTTATGATAATCTTGATTTAGGATTCATTTGTTTGGGGCATTATGAGTTTAGAGAGGTTTAAAAATGTAAACTAGATAAAAGATGTTGCATTTTGGTTTTTGATGTCTTTAATCTGTTATATCGATGATATGTAGCTAGTCTAGCCTCTTTGATTCCTTTCAATTCTCCCATTTCTTCTGATTTCCATTGAAAAATTTGCAGCCCGAGTAAAAGACAAGAAATCAAGAAAGGCTCTCCTGAACCGATCCTGTCGATAAATTCAAGTGTTCAGGGCAACAGCGATGAGGGATCAGAACCTGGAAATGGTTCTGCTGACATGCCTAGCCTCGAGTCAGATGTAGAAAAGGGCACCGTAGAGGTTAATCATGCTGACGAGAATACTGAAAAGAGAGATGATATACAAATAGTTGAAGTAACACGGCGCAGAAGTAGACCTGCAAAGAAGAAGGAGGAGAATGTTATCGCCACTACTGATGATGGGCAGAACTTGAACAATTTGTCTGTGCCTGAGGTTGCAAAAGCTTTGGTATGGATTTCGTTTTAGTGTTTATGGTAATATCGTAACTCTACATTTCTGAAAAAAAAAAGGCATTCGTTGGATAAATTTTTTGTGATCTCTTTCAGTCCATTAACAAAAGTGGAGGCGAGCAGATTTCAGATGGACAGTTTGGGGAACTAATGACAATGATAAGAAATGCAGAAAAAAGTAAATTTTCCCAATCTGATTGGTTATGTGTATTTCCTGATCTTGTGAAAGCCTTTACTAAAATACTGATGTCTTATTGTGGCAGATATTCTTCGGCTTGATCAAGCACGGGCCAGTGCTCTTGACGAGCTTAACAAGATTCTAAGTGAAAAGGAATCATTGCAGGGAGAAATCAATGTCTTGGAAATGAAATTGGCTGAGACTGATGACAGGATTAAAACTGCTGCTCAAGAGAAAGTACATGTGGAGCTTCTGGAAGAACAATTAGAGAAGCTTCGTCATGAAATGATCTCCCCTCCAGAAAGTGATGGTTATGCTCTAGCTCTTAGCAAGGAGCTCGAAACATTGAAGATGGAGAATCTCTCGTTGAGAAACGATATAGAAATGCTCAAGTCAGAACTTGAAAGTGTTAAAAATACCGGTGAACGTGTGGTTGTGTTGGAAGAGGAGTGCTCAGGTTTGGAATCTTCTGTAAAGGATTTGGAGTTTAAGTTATCGGCTTCTCAGGAAGATGTCTCGAACCTTTCTACTCTTAAAACCGAATGCACTGATCTATGGGCGAAGGTAGAGAATCTACAGCTGTTGTTAGATAGAGCTACCAAACAAGCAGAGCAAGCAGTTATGGTGTTACAGCAGAATCAAGATCTCAGAAATATGGTTGATAAAATCGAGGAATCACTTAAAGAGGCCAATGTTTATAAAGAATCTTCTGAAAAAATTCAGCAATACAATGAGCTAATGCAACAT
Organism: Camelina sativa; assembly: GCF_030686135.1. Lineage (NCBI taxonomy): Eukaryota > Viridiplantae > Streptophyta > Magnoliopsida > Brassicales > Brassicaceae > Camelina > Camelina sativa. The sequence continues at coordinate 10,545,801 of NC_141889.1, read as the reverse complement.
AAGGTGACATTACTCGAGGAGCGGCTTGAAAAGTCTGATGCAGAGATATTCTCGTATGTTAAGTTATATCAAGAATCGATAAAAGAATTCCAGGAAACACTTGAAAGTTTGAAGGAAGAAAGCAAGAAAAAATCAAAAGATGAACCTGTTGATGATATGCCTTGGGATTACTGGAGTCGGTTACTTTTAACTGTTGATGGATGGCTGCTTGAAAAGAAAATAGTAAGCAACGATGCTGACTCACTAAGAGAAATGGTATGGAAGAAAGATAGAAGAATTCATGATACTTATATCGACGTCAAAGATAAGAATGAACGTGATGCCATCTCTGCATTTCTCAAGCTTGTGTCATCTCCAACAAGGTTATCATCATCTTTTGGAAACGCTTTTTTCTGGGGTTTCAAAGCGTTTTGAAAAAATATCTTATTTTCTTCTTCTTATGTTGATTCTAGTTCAGGATTGTATGTCGTTCACATTGCAGCTGAGATGGCACCTGTAGCTAAGGTGTGTTTAGCTAACCCCCCAAAATATCCCTTGCTTACATGTTAATTTTACAAAATAGAAACATTGCATGGTAATTTTTCAACTTTATCTCCATTCGTAATTTCCTTATGTAATTTCTCTAGGTGGGAGGCTTGGGAGATGTTGTGGCAGGTCTTAGTAAGGCATTGCAAAGACGAGGTCATCTGGTGGAGATTATTCTCCCCAAATATGACTGTATGAAGTATGATCGCGTGCGTGACTTAAGGGTAATGTTGGTGTCCAATATGACGAACCAATAAATTATAAGAGGACTTTAACTTTTAACTTTTTAGTTGTTCTTGATGATGGTTTGATTTATTCACTGCAGGCTTTGGATACTGTTGTGGAGTCATATTTTGATGGGAAGCTATACAAAAACAAAATCTGGATTGGCACTGTTGAAGGTGAAGTAACTTTTTTCTTTTCTCTTCTTGTGTTTGTGTCTTTTGGTTTTTAAAGTGGTATAAAGTTTCCTGTTTTACAGGTTTGCCTGTACATTTCATTGAACCTCAACATCCGAGCAAATTCTTCTGGAGAGGACAGTTTTACGGAGAGCAAGATGATTTCAGACGCTTCTCATATTTTAGCCGAGCTGCATTAGAGTTGCTTCTTCAGTCCGGCAAAAAGCCCGACATCATACATTGTCATGACTGGCAAACAGCTTTTGTTGTACGGTTTGAACTTATTTTGAAGCTGTCGCATAATTGACTTTGATTAGGATTCAGTTTGAAGCTATTTCGTTGTTATTTTTATTACAGGCGCCGCTTTATTGGGATCTGTATGCTCCAAAGGGATTAGATTCTGCAAGAATATGCTTTACATGCCACAATTTTGAGTATCAAGGTACGGCGTCTGCTTCAGAACTGGGATCTTGTGGGCTTGATGTTAACCAGTTAAATAGACCAGACAGAATGCAGGATCATTCCTCTGGAGATAGAGTCAATCCTGTGAAGGTTAATAATGATTACAAAGCCAATATAAACCGAGAGAAATATTCAACATTTTAGCCTTATTCATCTCTCTGTCTCCTTCTGGTCCAGGGTGCTATAATTTTCTCAAATATTGTAACAACCGTGTCCCCTACTTATGCACAAGAAGTTCGAACATCCGAGGTAGAAGAATTTTCTTTGCTATCTTTTTCAATTTTTATTTAACTAAAGCTTTCAGAGTAATTAGTTTAGTGTATTTACAGGGAGGAAAAGGACTCCATTCAACGCTTAATCTTCACTCCAAGAAATTCATTGGAATCCTTAACGGCATTGACACAGATTCATGGAATCCTGCTACAGACCCTTTCCTCAAGGCCCAGTTCAATGTTAAAGATCTACAAGGGAAACAAGAAAACAAATACGCCCTTAGAAAGCAACTTGGACTTTCTTCAGCCGAGTCAAGACGGCCGCTGGTAATTTTATGTTTCCGCGAATGCTGAGAGAGTCTTGAGCATACAGATTCAGTTAATTTATTCTACATTTATTTTGTAGGTTGGTTGCATAACAAGATTAGTACCACAGAAAGGAGTTCATCTAATCAGACATGCAATATACAGAACATTAGAGTTAGGTGGACAGTTTGTACTTCTTGGTTCTAGCCCGGTTCCACATATTCAGGTAACCGACCTGGTCCTTGAGCTGCTGACTAGCTTCTCCCTCTTCATTTCGTCTATCTAATTTCAAATATCTTGATTTTGGGATTTGATGCATGTTGGTTTTTTTCTAGAGGGAATTTGAAGGTATTGAACAACAGTTTAAGAGCCATGATCATGTCCGGTTGTTACTGAAGTACGATGAAGCTCTGTCTCATACGATTTATGCAGCATCTGATATGTTCATCATCCCTTCAATATTTGAGCCTTGTGGACTTACTCAGGTACAAATACAAAACATGATCTGAAACCAAACCATTGATGTGACTAAATATCGGCTAATCTCATTGTCGGATTCTTTCTCTCTTACACAGATGATCGCTATGAGATATGGCTCCATTCCAATTGTGCGAAAAACCGGAGGCTTAAATGACAGGTAAAACCAAAAATTAAGACCTGGTCTGGAACATTACTTACCTTCAGATGACATTGGTTTCAAGATAATTTCGTTTTATTCTCAATCTTTTTGCAGTGTCTTTGACATCGATGATGATACAATACCAGCCCAATTTCAAAACGGATTTTCATTTCTAACCGCTGACGAACAGGTAATTTAACGATTCTCTCTTCTTTTCAAATCTTCACCAGTCGTTGCTCATCATAGCTGAAAACCGTGGTGAGCAGTTTATATGTACTGAAAAAGAAAATGTTAAAACAGAGTTTCAATCATGCATTGGAGCGAGCATTCAATCACTACAAGAATGATGAAGATAAATGGATGAGACTAATAGAGAAAGTGATGAGTATAGATTTCAGTTGGGGATCATCGGCCACACAGTACGAAGAACTCTACACGAGATCAGTGGCCAGAGCAAGATCTGCTACTAACCGCATGTGAGTTTCAATTGGCTCATAGAGATTCTTTCTTGTGACAGTAACACATTCATATTTAGTTATATATATCTTTACTTGTTCATAATAGAAATAACATTTGGGAGTTACAGTCACATTCGAAAGATTTATACTCCCTTTCTTTCAATATGATAATCTACGTTCATCAGTTTCTCACGCTAAAAACTTCTCAGGATAGTTATGACTAATACTAATATTATTAACTTTATACAATTATGTCGAGTTATATACTTTGTTGATTTGAACTAATGTATAGTACAAGGGAAAACTAGCAAAATCAATCTTAGTAGAAGACCACGTTTGTTTCATATTTTATCAATACGTGAGTTCTTGATTAATTTTAGCATCTATTTGAAGTTTCAAGTTTAACACAAGTTCATACCATGCCTATATGTCTTGAAGAAAAGCTTAAGAATATCTTAAAGAGTTATGGGTCTCTCTAATTGGTTTGGTGTCGAGAAACAAGTCTCTTGACTCTCGTCAACACTTTCCCAAGCCGTTACCACATGTAAATCCAGTAGAGGCTTGGGTGGAACCTGTAGAGCTTCTAGGCTTCCTTCCAACATTTCAACGACTTTTCTCATTGGTGGACGATCTGATGGATTGGTCTGGATACACCACAAGCCCACCAATGCCATTTTCTTCACTATCTTCTCTTCTTCTTCAACTATATGATCTCCGAAATATTTAATGGTTTCTTTCCTCTCGAGATCTTCATAGATCCAATCTGGGAAGTACATTGAACTGTTTTTGGATGTAGATTCAGCTCTTTTTATGTTCTTTGCCCCGATCATCTCAAGAAGCACCATTCCATAACTATACACATCCGACTTATGCGAAACTCCTCCAAAGTTTTTGGAGAACACTTCAGGAGCAATGTACCCAATGGTCCCTCTCGCGTCTAGCAACGATATGACACTGTCTTTCTTTTTGCACAGTTTGGCAAGACCAAAATCCGAAATCTTGGGGCAAAAGTCTTCGTCCATGAGTATATTTTGTGGCTTTATATCGAAATGCACAATCTTCGATACACAACTATTATGCAAGTACTCTAACCCACGAGCTACACCTACGGCAATGTTGTATAAAATTTTCCAGTCCATCTTCGTTGACATTTTCTCGGATATAAACTTGTCAAGCGATCCATTCGGCATGAACTCATAGATTATAGCTCTGTTGTTCCCTTCATAGCAAAACCCAAACAGAGAAACAATATTAACATGAGATGCTCTACTCATGCTAGCTAATTCATTGATGAACTCTTCTCCATTCCCCTTTGACTCTTTCAAGATCTTCAACGCAATATCTCGGCCACTAGCGTCGGGTAATTTTCCTTTATAGACAGTTCCAAAACCTCCTTCCCCTATAACATGAGCAAATGATTTAGTCATCTTCTTGACGTTTTCATAACTATATCGTTTCAACATCACAGCCGCTTCAATGTTGTTGTCATTCCAGTGACTCTTTCTTCTCGTGCTTTTTGCTCTCATTATTACCGCAGTCACAACAATAATGATCACTACAACTAAAGCTGTTGAGACTCCTGAAAGAAAAATATACCTTAGAAACTTACTTAGGTATATTATTATCTATACCAATGAGCAAGAGAGCTATAGTTGCAATGAAGGGTACCGAGTATGGGTTTTAACTTCCGTTGATGAGAATTATCTACAAATGTATAAAAACAAATTTTGATCAACAAATCCTAAAACGCACACGCATACACATTTCTGTAGGATGAAGAAAACGAAAGAAAACTTACGTTTTGCCCCAGCTAATGGAGGAGCCATCGAGCTGCTGCTGTTCCTTCTTCAAGCAAATAACATAATTACAGCTTATTAGTATATGTCACACTCATATTCATTTGGGTTTTGTGTGTCTGAAAATGAATATATTAAACCCATAGTTTCCAAAATGTTGGTTAGGCTAGTTACCGATTACTATCGACAGTAAAATTCACATAGCAGATTTGAAACTGGTATTTACTAGTAAGAAAATACATTATTAATTGATGTATATTTAACATTATATTTTTTTTTAAATCACTGACTAATACCAGATTAACTTATATAATTGGTTATGCTAGCTTTAACACCACCAATTAAAGCCTAGCAAATCTTTGGACATTGGTCTCAATTAGTCTTCTTCCTCACTGGATATGTAACATTTTTTTCTTTACTTCTGAGTTGAAGACTTTTGGTTTTGGTGGGTTTCTACTTTCTAGATATCTTTTGTTAAACGTGTCATATAATAAAACACCGTCAGTGCTTACACACTAATTAAAGTTAAACATGTTTTGATTTTCGTCTAACAACAACAACCACCTTTTAGCTCGTGGAAGCTTTTGGTGGCGTTTTGATAGGTTATATATTTGAATTCAATTTTCTCAGATTTTATTGTTGAATTCTTTGTTGAAAAAAAAAATGCATGTATTAGAGTTTTTTTATTGATGTATTAGCACATGATTCAGATTACTATTGAAACCTCGGACCAACCAAATTTGCCACTAAAAGTATGTCTAAATATATGTATACAGACTGACCCTAAAAAATATTTTGAAACTGTTACTCATTTAATTTAGGAAATAAAATTTGTTACTTCCTTAAAACATTGTACTCTTCCCGTTCATAAATAATCTTTTTTTAGCTTTTTGTGTATTTTTAATAATTGATTTTATAAACTCAAAAAAATATCGACTAAAAATTGAAAATTATCATTGGTTTAGAGTTATGCAAATTGTTTCTTACAAAAAAAAAAGAATGTATTATACTTAACATATTTTATAAATACATGTGAAAATATTGAAAATCAATACCATATACTATGTAATTTGATAACTAAAAGACCTAAGAGAAAAACAAAGTTGTTAGTCGAAAACTGGATGTTAGAGAAGCGTGTGATGATGTTTTGACGAAGAAGCGAAGTAAAAAATGGACTGAGACTCGTATCCGAGGGAAATCACCTGATAGTAGTGTTGTTGAGAATCAACGAAGAAGCGCAAAACGTAACGACGTAATCAGTTGAGTTTGGACAAGTGAAAGTACTGACATACTCATCGTAAGCATAGACATAAGCACGTGGACACGCACTCTCGAAGTTGTTCGTGTACGTCGTCGGTTTGCAATTTTCTTTGGACTTATAATCATTGGTGCAACAAATCTCCGGCTCACCGGATTCTTGACACGCGCTACTACAAGCTACTAGCTTATCTCCCGAGAACGTCTTAAGATCCTCTGGACAAGTCTTGTTCAGGTCATCAACCACACAACCGGCGGGGATACATGTAGTACTAGTCTTTTGCGACGGGACCACCACGATTGGAAGATTATAACCGTATTCGACACTTATGGTGTAGCTGTCGGAACCGCCTTTGTTATCGAATCTGAAGTAGGCGTAAGTCACCGGAGACCAACCGTAATCATCAAGAGAACATTCGATTTTTCCTGAGTCGCAGTCTCCAGTGACGCAAGAGAAATTTCCTGCGGCGGTGGAGCAAAGCGTCCTACCGGAAATAATACCGTACCACGACGAAGGCGCGTTGATGTCACGGGCCTCCCCTGTTTTGAGGGTGAAGCCGGTGGTGGTGATTTGCGAGTTCCATGAGTAGATTACTGGCCACACAGTCTGATCACATTTGTTCTCTATGGTTATGATAGTCCTTGACAACACTCCTACGAAATATGTATCAAATTAAAGAAGACTTAACAAATCAATAATAAAAATGATGAACCACCAATTAGAAAAAGAAGTCATACGGGAGATGAACAAATGTGAAGCAAGGAAGAAAATAAATGGATTCCTCTCCCCCATCTGACCAAACACACTCTAATGACCTATATTGTGTTTATGTTTTTTCTCTTACTTTTTCCTTGATTTGTAGAGAGTTTAGGGTTACTAGAACCTAAACTACGTTCGTTAGTGTTAATTATATAATTCTGCGTTGTGTTTGTCGGTTCGGGAGATTTATAATAATAGTTAAAGGTTGACGATTTCAAACGTTAACAGTTTGGTTTTTGTAGCTGTTGTTGTCGGGTTGACTCTATTTTTTTTCTTTCTTCCTTCACTAATCACTACCTTCAGTTATATTCAATCAACTTATCGTAATATTAAATGGTAGACTCGGTCCATTTTGTAGTGTAGATATTAAATGATGTTGCTTTCACGAATCATGTCTCTTCTATTTTCTTTTTCTTTGTATTTAACCATGGTTTAAATTAGTTAACTATGTAGTTTTTTAGTATATCTGATAAGATCGTCTTTATATTAATTGTAGAGTAGGGCCTAAAAGATGATGCAATCCAGTTTGATGATGATATTTAACCACCTAACTAAAAGCTTTGTCTGCTACATTTTATTAATATGAAGACTAGATAAAAATGTAACAAACTTTTCTAATTTTGAGTATTGAAGGTTTGGATATTTTCTTAATTTAACTAAAAACGAATCAGCTGAAGTGGCTGGGTGTATTTAAAAACGAGGATATGAATTTGAGAATCATTATATAAAATTAGTATACAAATTAGCCGTAAAGAAGTACAGTAGGTTAACTAAGGTCTTTATTGATTAACCTAATATGATAGGATGGTTTCATATTCAAAATTATGATTGTTGTGACGGTTAGCAACTTACACTGCAATTTTAATATCTTACTACTGTACATTTTTCCTATCTAAATACATTCTAGGACATGCAAACTATTTGGTTAATCTACTAAACTAGCAATCATTCTCTAGATGTTTTCTTGGAATAGATATATTTGAAAAACATCATCTATATTGAACTACAAGCGCCGGCTCGATTGCTTGAAGTAATACTTACGCACGAACGAATGATGAAGCAATAGTAAATATTAAAAAAAAAAAAAAGAGTTCATCAAGAATCCAACAAGAAGATCCCAACATTTTTACAACATTCTTGTTGCCTTTGGTGTACGAGGATAATGAAATACTTTGTTTCTCTTTCACAAAATCTTAAACAGCTTCTTTGGAAACTCCTGGAGTATATTGGCCAGTCGACGAAGGTTTCCTCTCTAACAAGCTTAGTGTCGAAGACTGCTGACTATCTTCAGCATTTTCCCAATCCGTTACAACTTGTAAACTCAACGGAGCCTTAGGTGGAACCTGTAGAGCATCTAGACTTCCCTCTAACATTTGAACAACTTTTCTCATTGGTGGACGATCAGATGGAGTATTCTGTATACACCACAAACCCACTAATGTCATTTTCTTAACTATCTTCTCATCTTCTTCTTCGATTATATGATCTTCTAAAAGTCTCATGGTTTCTTTCCTCTCAAGATCGTCATAGACCCAATCTGGAAAGTACACTGAACTTTTATTGGACGTAGAAGTTTCAACTCCTTCTCTTTTTGTTTCCCCGATCATCTCAAGAACCACCATTCCATAACTATACACATCCGACTTATGTGAAACTCCTCCATAGTTTTTGGAAAACATTTCAGGAGCAATATACCCTACGGTCCCTCTTGCGTCTAACATGGATATGATACTCTCTTTCCGTTTGCCGAGCTTCGCAAGTCCGAAATCCGAAATCTTTGGACAAAATTCTTCGTCTATGAGTATATTTTGAGGCTTTATATCAAAATGCACAATCTTGGATACACAACTATTGTGCAAGTACTCTAACCCGCGAGCAACACCTACCGCAATGTTGTACAAAGCTTTCCAGTCTTTCTTCGTTGACATATTCTCGGAAATAAACTTGTCAAGCGATCCATTCGGCATGAACTCATAAATTATAGCTCTGTTGTTCCCTTCATAACAAAATCCAAAGAGAGAAACGATATTAACATGAGATGCTCTACTCATGCTAACTAGTTCATTGATGAACTCTTCTGCATTACCCTGTGACGACTCTTTCAAGATCTTCAATGCAATATCTCTGCCGCTCTTATCGGGTAATTTTCCTTTATAGACAATTCCAAATCCTCCTTTCCCTAGAACATGAGCAAACGAGTTTGTCATCTTCTTGACTTGCTCAAAACTATATCTCTTCAACATCACAACCGCGTCGATGTTCTCGTCACTTAGTTCATTCTTTCTTTTCGCATTCCTTGCTCTCACAACTACCACAATCACAACAATAATGATCAGCACAGCTAAAGCTGCTGCGACTCCTGGAAGATAAAACAAGCAAAACTTAGGTGTTATATGTACATGATAGGGCAACAGAGATATGATTGCATCGAATTAGGTGGTACCAAGTATGGTATTTAACATCCCTTGAGAATTATCTGCCAATGTATCAAAAAAAAAATTATGATTAGCATTAATTAAACAAAACCAAAATAAACATCTCATACATTATTATAGGAGGAATAAAAAATAAAAATAAACTTACGTTTTGGTTCCGCTGGTAATGGAGCCATCGAGCTTCTGGTAACATAATTACATGTATTAGCTTACTAAATTGCATCCAAAACAACCAAAAATATAAAGTACTATTTTATAAATGTAGATCATAAAATTTAGATTTATCATTCTATTAAATCCTGGAATCTTGTTTTGGAACCAATATCCTAGAATTTTTTTTGCCTCAAAAAAACATACTATAATTTTGTTTTGGCTCCAAAACAATAGTTCGTGGTTTGGGGCGGCAATCACATAGTCTTATTTAGAGTTTAGACACCAAAACCGCATAATTCTATACTGGTGTCAAAATCACAATATCATGTTTCAATGCCAAAACCGAGGGATCCAATTTGCAAAACCGTGAAATCCCACCTTGGTTCCAAAACTGCATAATCTTGTTCGCATCAAACCACCAGATACCATTTGATATCGAAACAGGGGAATTTCAGAGAGTTATATAATTGAATTTTGGCGTTAAAATTGCATAATCAAAACTACAGGCCAAAACATGAGTTTTTGAGTTTAAGTTTTTTTATAACTCAGTAGTTAAAGGTATGTGAAGCTAGTAATCAATATTTATTTTCTAAGAATAAAGAATTTGAGCCTAGTGGTGTTGTATTTGCTTTGTAATTTTGAGTTACAAGCTTTAATTTATATGTTAAAAAATCTTTATCTCAACGCCAAAATCTTTATCGTAAAAAAAACTTTTTTTTTTGATTTGTTTGGTCTTCCACCAACTAACGCACTAATTGCCATATGTGGGGGCGTTTCGATAAAATATTTTATCACACCAGCGTTTCGATAAGATATATTATCACTAGCTAGTCCTAGTTGACTATATATATTTTATAACCGATAGAAAAAAAAAAGAAAAAAAAAGAATAATCATATATAGTAAAATAGACAAATTGAAATTGAAATAGTTTATTTGCGAAAATATATCTATATATTGCTTTCATCTGTAAAGTAATCTCAAGTGGGTAGGGTTGCCACGCAAATCTTAAACATATATACTGGTTGATTTGTACAGTAACACGTCAGTTTCATAATATAATGGTTTTTTCCTTAAAACAAACGAGAAAAATGGACTACATTATTTACGTAAATATCATCATCCTTAATTTTCCTACAAATGACTATCTACCTAACGGTCCTAACCCTATCTACATAATATAATATGTAATCATATGTAGTGTGATGTTTGACTTAATCAACCAAGCAACAGAGAATTAGAAGGGATCTGAGTCTAGCAGGGCATGTGAATTTACCTGGTGGTGTCGGGAATCGAGGAGGGACAAAACGTGATCACGTAGTCAGTTGAATTTGTGCATGTGAAGGTGCTGTTATTGTCGTTAAAGGCGTAGCTATAGGCGAATGGGCAAGCGCGGTCGAAGTTTTCCACGTACTGTGTAGGCTTGCAAGTTTGTTTTGAGTTGAAGTAACGAGTGCAACAGTTCTCCTGGGAGTTGTCTTCTCGGCATGCGCTATTGCATGCGACTATATCTCGCCCGACAAATTTCTTAAGATCATTTGGACATGTCTTGCTCAAGTCAACCATACAACCTGAGCTGATACATGTCGGGATTGATGGAACAACCTTTAGTGGAAGGTTGTAACCGTACTCTACGCTGATGGTATAGCTGTTGATTCCGCCGTCATCGATCCTAAATAAGAGATAAGTGACCGGAGACCAATTGTATGCGCCGGGACACTCGATCCCGCCGGATTCGCAATCTCCCGTGGCGCACGTGAAATTTCCTGTTGAGTCGTTGGAGCAGAGCGTCCTAGCCGAGATAAGACCGTACCATGAAGACGGCGCTTGTATGGCACGCGCCTCTCCGCTCTTGAGAGTGAAGCCGGAGGTGGAGACTTTTGACCGCCATGAAAAGACGACTGGCCAAATTGTTTTATTGCATTTGTTCTCTATGGTAAGGATACTAGTGGAAAACACTCCTGCGAACGAACTTAAGAGATTAGAACTTTTTTTTAAAAAAAAAAAAACAACAAATCGAATAATCATCGTAAAAAAGTCGTACCAGACACGAACAAGTGTAGAGCAAGGAGGAGAATCAATGGCAACCTCTCCGTCATTGGCCTTAAAGAAAAATAGAAAACGTTCCAATTCTCTTGCTGATGTTGTTTTTGGGTTAGTGGAGTTAATTGGTGTCTTAGTTATAAAAAGTTCACAAGTAGCAAGAAATTAATCAGCAAGTAGGAATACAAATTGAAAAGAGTTTTTTTTTTTCTTATTTTGGTAGAAAAAATTGAAAAGAGTTAACAACTACTTACTTTAATTTGAATAAAAAATGAAATATGAATTTCCAAATTGTCCACACTGCGTGGTCGCATTTGTTCTCTTTGGTAAAGATATCACTAAACATATCCAGCTAGGCCTAAACATTCCAGATTTTCTTACCAAAAGCATTGATTCGTACAATTCGAAATCGACTCTCTTCACTTGAAATCCCGGGTTCAAACAAAGAAAAATTTACGTATAATTGGTTTGGGATAAGAAGATAGAAGATTGAAAGGTCTTGGCTAGTAATTGTTTCATAACACTTCTCTCTATTGAATTTCCTTTAAAATATGATGCATATTATGTAAAACTTTTTTTTGGTGGAGTAAATTTTACATTCTTTCAAAAAAATAAAAAAATGAGAAACCTTCCGACTGGGAACGAAAGTCCACGCCTTACAGTCTATTTTATTGGTAGTTAACATCATTCATCGGTGTTAAAATTGGCAAACAAATCCCACTATGAGTCTATGAACCCAATATACTGAGTCCATCAAAATTTAATTTTTATTGTACTTCGCAGCAGTGATTTTTTGTTTTTCTCTTCTTCTTCTGTGTTTCTTCTCAAATTTGCAACAACTTCTGAATCAACGCTTCATCAATATATCAAGCCGACAGATGATAAAATAAGGTCATTGGAGAAAAATGATAATTTGTTCACAATTTCATAAAACCACTTAAAACGAAAGTGACGAGATGTGTCCATCACATGATAAACCATATCCTACCAATTATAGATGGTAAAAGAAACGATTCACAAATCACATAATCACTTCAGACAAAGAAACGAGCTATTGAGATATGTCACATTCACAACAATGTCATCTTCGTCCTTCTAATTTTTTATTATTATTCAAACTAGCATTATTACAGTTTAGTGAAGACGAAGATAAAAAAATATAATAGTCTTTGTATTAGATTCAAAACAGCAATTAATTACAGTCACAACCAGACCATGATTAACGACGAAATCTCATGGCTAAAGGAAAGATTTTATGAAAACATAGAAATAAAAATGAGAATCAAATATATTTTTTTGTTTGATAAAAAAGAGGTAATTTAGATTACCTCAAATCACCAACCAGAGAGATAGATAGGCAAGTCTCTCCCCCTAGGTTACATTTAGACCAAAGGGGGTCAGGAGAGCCTCATTGCGGAAGCATAGGAGAACTCGTCATCCATACGGTGAGAATTGCCTCTCAACCGGTATACCAATATAGTTGTCGAACCCTGGTGGGATTAACTCTTCAAACTAAGTTATTACCACTTTGGTGGGCCCGTATTGGTGACCTTATCTCTCTCTGCTTAGTACTTAAATTAGTTTTCAACACTATAACTTAATTAACTCCCGGTTTAATTTGGTTCCTTGTAGAAGCATTTGATTAATTCGGTTATAGGTGTTACGATCGAGTTTAACTCCGGGTTTAATTTGGTTCGTTTTTTTCGCGAAGAATGTTAATATCATTATAAAATGAAGAGGTTTGGCTTTTACAGTACTTAAGCGCATTGTGCTTGAAACCTTGGCAAAAAAAATAAAAACAAGGTTACAAGATTGGGAACACACAATTTGGTTCGTTGTAGAATCATTTGATTAATTCGGTTATATGTGTTACGATCGAGTTCACTTTCCTTAGCGCGCGTTCTCAAATCATGCACGCAGATTTAAAGCTTCTTTAACTAGGGTTTTTGCCGGATTAGCTGTAGAAGGTTTGGTTTCGTCGAATGCTCTGATTTCTTCCTCTGTACAATGTGATTCTTGTTCCGAAGCGATCAAGTTGTTTCGTCACGTGGCTGGCATATACTAGAACAATGCCAAGGTAGTTTAGTTTTGTCTATTATCGACGATTGTACAAGCCTTTAATTTGTTTCAAACTTTCAATTCATAGAGTTAATTTGGTCATTTGATTCACAAACATCAATCTATAACGTGTGTTATTCTCCTAGTTCCTTAACGTGGCACGATTTTTTTTGACAAATGGATTCATATGCAAAAAGGCATCTCGAAAATCAACAAAACCAGACGATATCAAATTATGCCGACAACTTATAGGTCTCTGACCAATACTGTATATAACTCTTGGAAAACATTAACAAAGTCATTAACCATCAAAGATTAGCAGATAACAAAGTCCATGTTTAAATTAAAAATAAAATGGAAACTTTTCCAGTTTAGGCTCTCTTATTTAATTTTCCAGTTTGGGCTCTTTTACTTGGGCATGTGAAGGTGTTATTATTATATTAGCAGTAGCAGATAATGAGGGAATAAAATTCTACTTCTTTTAATCTGATTACCCAACACATAAGTGACAGGTAGGGGCTCTTATTTCAAATTCGAGTCTACTATATAAGAGGCTCTCTTATACTTTTTTCTTTTATCTGAATTATTTTTTTCCTTCTACTGTATTAAAACTTCCCTTAAAAACTCCCATTGGAGAAGGCTTAAGAGAGCCCAAACTATAATAACACCTTCATTATTAGCCATCAAAGATTAGCAGATAACAAAGTCCATGTGATTCAACGATTTTCTCTTTATCTCCCGTTTATTTACAACGTTTTACAATGAAACTTAGCTTTTAACAATCTAGATTGACCAAAAACATTTTTAGATCGACTAGTCGAAAACTTATATCGGGGAGAAAAAGTCATCTGGAACCTGGTTTAACTCTAAGCAGAACGATTCCGTTGTGTCCACAAGGCTTCTAAGCTTATGAAGAGTGACTTTTTAACAGGTGCCAAGATTTGATAACAAACTTTAAAAGGAAGATTAGCTAGTTTAACCTCCTTGAATACTACGGCTCAAGAACGTAACGTAAGGTGTAATAACGAGAAGTTCGACATACCCTCCCTCTCTTTCACTCCTCGTCAAGCAAATCAAGTAGGGGACAGTATAGCCAACTATTTCCGCACATTTACTACTTCCGAAGATATTGTTATAAATTTCATCCTTTGTGGACAGAATCCGCCGTCATGTATTAGCTGAAAAGTCAACAAATTGACCTAGTAATGCATTAAGCTTTCTTTTACCAAAAAAGGATTGACTGGTCGATATTGGAGGCATGTCACGTTTGACGTAGTCGTCCCATGCAGGCCCCAACAAAAATAGAGATAGATGGGGACTAGGAGGGATTTTACGGAAGTCTTGTGAAGGTGTTGTTATTATTGTCCTTTTGCAAATATATATATATATACTAGAAAGTTACCCACGCGATGTATGGGTTATAAAATCAAATATTTTGTATGTAAAATAAAATTTTTATTAAATTATATATGAAATATACATGATATTATTTATATATGCCTTGAAAATAATTTAAATATATACATTTATAAGTTTATAATTATGAAGTGTGCATGATAAAGAAATTTTTTCACAAATTGCATAAAAATAAGTTTTCGTTTTAAATTTAGCACATTATTTCTAAAATTCTATAAATACGAAAATAACATCATACTTTTAATCGTATACTCTAAATACTAAATCATATCTCTTCAAAATTATAACCAAAATGTAAAATAGGAATTCAAACCAAAAAAAATATAGTAAGCTTTTTTTGGCATAATGACGGATGTAAGAAGGGTTATAGGAAAATAGACATGAGGTATGATTGGTAACTCAAACAATAATATATATATGATAAAAGTATTGCTTTTGTACAAGTAGTCTTGCTTTTGTACAAGTTAATCTACGTGCTAATTTATACCACTTTTAACGATTGACATATATATATGATAAAAGTATTGAAATTATAATATATACATATATATATTAAATATTTACAATAGGTCTCTGTAATGTTTTTCCATGTAATGTGAAAAGATGTTGTAAAGTTTGGGAAGTGATTTCAAAGAGACATAAAGAAGTACGTGATTTTTTGATCATGTATATATGCATTACACGGTAAAATTAGGCAAAGTAAAATATTTTTTTGTAATGGGGATAGAAAACTTTTAAAAACGAAAAACAAAGAAAATTTAATATACATATATATATTAAATATTTACAATAGGTCTCTGTAATGTTTTTCCATGTAATGTGAAAAGATGTTGTAAAGTCTGGGAAGTGATTTCAAAGAGACATAAAGAAGTACGTGATTTTTTGATCATGTATATATGCATTACACGGTAAAATTAGGCAAAGTAAAATATTTTTTTGTAATGGGGATAGAAAACTTTTAAAAACAAAAAACAAAGAAAATTTACTAAACATAAACTTAGAAATATATTGTAATTGAAGATTAGAGGACTTGAGAGAGAAATCTAAGGGACTTACAACTATAATATTATGAGTGAATGTTCAAAGCCAAAGAGATTGTGCTTTAGCATTGGACTCATCTTCATCACTGAAGACTTCCAACTATAGTTTGAAAAAAAAAAAAAAAATTACAAAACAATGCAAAAACTTTAAATCATGACTATCATAAAACATAATCCTTTGAAATAGGCTAATAAATATTGACAAGACTCTTATACAAAAAAAAAAAAAAAAACATTGACATTGCTTTGTAAATGATTTCTTCAAATAATCATCAATATATTAATCTGTTAATCATCATACTGCAAGACATCATTTTTTGAAAAAACTTCATAAGAAAATAATAAAATAAAGTACGATAGAAAATGATGGGAAAAGAAAGACATATAGTGCATGATCATTTTCTTTGTAATTAGTCATGTGAGCATTAGATCTTACACCATCTCCAATGATATTCCCTATTTTTCCCTCTATAATAGAATATCTCTATAATAGAGATGAGTTTTGCTCCAATGGTTTTTCCTATTTTTTCCTCTATAAAAGAATATTCTAAATAGATACTATTTTTATTTTATAATTAACACCTTTTATTTATAAAAATTGAAAATTAATCCATTTTACTTTAATTTTTGTAACACTTTCATAAAATTATCTTTTGCAAATGGCAGTCTCAATTTTAAAATAAATATTTATACTTAAATTTATATTATTAATTTTTAAAACTACTTATTTTATTTATTTTAGTCATAAATAAAAGAAGTTGAAGATTAAGAGGACTACTTTACAAAAAAATAGTTCAACTCTATTTATAGAGGAAAAAATAGAGTTCCTCTATATATAGAGAAAAAAATAGCAATCTCTATAATAAAGATGAAAATAGAGATGGATTGGAGTAAAAATTACTCTATAATAGAGTTTAGAGGCAAAAATAGAGGACCAGTAGAGATGCTCTTATATAATACACTAAACATTTTATGAGGTTTGTAAGAAATTTCATTGACACATTAGTCTGAATAAATACATTCGTGACAATAAATACAGTTATAAAGCATAATAATTGTAATTAATTCTGTCATATGCATTATTGCAACATGAATAGTTTGAACAAAAGAAAATAGTTAATTAATAAAGTTATAGTTGTGATAAAAAAATTAGTGAAGAATTTATAAATCGTAAAAACAAAAAAAATAAATATCTTGTAAAAATAGATTATTTTTTCTTTTAAACCTAAAATAATTAAAGATTTGGTAAACAAAGAGTAAAGAAATTTAAAGGAAAATTAGTGAATAATTTACAAATTGTATAAATTAAAATAGATATGTATTCTTGTAAGATGTATTACTTTTTTTTACGAAAGTAAACTACATATAATATTGCTATAAAATAATATTAAATAATACAAACTCAAAAAAATTAAAGATTTGGTAGAAGATAAAAGAAATGAACACTTTCCTAAGTAAATAAATTTACATAGAATCAAACTTGAAATTAATGTAAAGTATACATGTCACAAAAATAAAATACCAAATGTCACGTCCATAGACAAAGTTAGAAAAAACCTTCTCATATAACATATATACCTGTCGTAGGTGGGAACATAATTCACTCTTATTATAATTACTAAAGAAAAAAAATACACATTGACTTGAAAACACATTTTTCTATTTTCTAGTCGAAGTTGAAAACATATGATGTTTGTTTGACGTAATCAACCCCTAGCAAAATTGTAATAAAACCAGCTACGGGGTATTTACGTAACTCTACTTGGTTTTGTTTGGATTAGGGAAAGGGCAAAACGTGATGACATAGTCAGTAGAGTTGAGGCATGTAACGGTGCTATTATTATCGTCATAGGCGTATACATGAGCGAGTGGGCAAGCTCGCTCGAAGTTTTGCGTGTACACCGTCGGCTTGCAGTTTTGCTTTGACTTGAAGTCGCGGGTGCAGCAAGTCTCCGGAGTATTAGATTCCATGCACGTACTACTACATGCGACTGGAGTTCCTCTGGACATTATCATAAGATCTTTTGGACAAGTCTTGTTCAGTTCAACATCACAACCGGCGCTGATACATGTCCGGCTACGCTGTGAAGGGACCACCATTACTGGAAGGTTGTAACCGTATTCAACACTGATGGTGTAGCTGTTGATGCCACCATTATCAATTCTAAAGTAGACATAAGTCACCGGAGCCCAACTGTATGAGCCGGGACACTCAATCTTGCCGGATTCGCAGTCTCCTGTGGCGCAAGAGAATTTTCCTGTTGAGTCGGTGGAGCATAGCGTCCTACCCGAGATAAGACCGTACCATGAAGATGGCGCCTGTATGGCTCGCGCCTCACCTCTCCTCAGAGCGAAGCCTGTTGGGGAGACCTGTGAGTCCACGTTCCATGAGAAGATAACTGGCCAAACTGTGTGACTGCACTTGTTCTCTATGGTAAGTACACTCATGGAAAACACTCCTGCGAGGAACATTAAACTTAGAAAGAAACAAACAATAACAACCAAAAATAAAAAAGTATTATCAATCAAGAAAAAATCTTACCCGATACTAACAAATGTAAAGCAAGGAGGAAAATCATAGGCAACCTTTCCGCCATTGGCTGAAAAAAAAAATGAAACGTTCCAAAGAACTGAATTATTAGTATCTTGGTGATGAATTAGTCAGTCAGCATCTGAGAGTATAAATAGGATAGAAGAAAACAGATAGAGGAAATTATATAGTACAACCCTTTTTCTAATCGTATTTACTTTTGGGAACTTGCCAAGAAAGAAGAGATGTTTTTTTTTTTTTAATAATTGCATTTGTAGTGTGAATGGGAATAAGAACGAGTTTTCTTTTTTCAAACCTGCTGTTACGAAAAAAAAAAAAACAAACAAACGATAAGTGTTCATTTGATCAATTCACACAACAGAATAATTATGTTACAACCAAAAAAACAAAAAAAATCATGGTTTCTGTAACAGTAAAGTAGCCAAAAAATCATGGTTTGACCTGAGGCTAGCAAATAGCCAAATACCAAAATCATTCTTCGTTTTATTTTCTTGTGTTCCCTTTTTTTAATTTATCCACTTGAGTTAAATAAAATTTTATAGAATTAGCTATAGTTAGTTTAAATAACATGGAAACTTGTTGAAGGCAGATAATGGTGTTGTTCGTTTCATTATCGCAAGCGGCAGCGTCTGCAGCTGCGGCAAACATTACCGCAGGTTGTTGTTCGTTTAGCTACTGCTGTCACTGCCGCAATTATTGGCGGCGACCAAACGAACAGCTAAACTTGCGTCTGCCGCAGCCACAGCTACTTGCGGCAACCAAACGAACAGCCTCAATTATCAAAATCATCGTCTTCCTTTTTTCTGTTTCCATTAAATTATTCGCTCTCGTTTTTGATGATTGGCCACTCATTAGCCTTTCACTATTTCCATTGAAGTTTCACACTGAAAATAACATTTTCTTATATTCGTCATATTGTAGAATGAAGACTATGATGATCTCTCCTCCAATTCCTATAGGGCTACAACCAAGTCTTTATCTTAGCATCCAAACATGATCAAAACATGGGTAAAAAACTCTTTGCTATGGACCAAAATCTTTCCATTTGCATTGCGAAGAACCCGCAAAACACCATACAACAATTTGGCCAGGATTCGACCATACAAAATGGGTATTGCATTTAATGAAGGGTTTACAACAAGTGGACAACAAAGATCTTCAAAGCAAAGAGGGAAACAGGTTTTATCAATGACACATAATAAACAGGCAGAAGGCAATGAAGTGGTGGTTATGGCTTAAATCTTATCAAAGTCTGTAAAAAATTCTAAATGAAGGCAATGCTAGTTTAGGCTAAAATCTTATCAAAGTCTGTAAAAATAAAACTAAATGACAGCTGTGGGATTTGAACCCACGCCCTTTCGGACCAGAGCCTAAATCTGGCGCCTTAGACCACTCGGCCAAACTGTCCTTTGCTTTACTAACGTGATTAGTATTTATATATTCCTATTTAAATGATCAAGCATAAGTATGTTACTTTGAACCTGTGGAAAGTACTCTGTACTACTACTTGTTTGATATGTCTAAATGGATAAAACAACTAGTAAGAGCTTTTAATGATTTGTTAAAAGTGTTGTCTATATCCTTGGCGTAGAATCTGTTGATTGATGATTGATATAACTTAAGAACCCACAGTACATGTATATCGCTTTAAGAGCATATAATTACAGCTTCATCCCAGAAGAAGTGTTTGGAATTTTCAATGATGACTTATATGTTTTTGTTGCAGCAATATCAAACTCAGTTCTGGTTCCGTCGACATAACTCAGTCATTGTCTTCTCTGCGTTTAGGCCACAACTCAAAATCCCAAAGTTTGGGGAAGTGAAATATCGAAAAAATCAAGAATTTTGCTCTTGCTCTTGTTGTTGTTGTTGAGCCTTCAGTTTCTCGAGCTGCTTCCGTAGATAAGCTTGTTTGAGTTTCTCTCGACGATTTGTTGCCTGCTCTTGTCTCCTTTGCTTCAACTCAGTTGCCTTTTCTCTCTCTTGATTCACTTCCTCATGAACTTCCCTACATAAACAACAGAGATATGTCGATTCACTTCCTAAAACAGAGTAAAATCTACAGCAATGGACTTGTTTCCTTCTTTCTAAGAGCTTTGATGAAACAAATAATTAACAGAGAAAAGGAGATAGAAATGGAATTTACCTGACCATGCGCACATGTTGGCCTACATCAGTTGTCCCAATTGCTCGTCCAAGTCCAGCAAATTTGGTGCTAAACAGCCAACCGTCGTCTTCACCATCGTGTTTTAAATCTTCAGAAGGTGCTGAAATGAAACTGTTGTAAGACGGTTTTGGATCTTCATGTTCAATTCCTTTCCTGAAGAAATCAACACAGTACTTCTCTTCACCTCCTTCATCAGATAGCTCTCCTCTAACAAGTTTCTCATACAACTGAGCCTTTTTCTCCAATGCTGCATAACTAACTGCTCCGTCTTTTACCGCTTTGTGCTCAAGCTTGTCCCTTCATTTTCCAAACATACAATTTTTGATTAATAACTAAATTAGTCCACACGAAAGCTAAATCTTAAGTGATTCTGGACAATAACAAAACACTTAAAAACCAATGAAGATGGTTAAACAAAATCATATAAAGCAGCCAATATGAGATTCTTCTACAACATAACATAATCCTGAAGATTTCGCTTTAATCCACATTCAATTTCAAACCAATGATTCTTACTTAGCTACAAATTTTTTGATTGATAACCCTAATCCCCAAATAATCTCGTTTCCAGATACAGAAGCATCCTACTTAACCAAATCATCATCCAATCTAAATTTCAAACCCTAATTCCCAAATCCTCTCGTTTCACCAAATGAAGATTCAAAAATATCGATGAATCAGCGACTTACTTTAGATTACGACTCTCGACGCCGGAGTTTTTCGCGGAGAAAGAGTCTTTCGCGGCAATCCTTTCCTTAGCGCGATGGTACTGAGCATCGGATCCGTTCAAATCCTTCGTCTGTTTAGCTTCTTCTTGAGAATTATAGAGCTGAGCTTTAAGCTCTATGATCGAAGAAGGACCTACACCTTCGATAGCGCGCTGCTTCTTTGGCATAATCGAAGATTCCGTTAACCATCCCAGCGATTCAGTTACCACTCTCTTCTTCGTCTCCTCTTCGCCTCCCATCTTCTTCTTCTTCTCTCTAAATTTACGCAATACAGAGCTTTTTGAATCTCTCTGGTTCGATTTTATCGTCAGAGGTTAAACTTCGATTGAAGATTTTATATACACTCGATTCAAAATTGAAATCGAAGTTTATCAGATCGTAAATATAGTTCGTTCCTCACTATTGGGCCTGTCTTCGTTTCATTGGGCCCATATTTTCACTTTTATACAACTTTTTTTTCTCTCTTTTGTTATGTTAAAAGTTGAAACAAGTGAACTATTAAAATACTATATTACGTAACCAAAAAAAAAAAAAAAAAAACTATATGTACTTACAAAATACAAACACTACAAAAACAAACCAAATCAAAATCCAACGGTATTTATCATTGAAGGAAAAAAAGTAAGAATAGTAGTATAATTGACCTTAATTCACACCAATCAAATCAATTTAAACAGATTTACAAGTGCATTACTTTTGCGACAAGGCTGAGGAACCATGACCTTTGGTTCATGATCATTTCTGGTTACCACTTGGATGATTTGGTCACTACTTCCATTTGTGTTATTATTTTGGTGATCCAATTCATTATTAAGAACAGCTCTTTGCTTCTGAAAATGTTCCCATTTGTCTTGAAATAGATAGAAGAAGACGAGACAAGCGATTTGAGCTGTGAACAAGATTGTCCAAAGACTCGAGTCTCTACTTGATGATGTCTTCTTTTGGTAAGCTCTTATGCCAGTATATATGTTTATTATGCCAACTAGTGACACTGTTGTTCCAAGAATCCAATGTAATAAGAACCATTTCAACCTTCTTTTGCTCCCTCTACAAACACACATCAAAAAGATACGCGATAAGTGTGAGGCATTTATATACGAAAGATGTATATATTTACGTGTATATGTATAAATGTACCTAGAGGGCTTGAAGACACCAGTCAAGAATTGGAGCCACATGGCAGCATAAAGAGCCAAGCCAAGTCTTTGATGGTTGTTGTCGAAAGAGTTTTCCAATGTTCTTATGGACATTATAGCTCCTATTGTTGCTAAAACCACTGCCAGTATCTGCTCATTTCAAAAAAAAAAAAATGTAATGAGTATCTCAGATGGCTATTTTATCTGTGTATATATTGATTTGATTACTACATCGAATTTTGAATATGTGTGTAAGAGTGTAATCATAGTGTGTCCTTAGTTCCTTTCCCTTAATATTCAAGAAATCATGATCAAAGCTATATAGAAAATTCAAGAAGCAGTTCCCTTATAAGCTATGTATTTTGAAATTAATTTCAGTGCATCTATATCTAGCTGTTGAAAATTGAGTAAATCTAAGATTATGAGTGCTTCTTGTTTATCACTCTAATTAAAATCGTATACACATATATTTTCCCTTAAATAGTATATTCGAAAATATATTTATAGTGGAGAAAATGATTAAAGTGAGATCACTGAGATGTCATCATGAGTTTTGAACTAAGCTCAATTTGCATTTATAAAATACTTGATCATAAATCATTTACGTTATTAGATATACTTATGGAGTGGCTAATAATTATTAATTAATTTACCTGGAAAATGAAATGAAGATAGACGAACACTTTAACCTGTCTTCCATTTTCATGAGCTTTATTGGCCATTCTAACGAAGAGAATCCCCATTGGCATAAGAAACCCCATGGAAACCCATAAGAGAATGCCATGAAGTTTTATGCTGTTTATCATCTGATGACTCATCTGCCATATAAAATTATAGAAATGAGGAAACAAAAAACCAAGTAACTGAAAAACCAAAAAAGAAAAAGAATACCTTGTCTTGTAGGGATCCTTTATTCTTGAGATTGCTTGGTGAATGGTCATCAATGTTGACTTCAAGAGATGAACAGATGACAAATGGTGGAGCAGAAGAAAGATAGAAGATAATAGAAATCAAAACATTCGTGAGATATTTAGAAATTTTCATTTTGATCTCAATCTCAACAGCTAAAAAGAATCTCAAATCACAAAACCCACTTTCTAAAATTTTCCTTTAACTCTGGCCCTCTCTCTAAATCAGTTCATATCACTCTATGAAATTTAGAGCAAGACTCATGATATATATACACATGCATAAAACATATGAGTACATGTATGACTGTGAAAAAGGGTGTATGTGTGATGGAAGAGGGAGAGAGACAAATAGAGAGAGGATGCATGTGATGGCTGGTGCAAAAGAGGCTTTTAATGGAATGCTTTGAGGACTTAGTTAAAGAAATGATATTCAATTTGATCATGGAGGGAGGGATGGGCCAAATTCAAATGATCATTATAATGTTAATTTTCCTTGATGTTATAAATTCAATCACCAAATCCAAGATACCATCCAACATAATCATGATCATAATATAACAAGTCAAAAAGGGATTTACGAAGAAAAGAAAAAAAAAAGTAAATAAATATTATATACATGCTTGGAAAATTTTAATTGCATATTTAGTATCTTCATGTAATTGAATCATGATCACATCCCTGTTCTTCTTGATAAGTTAATATATGCACCCACATATGTGTGCGTCTGTGTGTATATGCTCATACAGACTACACACAGACACACTACTCACATGTGAGAGAGTTTGGACTTTATGTGTTACCAAAGGAAATAAATTAAGTACTAGTTTAAGCTTTTCAATTTGGTCCTACGCTTAATATGCTCATAGGTTAATAGGTTTCTTTGCAAATTGTCTTGTTATCAGACTATCAGTTATAAGTTATAACGGATAATATATAGAATGAGAGAGTTCATTAATCTCTTCATGTCATCATGACTGTAATATCTATATTTGCATATATAAAAAATAAAAATAAACTTGCAAACAACCTCTTAGCAAACGAATTTAAGGGTGAAAACTCCATTTTATAATATTTTTAAAAATTTGTAATATAACAACTGAATGTGTAGATTCTTATGTAAAATTATAATATAATAAATTATTATATAATTAATCTTCGCAATTCTCGAGTTCTGACAGAGATTATCACTTACAAACCTTAATCTGTCTAAAATTCTTAACAATTATAAACTCGAGAATTGCAATTATAATATTATATTATGGTTCCTTTTATTAATCCGCATTATCTTTCTTTTTAATGTCTCGCGGTGACTTAACGATCATCGAAATGATTACAAATGCATGGGTAAAAGTCTCTAATATCATCGACTAAAGTACTAACAAACTATATACTAGTATAACCTAACGAAATTTTTGGTAAGCAGTCCATTCATATATACACTTTTTCCCCCTTTACCTCTTTTTATTTTTTTTCTTGATTTACTTCGTTATCAGAGTAGTCTTTCAATTGCAAAAAGTATTACAATTTCTCGATCATTTCTAAGTCCATTCTAAAAACTATTGTTTCTTTAGAATTTAGTAAAAAGAAAACATAGCATCAAGCTTTTTTAGTGTTTGTTTAAAGGCTAAATCATCAAGTTGGTAAGAAATAAATAACATTCATCATTGCATATTATATCATTGAGAATATTAACATGAAGTTACAAAGGTATGGATTATGGAAGATCAGATTCAACAAAAAAATATGGTTATAGGGACTTTTTAAACCAAAACAAAATAGATAGGTAGTCAGTATAATTAATATGACTTCATTTAAAGAATTTAAGAAAACAAAAATTGAGTAGAGACGAAGCAAAAAGAAATGAAGCTTATGCAGAAATAAGACCTATGTAAGCTGCTATAAGAGAGAGCAAAGAGGATATAACATATGCCATTGCTACTATCATTGGCTCCTTCAAACCACTGAGCCTAAGGTGATGATGAAACGGTACTGTCTTGAAAAATCGACGCCCTTTTCCCTTTAAACGCTTAGTCGCCGAGTAATACACTGCCTGCGGGTCAGAAATACACATATCTATCATTCAGCTGTTGCGATTGTGGTTAGAAAAAAGAGAAGCACTTAGTGAATCTGTTCTATTCTTTTTACCTGAATAATGACAGAAGAAGCTTCTAAAACTGCGACACCGGATGATATGAACAATGGAAAGAACATTCCTGAGCATGCAGCCATTGCAGCCAAAGCTCCACCAAGAGCCAATGATCCTGTATCCCCCATGGAAACTGATGCTCTGTATCGATTGTGAAGTAGAAATCCAAAACAAGCTCCAGCCATCGAAGCTCCAAATACAGAAAGATCTGATCAAGAATTACGATTACAGATTAGGAGCAGTGAGTGAGCCACTCAACGTATCTTCACTTGAAATCCAATGCTATTTTTGTAAGTATAATCATTGACTAACCAGAGCAAATTGGAAGAACTGCTATTGCCATTGCAACAAAAGCCAAGGCAGCAATACCTCCAGCCAGTCCATCAAGACCATCGGTTGCTTTGACTAAGTTTCCCATAGAAACGAAGTAAAAAGATGTCAACAATATGTAAAGTTTTCCCAAGCAAACGAGACCTATTGGTGAAGGCAAGGGAATCAACATTTTCCTGGAAAAATGTACACAGAATCAATAAGACGTTATATAAACTTCTGTATGACAGGCTGTGAGAAAAACTCTAGAAAAGCTAATCTGCGGATTGGTTTGCATATAATCATGTATTCTCATGTACATTTATATGAAAGTAGATACGCGAGTTACCATCATATATGCGTTGATCAGATTAGTTATAAGAGGCTATACATGCCATAAGGAGATGATATGTTTGCAGTCTCCAACCAAAACGCAAAGCAAGTCCCAATTGCTGCCTGTGATGCATTTAGATGGATCAAGTTAAGAGGATGAAAACACTTAAAAACATAAGATAGAGAGAGAAAATTAGTTAAATACCTCCAAAAGAAGTTGTGTTTTAGCAGATAAACCAATGTTATTCTCACTGTAGAGGCTTAAGGAGTCATCAACTAATCCAATCATTGCAAATGCTACAGTTGCAGCTGCTGCTCCACAGACTTCTATGGACGAAAATTTAGTCAAGACTATTGCAACAGCAACACCAACTGGAACAAAAAACAACCCACCCATTGTCGGGATTGTTGGTCTGCGGTTATGTGAAACTGGACCTAGTGTCCTAATTGGCTCATGTACTTTTAGTCTGTCTAGAAGTGGAACAATAATATAACCGGATAAGGTGACTAAAACTGCTGAGATGAAGAAGGGGAGGCTTAAGAAATATGGAGGCAAAGGCAGTCTAACAATCTTCCAAGCAAAAGAGTCCATCAATAGAAGCAGCAGTGACAAAAATGCGAGAAGCCCCAAATTAATCCCATATCTGATTCTGCGTATGACGAATCAAAGCAATATCAAAACATTGGAAGTTCACGAGAGAAAAATGTGCTGTGGTATTCATAAGACTGACACAACTAAAAAGTATCTCTAAAGTGAACAAACACTTGTCAAACACCAGATCCTAAATTCATTCACTAGATACTACACACACACACACATTCTAATGGGTTTTTTCTCACCACAAATGGATCAATGGAAACATACATAGCTTAAGAGTAGTGCCATGGTTAGTCTGAAACAATATGCTACGATAGTCATAAGACTTAACAACTAGAATTATTAAACACCAAATCCTAAAATCAAATGATTGATAGCCTCCTTTTAGATTATAGTACTACACTTCACTTACATACACATGATCTAGTGGATTCAATATAAAGTAGACATAGCAGTAAGTGATGATTAAGACTAGTGCCATGGTTTAAAAATCTGAAAGTAGCAAAACGTGCCTGTGCTTTTGGCGACCTCTTGGAAACTTTCCAAGCTTTTGAGCAGTTGTTTCAGTTACCACATTCAACGCGTAATCCCCATCACTCTCTTCGCCTTCACTCGACGAAATCGAATAGTATGTAGCAGTAAATATGTCACCAGAATAAAAATCAAATGAATCCTTAAAAAGAGAAGAAGAAAAGTATTAAATTTGATGCTAAGACATAAGAGTAGTCAAAAACCCACATTCTAAACTGAAATGGATATTGAAAATTTTTACATCATCAAATGCCTTGACTGAGACAGAGCTATGTCTCATGGTACTACTACTACTACATCCATGTCTCCGCAAGCTCGCTGCAATGAACTGCAATAGAATCAAAACAAAACATAATTGTAACAAGTGAAGAAGCAATCAAACATGTCAAATAACAACTCAAAATTGAGCATCGCATTAGAACCACGAAAACAAATATTCGATTTTTAAGTTTTTTTTTCCATAAATATCAGTTAATATCGGTACCTTGTAAGAAGAGAGAGATCCAGATTCGACGCGAGGACGTGTAACCGAAAGAGGAGGAATCGATTCGAGAGATCGAAACGGATTTGGATGGTAGAATCGGTAAGAACTCGGAGTTAACAGGAAAAATCTCATTGCATCGCTTAGAGTCAGAGATGGTACAGAAGGTTGGGGGGGGGGGGGGGGGGGTAATGAAGAGGAAAACGTCAATGGCGTCGTTCTTGAAGAAGAAGAATAAGAAACGATTTGGGTCGTCAAGTTTTGGTTATGTCATGTCGTTGGGTTGGGTGTGACTGACTCAAAACCTCAGATTTTTTTTTTATGTTGCAGACACAACCAAATACTATTTCTTGTGTTTGGTTTGGTTTGTCCCTTGTGTTTTTTTTTGGTCTTCATTAGTTTTACGCCCCGTTATAGAAATCGCTAGACGGTAATCGATCAATCGGAGACTAGTTTTAGGATTATTTTATTAAATTACTAATAAAATAAAAATATATAGTATTAAATATATGTAATAATTCTGTTTATTGTAAAACATCGTAAAGTCTTAATTTAAATGCCTAAATAACAAAAAAATACATATTTGATTTTTATTTGGCTCTAAAAATAATCATTATATACGAAATTAAGCAGAAACTAGTCGGATTAGATGGGTTATAATCAAATTAGACAGATATAATTAGATAATTAATGCTAGGCGGGGATTAGTCATTAATCGAGACGGAAAAGGTGGATCTAGCGATTTTGCGGGGTAATCAGTGCTAGGCGGGGATTTTTAAAACAGGGGTTTTAGGTCGGCAATGTTTTTAACTTTTAATTAAAGGATATTTTTGTAATTTTGACGCTCTATACAACAGTAACCATTTTTTTTTTTTTTGTATCTGTTGTAACAAAACTGAAGATTTGAATCAAGGAGAATTGAACCGGAATCGGTCGGATAGAGATACACAAGCAATGAGGTTATAGGTCTACGCATGTCTAAAAGTATAGTGCATAGGCAGGCAGGCTCTCGTAAAAGCCTCTTATCTTTAAAACTCTGATTGTTTTGTGAATGTTTAGAGACTGACTTCTCAATGTCATTTTTAATTAGTATCTCAAACTATCTCATGGCTTCGGCTAGTTTTTGTCCTTGAATTTATCAAAAGGATAACACCAATCTTGACTTCAGTATGTTAAATTTATGTGATGTCTTTCTGAATTTTCTAACATGTATCTCTATTTATGTCAGTAGAAATAGATAGACCTCTCTTTTACTTAAACA
Source organism: Camelina sativa (assembly GCF_030686135.1). Lineage (NCBI taxonomy): Eukaryota > Viridiplantae > Streptophyta > Magnoliopsida > Brassicales > Brassicaceae > Camelina > Camelina sativa. The sequence continues at coordinate 10,516,713 of NC_141889.1, read as the reverse complement.
TATGGATTGATAGAGAGCGGAAGCTTAATTAACGTAGGAGAACGCTAGATCTCTAGGAGAGCTCGGATTCACGAACGGATCTTGCTTAGAACGTCGTAACTTGACGAAGAAGCAATAAGGATAGGGTCGAGATCGGGAGCGATATCGACGTAGTTTTGCAAGTCCTCCTTGCAGGGCTTGAACACAAGCTCTTAGGTTGAGAGTTATTCTCTCTAGGCTTTACACAAAGCTCTCGTCAAACTTGTTTATTCAATAATCGATTAATTAACTTTACTGAGTCACGTCTCTTTAAATAAGAGGAAGAGGATGAAAACCCTAACCGAAACAAGAAGCAAACAAATACAAGCTCAAATATACATTAAGCCCATAAGAAACAAAACCTAAATAATGAATGAGCTCAAACGTGATGATCGTCACGTTTGCGTCGAAGATGCGCTGCATCAGTTCCTCCGGGTTAGAAAGATTCGACCCGAATTTGAGATCGTTTAAAGTATCTTTGTCGACCAGTTCATAATATTTTCGTGTAAGAATTTCATGGAGTTTCTTATTCCGCTTCAAGTGCAATGTGCTAAAACGCCCTCCACATAGAGTCTTTGTTAAAACAATTGTGGCTTCCAAGCTCGCTTGAACACGAGTGACCAAGAGATCCACTTTTTCCATAGATCTTTTATCCTTGTTTGGTGAAAATATTGACACATGGTCAAATGCACGAGGGAAAAAACGATCCATCGTAAACAAAATGCATAAGACATCACTTGGATCAAACACCATGTCACGCTGCTGATCGTTTGCTGCTTTGCCCGTTGAGGACATCAACAACAACTTGCTTTGTCCGCAAGCAACGACACCCCTGCACCTAAGTTTTGTGGAAATGTCCGATAGTGAATTCTGAACACCTATGTTTCTCCATGTAGGCACATTATTACGAACCAACAATAAATAGTTGGCATTAAGAACCTGCAATACATCACCAGCAGCAAGTAGGACACCCAAAGTACCCACAACAACCCAAAGGTGATTTTGCTTGTAGCGAAGGTAAACCCAAAACAGCACCTCAATGCTACTCTTTGTGATTTTTGTGTGAGAAAGAAATGGGGCATGCATATCAAAGCTGTAAGCAAATAACTTCCACATCAACACAACGACAACCGCATTTGTAATCTGCTCACCCACCATGAACCGAAGGTTGTTAGAAAAACAAGCCAAGATGAGGCTGAATTTTCCACACGTTAATAGCTTTCTTGATGCGCAAGTAACGACTCTCCAACAACTAAACCAAATGGATATGGAACAGGAATCAGCTAGTGGGTTACGAACAGCTCTGCTTACCCATTGTAAAGCTCCACTCCAGCACAATGTGGATGTCACGTTGACGAAATCCTGGCGGTGATGCATAATTTGGACCTTTGACAAATCACCACCAACAAATACTAGGACAAAAGAACCCGCAATTAGAAAAAGGGGAATCTTCTTGCTTCCACCAACAAATATTACGTCCGTGTCATTCTTTTGGTAATTCAACACATTATACATCCACCTAAGAAATGTTGTGACCCCCATTGAGAACTCCAAAAATTTGATTGGCACATCTTTGCTTCTTTTCAGAGAAACCATAAATGATAAAATATCCCACAACAGCCACAAACATGTACAAGTATCCCAGTCAACAAAGACACAAGTCAATAAAGAGTCAAACTGAGGCACCAAACAAGAATAGTTCACTATCTCCACTTTGCCAAGACTCATTGAAACCCTTATAGAAGACAGCCACATACGCATGAGAAAAACACATGTGACTCTGATCCTGGACTCTCCTCTGTTCACAAAAATATTTGCACGACATTCCACCATCATTGTATATTGATGATTGATCGAGGGTGATATCTCTAATACTAAATGCATAATATCAATTACGTAACTCAGCTCACTTCGCAGCTTACTTTGCAGCTCACTTTGCACTTCCTCCCGTACATCAAACAACACCAAATATATTCCTTTTTCTCCACAAATGACTGTAGTGATTGCTTTATACACAGCGAGAATAAAATCCATAGTGATGGTGACTTCATACGACACGTCCTCAAGCTCTCGTGAAACTAGCATAGTAATTATGTTATCTTCCACACAAAAATCCACTATAACCCACTTGTCTTTATCCACAACAGCTCCATTGGAAAGAAACAAAGTAATGGGATTTATGATGCATACGTCTGTCTCGTAGACGACACGTTTACCATAAGACTGAACTTTCATTGGGTTTTCGTGTCCCAAAGCCCAATTCATAAACTCTATTTTTGAGCTACACACGTAGATTCCTTCATCTGTTTGATTAGTCTTGCAGCTCACAAGTAAAATTTCTGTACTTAATCGTCAGTGCTGACAAAATGCCAGAGGTTTGGTGAACTCAATCACTTGAACTTCAATTATCTCTCTGTCTTCTTTGTAAAAATCACCCCAACAGGGATTATCCTCATTAGATATATCAGTCATTAGAATACCATAGATCTTCTGGTCAAGATCGAACTCATTGTGAGAAAATATAATCTCGTTTCGACCATGGTCTGGAGGTTCTTGCTTGCGCTGTCGGTGACAAGTTGTTGAATCTATGGAATTCACATGGGTTCTCTTATCCATATGAAAATCTTCGTCCTGCTTGTTAAAGAGGTTGACGACTTCAAACAATTCAATTGGTGAAAACTTTGTGTTTAACACCCTTTCAATCACAAGGGCATCGACGTTCTTCACATCAACGTGATTAGTGACTACAGAAAATTCAAGTCTTGCTACCTTTAACCTTTGAATTTCGATTAAACCTGCAACATATTCGTCGTGTAAATCTTTAAATTCTTCACCACCATTACTATCAAAGAGTGACTTGTCGTTTTCTTCATACACGTCGAAGATTGGGTCATCGAAAACTGGTTCCCCACTAAGAACTACAAAAGTGTTGTTGTTGTGGAAAACATTTTCGTCGAACACCACCATCACGTCGGCCTCGTCTTCAACGTCGTACACTGGCAGACAAGAGATCTCCTTGTAAATATCTTCACTTGGAAGAAATGAACTATGGTTCATGAGAGGATAATCACCATCACTCAACATGAAGTTACCCACAAAACTCTTTTCAGGGACGTCGGCGTTCGCGTCGTTTAAACAATCATCATCGTTTCCTGCAACGATATCAACGTTTTCCAATTCTTTGTCGTCCTGGACAACATCACCACCTTCTTTATCATTGACATCGGCCTTTAGATATGCATCATACACCATAGGATTCAAATCCTTGTCATCACCGTTTTCTTCGCCGACGTCATTGTCTTCTCTGTTGTCGGGTTCTTTCACGTCGACAACATCATTGTCTTCATTGGAGGCGAGTTTCAAAGTGCACAAATCAACACCAACAACATCGTAGATATGCTCATCGACAACGTTTTGGACTTGAATGAAACAACTCTCCGTGTAATCCACCAAACGTGTTTGTCGTTTCAAATTTTGCAAACGATTGTACACCAAACTGGGGTAATGATGAGGCAAAAAGTGTGCACACAACTTCTGCTTAAGTTTATCCCAAGATCTGATAGGGTTTTTGCCTTCACGCTTGCGTGTTGTCTTCACTTGCTGCCACCATGGTGCTGCATGTCCTCCAAATTTTTTTACCACAAGCGAAACAAATTGATCCTCTGTAAGGCTTTGAAAGTCAAAAATCTCTTCAACATCCACAAGCCAATCTAATAATAAATCACTAGAAAATTCTCCGTGGAACTCGGGAATTTCCAACTTAAAATCCATTGTAAGGAAATCAAATCACCAGGAACGTGATGGCTCTGATACCAACTGATAGAGAGCGGAAGCTTAATTAACGTACGAGAACGCTAGATCTCTAGGAGAACTCGGATTCATGAACGGATCTTGCTTAGAACGTCGTAACTTGACGAAGAAGCAATAAGGATAAGGTCGAGATCGGGAGCAATATCGACGTGGTTTTGCAAGTCCTCCTTGCAGGGCTTGAACACAAGCTCTTAGGTTGAAAGTCCTCTTCTCTAGGCTTTACACAAAGCTCTCTTCAAACTTGTTTATTCAATAATCGATTAATTAACTTTATTGACTCACGTCTCTTTAAATAAGAGGAAGAGGATGAAAACCTTAACCAAAACAAGAAGCAAACAAATACAAGCTCAAATATACATTAAGCCCATAAGAAACAAAACCTAAATAGTGAATGAGCTCAAACGTGATGATCGTCACTTTTGCGTCGAAGATGCGCTGCATCATGGATCATCAAGTTCTGATCTGCAATGAAGGTGTCAATCTTATGATTTTACTGTCTAGTTGCATCTTTCAATCGATAGAGTTTTTTTTTTTTTTTTTAACAAACATACATGATCGCTTTATTGCATATAAATATCTTCTTGTAGAATGCCATGTAAATATATACAATACTATATTGTATCGTCTTTACATCCAACTATTTCAGTTCTATTAAATGAAAGTACAAGGCTGATATAGACATGTTTTAGAACATGGGGGAAAATATCGGAACAATTACAGAATAAGACATTTTTTTCAGAATCTTACTGATTTAGGACTTATTGTCCGTGCTTACAGAAACAGGTATTTTATTTCGACTGTAAAGACGAAATTGTCCTTACTTCCTCATCAATGCTCAAGTTTGTTTTCTCTCTTTCTCTCCGCCGTGAGTCAATCTTTTTCTCAGACTCTCAAATCTCTCTATCGTAAACTAAAGAGAGACTTACTGGCTGCTTAGATATCTCCGACAGTCCGTGTCTTTCCGATGGTTAAAAAAGAAGAACCCTTAATCTTCTTCTGAAGCTTTCTCGGCAGTAAGCAGATCTGAACTCCGGTGAAGAAAGTTTCATCTGTCGTCGTTCAACGCTGGCGATTGAACCAGTTATCTACTACTAATTTTATTCAAGATTTGTCAATTACAAAACATGTAATTTTTAGTTTTGGTTAGATTTGGAAATGAATAAAAAGTTTTAATCCAATTAGTGTTTATGATTGAACTCTTGGGTTCTCTAGATATGATTCTTGTAGGGTTTAGTTTCCTTTATATAAAACATAATTTATTAAATTCATTAAATTTGTTGGATCTGTTAGATGGTGTTGGTCGGAGAAGAAACAAGAAAGAAAAGGGAGAAGATATAGAGAGTCAAGGATAAAATTGAAAAAAAAAATGTCTGATCTCATCATAAGTATGGACAAAAGTTCCTAAATTCAAATATTTAGTTCAACAAATGTCTATTTCTGTAATAATCCCGGGAAAATATCTCACTAATCATAATCAATTCCTTTAACTTGAAAAAAAAACTTTTTAGCCACTAACTTATTTTCAAATCTAGGTGCTTCTACATCAGGAGGTAATGGTTTCCTCTCGGAAAATATTATGGAAAAGTACTATTATACTATACAATTTATAAATTCTCAACTATTTCTTTTAAAACTAAGAATAACGCATATCACAGTCATAGACCCCCCGAAACACACGAAAAAAGTCTTCGAGGTAGGAATTATCTTAACTGCCAACAACATAATTTTCAATTACTCTCCCAGTGGAAATCTCTAGAGAGATAGCGACAGACTTTTTTAGAATTTGTGAGCTGACATTTGTCAACAAGTCACGAGAACTGTTTTCTTTCAACTTTCAAGTAGTACACTTCTTTTTTTCAACATTTTATTAAATTGTCACAGAAAATGAGAAGAATAATACTCACTCGTTAATCGTTAGAGACAAAAGAAAAACATTTAATACACTAAACGCATTGAAAATGATTCTCAAAAACGTTACATGCACAAGTTATATTCACGGAACCGTTTCACATGTTATTATATTACATGCTAATATGCTATAACATTGTTATTGCACTTTCTTTTTATTGAAATGATATGAAGAATACGAAATAAATTTTGACCCAAATAAGGAAAAATAAAAAAATAATAATGTCCAAAGAGTTAGTGGGGGTAACAACAAAAATAGCACAAAGCATGAGTGGTGTGACTCATTACTATGGAAGCCTTAAAAAGATATCACATAAACCGACATTTTAATTCTAACCCTAAAATCGGATTCTCACATGTCTGAAAAGAGAGACATCTCACGGATGTCACTAACTTCATCTCCTTTTTACTTAAAGATTTTTTTTTTGCTATTGGCATTTACTTAAAGATTCATTTTTTTTTTTTTCATTTAGATTCATCACATAACTAGAATAGTTATAATACGTGTCTAATGCGCGTTCTTGTGTTATTGCGTATATAAAGTCTTAACGGGATGAGCCATAGAGAAAGAGCTAAACCTGATATTTTATTTCATGAGAGAAATGAAGGGTGAGTTCTTTACATTGGTGGCAATAATGTCTCTACTCTTAGCCTTCTCGTTTGTTCATGGAGGAGAAGAGTCTGGAACACCTTCTAATGCAGCCGCTACACCGAGTAGTCCAACCGGAGGATCCACCGGTTCAAGCGGTTCGGCTCATGGACCTAATTGGGGATATAGTTGGGGATGGGGTTCAACCCCAGGAGGTGGTTATGGCTATGGTTCTGGTTCTGGTTCGTCACCAGAAGGAGGTGGATTCGGGTTTGGTTCAGGTTCGGGGTCAGGAACTGGATTTGGGTCTGGTTCCGGAGGAGGAGGAGCCACAGACGGTGGTTCTGGCCATGGAAGTGGGACCGGGCACGCAGGTGAAGGTGGTGGCTCAGGCGATGGAAATGGTGGAGGATCACCAGGTCGGAGAGAGAGGAGCCAACACCGCTAATATGAGCGTTCTTGTTATACTACCTTAACAGAATCATACATGCATAAGATGATAAGACTTAAAGATGGAAAAATAGAAAATACTATATTGGCAGCTTACTTAATGAATGCAGAAATAAGGATCAAAAGAATAAGTAGTTGAGCTTTAATTACCGCTGTACTTTGTATTATATCTAAACCTATAATATATTATGTTCTTGCGCCAAACCTATGTAGTGTGTTCGAATTTAGTACTTAAGATGATGATCATATTACAAATAGTGAAACTGAAATGTGTTTTAAATTCATAGACTGTATATGATAATTAATTACCAAACAAAGGCTGGTCTGGTTAAATTATCTGTACAAACTGATTATTCAAAGTCATATATGTAAGTCAAGATGTAGACGGAAAAAAAAAAAACACTGGTCGAATCAATTCCATATGCATCCATGGTCATAAATCAGAACGGGTTTAGGCCCATAGTTTTGGGCCCAATAAATTGAGTAGATTAGCTTTCGACTTGGAGAGAAATTTGCTCCACTATGGTTTATTTGTTCACATGATTTGAAGAGTTTGAGTCTTGCCTGATTTGGTTAATTGAACCTTGAAGCGAAAAGAGTGCATCAGTGTTGCTTGCTTCACAAGGATTCCTCTTTTGATTAAAGGGATACTATTATAGTATTATTGTTACAAAATTATAAAAATTGAAATAAGTATCGAACATATTGGTGAAAAAATTGGTCCTTAATCCAATACTTCACGAGGCCCATTCTATTTTTCCGGTCACGTATATATATACCATCAAACATAACCATAACTAACCGTTTTTAGGAGTATACTTTTGGCTTCTATATATTCATCAAGAACACCTAATTATTTTCTTTATGGTTAGTACTATAGAAGTGAAAAAAAAAAAAAACGTTTTTTATACGTATTAGTTTTTTTCTTTAGTTTTATAAGACTTCACATTTTCCAAAAAAAAAGCGAGTTCAGATAAGTGGTAACGATGAAATAAAATGCTCGCAATTGAACTAGGGAGGTAGGATTTCATGATGGAGAGTTAAGTTGAGTTTGAGATAGGGACTCGGATAAGGTGATTCGTTGCTTACAGAAGAGATGAGGTAGATCTTGATTCGGTGGTATGGAGTTGTGTATTGTATTGCTTCAAATTGTATAAAAGGGAATGTGCATCAAAATCTTGACAATATGACAATCACGTATGCCTATTAAAAAAAAAAAATACTATATGTAAGAGATGTGATGAGAGAAGAACATCTTAGTGTTTAGGACATAGTATATTAACTCTCATGAGAATAAGCTTTAGGTTAAATAATAAGCTTTAGGTTAAATAGAATTATATAGTACAAGAGTTCCCTAAACTATAATGATTATAAATATATAATATCTAAATAAGAAATATTACAATATCTCATATTAACTAGAGGATCTTCTAGATCTTTCTACACGCCCCCTCAATCTCAAGGTGGTAATGGAGCTAATGTGGAATTAATGGCTTGAGATTGATCTTAGTAGAATGGTAGAGCACGTGCTTGAACAACACTATCTAAGCGTGCTCCGACGTCTTGGTGATGACTCTGGTGAACATGGTGATGGTTGTAAACAGATGTGATTTTTTTTTTTACTGGATTGAAAGATAACGTATAAAATTTTGAAGAAGCATTCATGGCTCGAAAACTGGAAAATAAGATGGTTTTTTTTTAATAATTTAAAGAAGCACTATGGCTTTGATTCAGAGGCTCATAAAAAGCTTGAATGATAAAAGCACTTTTGGCTTGATAATAAAATTATTAAAAAAAAAAGAGAAGCATTGGGCTTAGATTCAGAGGTCTAAGATAATAGAGTTAAATAAAAGAAGGTTGATGGCTTAGATTCAGAGGTTCATGATGAACTTGAATGTGGAAGCACTTGGCTTAACAAAAAATAAAAATATAAAAGGAAGAAGCATATAGCTTAGAAACAGGAACGAAGCCGATCGTTAGATCATTGTGGTTCTGATACCATGTATGAGATGTGATGAGAAAAGAACACCTTAGGGGGTGTACTCAAAGCATGATTTTGGAGAATTTGATGGGATTTAGGAAATTTAGAATTTTGATAGATTTTAGGGAAGTTCATATGATTTTCTGTAAAATTCTTTCAAATCCCACCTAAAACCATGAGATTTGAAGTTCTGTATTTTTAACTAAACAAATCCTCCAGAATCCTAAAAATTATTAAAATCCTAATCCACAAAACTATTTTGAATAACCGTAGATTTTAAAGTAGATTTTTAAATCATCAGTTCAATAACAGTGGATTTTAATGGATTTTAAAGTAGTTTTTTAAATCATCAGTTCAATAACAACGGATTTTAATAGAATTTTTAAAATCCATGATTGAATAACATAGAATTTGTAAATTTCACACAAATCACTTAACATGTCAAGTTGAATAAATCCCCCTTAGTGTTTAAGAAATAGTATATTGACTCTCATGAGAATAAGCTTTAGGTTACATAGAATTATATAGTACAAGAGTTTCCTAAACTATAATGATTACAAATATATAATATCTAAATAAGAAATATTACAATATCTCATATTAACTAGAGGATCTTTTAGATCTTTCTACACTATATAGTTAATAGTAAAAACGGGTTGAATTTGATTAATAATTAATAACAAACTAGAGGTTAAAAAAATATTTTAAATTTCTGTAAAACTTCATATTGCGTATTTTTCATATAGGGGTTCCCCTATTAATTTACCCTTTAGAAATGCAGTCATGCAAAATTAGCTTTTAGTAATGAACAAATGACTTTTGAGAAATTTTAAATAAAGAGAATATGTAAGATCCCATTTGACAAATACATAAGATCCCAATTCAAGCAAATGGACTAGCTAGTAACTGGTGAACAAAAAAAAAAAAAAAAAAAAAGACTAGCTAGTAACTAGGCACACATATATTCACTAGGTAGGGAGACTGGGGAGAAAAATAAATATTGGTCGAAATTTTAACTGAAAAAAATTGAACCAAAAAAATGAATAATTAAGAAGATACTTATAGAACAGTGGGTTATAGAGGATTTATAGTTGGAGTTGACAACAAAAAAGGATTAGCAGTTGGAGAAATGACAAAGAATCTTTGTTTTTGTCTGCAACCATTTGTGAAGAAACAGACAAAAACACTAGGTAGCTTTTAGTAATTGCGTATTTACTATGTTTTGATTGATTTGTGGGATAAATATATTCTTTTACGATCATCATGCCTAAATATAAAAATGAGCTACAATCTTTATATTTATGATAATGATCTAACTAATAATTGGACTAACATCATTTAGTCAATTAACTACATATCTACCAAATTTCACTAACTTGTGCAACCATCAAGCACTGACGTTTCAATATTCTATTGATATTTGTTGATCGATTACGACCAAATAATATGCAATAGATCCATGCATAATTCACATGAGGTAAAAATTTCATGATAAGTCTACAGTTAACTAACCATGAAACTTAATTATTTCATTCTTCTGAAGCCTCATAATTTTACCCCTTACACAAAAATGAGGTTATCAAGTTTGGGGGATTGGAGACAGAAGATGGAAACAGCAATTATGGATGAGATCGAACACTTTGGTCCCCTTGAAGACTTGGAACTTGGATACACACCATTTGCAATCACATGGCACTTGTGTGTGTGTGTGTATATATATATATATATATATATATATATATATATATATATCTCTGGATAATATTAGCATTTACACACTTTCGTAAATCTACAATTCGATGAAACTTAATCTAATATATATACAATTATCGCAAAATCATAGACCGGATCATTATATAGCAACATTTTCTTAAACACATAAAACAACGATTAAGTTTCATACCGGCAATTAAATTACGTTGACATACAAACAAAACTATCCATGATATTGATGTGATAATGAGATCGCCATTTTGAGTTTATCGAACCATTATAATCTCAAGAATTTGACGTAACAACACCATTACGCATTCACATTAGTTCACTTCCCATTATGTTTTGGAACAATCTAACGGATCGTTCACATGTTCAATTGATATGACGTACGAAAAAATAGTATAATAATCTAAAATTGAAACTAGTCTTCAAGCATGTCATCATTCGACAACTACATGCGCATGATAGTCTTATCAAGTAAGGCACATGTATATTAAAATCATTATTACTTAGAAAGTTTAACTTAATCAGTTTGTCCTAGTTCATAAGTAGATGCAGTTTTGTATAACGGCACCAGCTTTCATACAATTAACAATTGTGTATCAGTATGTATTTTTTTTTATTTTCCATGTACAACTTGAATAACTAATATCATTAAATTTCCTTAACAAAAAACAACAACTAAGTTGATATATGTCTACGAGAAACGGCCCGATATATTATAGCCATAATTTTCAGTTTAAAATAAAAAAAACCTACTCTACACGTGCGAAATATTAAAAGGAGAGAATTGGATAATGAGTTCATATTTGGACACCACTCGCAGATATAGCCAACAATGTGGAACAATAAAGGAAAGTTACGTTTGCCTCATTGAGAAGTAAGTGTTTCTAATAAATTGGCCACACAAAGTTTTTAAAAAAAAAAAAAAAAAAAAGAAGAAGTTTAAAACGCAAAATAACACAAAAATAAGGGCATGCAAAAACAAAAACAAAAACAAAAAAAAAGAAAGAAAAAGGTATACTCAATTATTTTATGAAGCATTGCAACTGCAACTTCATTTCGCTATCTTGAGATTCAATTGGCTGAGCTATTTTGGGTCCCCATTGGTCCTCGACCTGTTAATGGAACATTTGCTCTCACAATTTGTATGCAGGTGCGGTGGTCTATATCAAGTACAAATTCTTTATACTTGTGCATGTAGAGGATAATCCACAGCATTGCATGATCACTATTGTTATTGATTGATACTCTTTAAGTCGATATATCATTGGCTATTTATTTAGTTAAATCAGTCAGAACTTCTGATGTACAAATCTTACTACAATATGAAAACGGATAAGTAATCTTTTTAAAACCAATGAAGTTTAAGACCATTTCCAAGGATCCCATCATCTATTTTAATTCTAAAATAGAGTAATTCTTATATGAGTTAATTACTAGATAGGGACTTATTCAGTTATTTAAGAAGTGTTTATAGGTTTTACCATTTGTCCATTTTTTTTTCAAAATGCCACCTTTTTATATTTAGGAACATAAATTTACACATGATGTTTGGGTTTATTAGGTTCCAGTTTTTTTTAGGGTATAGTTTTTGTTACGAAGTATGTGTTTTATGAAAAAAACTTTGAAATATTTCATTATTTAAAAATGAAAAAAATGGCAAAATTGAAAATTCCTGAAACAAATGGCAAAAACAAAAAAATTGGATCATTGTGTAAGAATCTCTTCTTATATACAAATAGAGTTTAACTTCAATCTATTACTCTATATTTTTTATTTTACAACAAATAGTGTAAAAATTTAAATTTATTCTAAATATAAAGTAATCATATCTTATATTTTGTAGTGAGACTAGAGAAAACTTTAATCTATAGTCAATTAAAAAAAAAAATAGAACGAACTTGGGACAGACGCTTGAATTCTACTTACCACATTTACTTATAGACTTTATATAGTTAATTTGAGCACTTTTAGATTATCTATATATACATCTTTGAAGTACATTCTGGGTTCTGCCATTTTATTTGTATTTATTTACAAAGTTAATCTCTAAAAGAATTCCAAAAATAACATTACTTCAGATTTTGTTTTCTAAATATTTTACATATCATTCTAACTAAAAAATACAGCATAATCAATATGGAAACAAAAACTATGATATATTTGACAACACTTTCTATTGTGTATTGAATATATTATATCTCTGAATCCTTTACAAACAAAGAAAACAAAATTTATTTCCAAAATCTGTGAGCTTTGATTTTTCACGTAAGAAGAACTTTAATTCACATTTATTCAAATATTATAACTAATATATAAAAACTTAAATTTTTTTTAAAAAATTACGAATATGTAAAATTAAATTTTTTTAAAGTATTATATAATATGGTTATATAGTAGATGAGTTATAAAGAGGATATGTTGCAATTAATAATATCATTAAAGTTGTGCTAACACAGGTTAAATCCTCATTTTATTGTTAGTCAACATTATTAATATTAGAATATTTGACATATAAAAATTAAGTTGATTTAACTTAGATTGTGTAAAATAATTAATCATTAGGAAAAATGTGACTTAATCATAGTGAATAAATTTTTGACCAAAAAAAAAAATCATAGTGTATAAATAACTTATTATGTATTTAGATCCCTTATTTTTTGTTATAATAACTAAAAATCAAAATAGAATCTCAAACACTAAACAAAACAAACTAAATATAACAAACAAATGATCATGAAGTATATTGCGGGTTAAAAAATTAATATAAATATTCAGCCGCACAAACAGTTGGAAAAATTAGTTATTCCTCTATTTGGAAAACATCCAATATATAACAAACAAATAAAATATAAAATATAAATAATAATAAAAATTATATGCACGCGGTATACCGCGAGTTAAAATCTAGTTTAGTATAAAAACTAGTATATGTATATACTAGTGCACCTTAAAAATAATTAATTGGACGTAGTTAGGTAAAAGAAAGTGATGAATATTTTTTGGTCGATTAATATAGCCTATTTGATCAAAATTATTATGCTCGAATACTTTCGACCGCCAAACCAACCAAACTTTTAGAATTTTTTTTTTTTTTTTTGGAATAATATGTAAAATTTATTCAAATTTTTTTTTTTACATCAAGTGCATTGTTTGTTTAAGGTGTTGAAAACGATCTACCAAAATTTAAACATTCATCTTGTTGCAAACCACAAAGCCATACAACCTGCATATTTGTCATTGTCTTGACCATGGAGGGAGAGTAGCCTATTTGGAACTTGTTTGTCCAATTGTTTGGTGAGCAAGCGTGAGTATGTCCGACGTTCCCCATGTCGTTGATTAATGTTCCGATCCTTCCAGATTGCGTGAATTGAAGCTTTATCTCAACAAACACAGTGCATCTTTTCCCAAAGTCTTTGTCCGTGAGCAAATTTAGAAGTGTCCCCCAAACCACAGAGAAATTAGCTTGAAGAAGTTTAGTGATGAGGCTTGTCCAACTTTGGCGGTGTGAAATGCTAATGCGAATCCTAAAAAGGTACGAAAAAGCAACAGGACAAATGATAAACAAAAGCAAATCAGTTGTTACTTTCTCAGCTAAAACAGGAGAAGATGCAAGAAACCGGGCTAAACAGATCCTTGGAATTCAACAAGTGGGAGGACTAGGTAAATACCTTGGATTACCTGAGTCCTTTGGGAGGAAAAAGAAAGACATGTTTAACGGCATCATCGACAGAATCAAGCAGCGAGCTTAGAGCTGGTCCTCGAGGTTCCTTTCCACTGCTGGAAAAACCACCATGCTCAAGTCAGTGCTTTCTACCATGCCAACTCACACGATGTCCTGCTTCAAGTTACCTAGATCTTTATGTAAAAGAATTCAGTCGGCTGTGACTAGATTTTGGTGGGATTCATCACCTGAAAAGAGGAAAATGTGTTGGATATACTAGGAGAAAATGACAAAACCAAAAAAAGAAGGAGGTTTGGGATTCAGAGAGGTAGCTACCTTTAACGATGCACTCCTAGCTAAAATTAGCTGGCGAATCCTCACCAACCCGTCCTGCCAACTAGCAAGAGTCCTACTAGGGAAGTATTGCCAGCACCAACCTTTTCTGGAGTGCACACCGCCGAATTCAGCCTCCCATGGCTGGAGGGGTATCTTTATAGGACGAGACCTCCTGAAGAAACAACTAGGCAGAGCTATAGGATCAGTGACATGTTCCTTGGTGTGGAAAGACCCGTGGATTTCACTAAAAGAAGCAACTGTACCAATAGGACCAATCCCTGCGGAGTGTCAGGATATGAGAGTTGCTGAACTACTACGGCCCCAATCAGCGCAATGGGATGAACAGAAAATTAGAGATATACTCCCTTCTTATGAGGATCAGATTCTTCTCCTAAAACCCAGCAGATTAGGAGCAGATGACCGATACATATGGCTACCAACTCCTTCTGGGGAATACTCTGCAAAATCTGGATACCAAACTGCCATGTCGAGCTTAGAGTCGAAACAAAATCACACAAATCATGAGGATTTCAAATGGGAGAAATAAATCTGGAACGTTAAGTGCTTACCAAAGTTAAAATTCTTCCTTTGGAAAGTCATGAAACATGCCCTACCCCTTGGAAAAGTGTTGAAAGAACACGGTATTAACCCGGAGGCTAGTTGCCCTTTTTGTGGACAAGAGGAATCGGCGGAGCATCTGTTCTTCCACTGCAACTTCGCCCAACAAGTGTGGGCTCATACACCATTCAAGAGACTATTAGATTCAAGTTTGATAACAAATCTACAAATGGGGATTGAATTGTTAAGTAAACTACAGTGCTTACTTCCAACAGGTATCATTGATGGCTCACTGGGTATCTGGATCATCTGGAACATCTGGAAACAGAGGAATAAACTCCTATTCGAAAAAACGACCACCCCTGCCAACGAAATTGTCTCCCAAGCTACTTCCCACGCTAGAGAATGGAACGCAGCCCAGGATGTAATTCACAAAAACACCAACAATCGAACCAGGAAACCTCAGAGGACGACTAGTGCGAATAAGATTCAGTGCTTCATCGATGCGGCTTGGAATGAAGCCTCTAAGGTGGCGGGTCTCGGCTGGATATTTAGAGATCCGTGCACCGGATCAGTAGTATCTGGTCAAGCTATAGTAACCCATGTTGATTCCCCTCTTATAGCCGAAACACTAGCCATGAACCGAGCTATCCAACAGGCTTCCGATATGGGTTAACAGATAATTTCTTTTGCTTCAGATTCGAAAACGTTAATCAAAGCAACCAACTCGGAGATCCGTCACAAGGAGATCCACAGGATTCTACACGATATCCTAGTCATGGCACATAGGTTCGAGAGAATCTGCTTCAAGTACATCCAACGAGACGAGAACCAAAGAGCAGATGAAATTGCAAAAAAGGCTCTAGCTTCTGTTTCTCTCACTTTAGCTATATGTACCCCTTTCTCTAGTTCTCCTGCTTTAATTGTAGAAGTTGAACCAATACCAACCATAACGGTTGAAATTTAATAAAAGCATTTGGTCTTGACAAAATACAAGTAGAGTCAACCCCTAAGTTCCACTGCACCATGCATTCTGTGATCAGTGGTGAGTCTATTTAAAGTGGCAAGCCAAGCAACCAGCGAAATTTTTTGACGTGGCTTGAGAGAACCAGATCCCAGTCCACCAAACCTTCAACTACTATAAAATTATATAACTACTCTGAACCATTTCAGTTCTATCAAAATTCGTATTGTATGAGTTAATAACTAGAAAAATAAATTTGATAGTTATTGAAGACAAATGCAAGACGCTATAACACCCAAGAAAAACTTATATTTTTGGTGCCCCTACAATAGTTGGTAGGCCCAAAGGATTTTGCAAAATCAGTAAGGATTTTTGAGAGTGAGAGATTTCTTAAGTCTCCTATATATTTTTTCTCTATCACTCTCAAAATTTTAGGGATATGCTCCTTGATTTTGGTCTTCCATTTTCAAATGGCAGATTTGACCAAATCTAAAACTCCACTTCTTACATGTCATCATGTTAGAGACACATGGAAGTCAGGGGAAAAAAAGGTCATCATCATGAGAAAACGAAAAAAAAAACGAAAGCTGACGAAAAAATAATGGATATCTCAGTGATTTAAAACTTGCTAAGATGAGGCAGAGAAACTTAAGTTACTGAAGTGAACTGGCTTAGAATGTATACATGTATAGGCGTACAGGAAAAAAAATGTTAATTTATCAACCAAAAGTCAAAAATGCATTGGTAGAATATGAAAATTCTCAGTAACTATTCATTGCTTGAAAACTATGCTAAGAAGAGGCGGCAATAAATATTATCACTATAATTAAGAAAAAAACAGATCAATATTAGTTGTTTGATCTCTTTATATTTATAAACTAGATTATGACCAGCGGTACACCGCGGGGTAAATTTTTTTTTAACATACTATTTTAATACTAATTTTGCTAATATACTCTTTTGTTAATTTTAGTGATTTAATATATAAACCGTGGTATACTGCACAATAATTTTTCTTTACTACTATCTTAATTAAATCAGTTTGATTCGACATATTTTATATTGGTGTTGTTAAAACATTAAAATGAGTATTTAACTCGTACTGATAGTTTATTTTTTAGTATTATTAATTCAATCCCGTAATATCATATAACTCGTCATGTAATATAACTCGTTTGTGTAATTTTGAAAATTTAATATGTTTAAATATTTATAATTTTAAAAATTTTATTAAGTTTAGATATATTAGTTATAAATTATAAACTTCTTAGAATTTTATAATTTACTATATACAGTAAATTTACTATATATGAATGTTGAACACACTCTTTTATATTAATTGAGTAATATATGTTTGTTTTAAAAAATTCAAATCACAATATATGCAGGAAAAATATACCTTTTTTGTTAACTTTCTGTATTACATGATGATTCACTACATTTAAATTTTAAAATAAAAAAGAGATGATTGGAGAATAAGTTTTTTTTAATCTGGAATAAATCTTCTAAATATCTATATTAATTATAAAACATTATATATATGGATTTTTAAATTATTTTAATTGTGTTTGGTTCTAAGGATAGTAGAAGAAGTTAACTAAACTTGTTTGGATATAAATATAAGCATTAAATAGCATTCAATGTAAAAACTTTCCAGAAAACATTTTTGAGCAAAAACTGATGCAAAAATACTAGTATAGATTGCAGAACATAATATTTAAAAAACAATCAGAAATCAAAGAAATTATTTCAATTTCTCTATAGTTTTAATGTTTTATAGAATGAAATTTTACGATATTTCGTGGTTTCCAGTAGAATAAGTTTTTTTTGGGCTAAAAAGTACTTTTTTTTTTTTTCATAGTTGATAGGTGTAAAAAGTATAAAATCAGAGTATAGTATGTTTTTTTTTTGTAACAACATTGCATTCCAGCCATAAATTAATAATTATGAATATCAGTAAATTATGATAACATTACTTATATATAAATATATACGTATTGAGGTGTTATATACTTTGTTATCTAAGAAAAGTCAATCAACTTACAATGCATGAATGTTTTCACAGACGAGTCACACATCCGAGTATTATATTATTGTTTACGTATATTATACGTATTGTTTTAATGCATATATCTATATCGTAGACGCGTAGTGTAGATTAATTTATATATAATACGCAACAAGTATTTACCCCAATTGTTTTTTTGAAAAATATTTACAGCCTAAAACCCAATTAAACCCATAGTTTGGGATTAGGGAAAGGTAGGATTATGTAGGAATCCCCTATATAATAAAACGGAAGTATGCGACTTCAAATTTGTAGACTATATAATTTTAATAGTAGGTTACAAATGGGTTATTAAAAATTTGAGATTAATTTGTTACAAGATATATGTTAGGTGTAATTTGTATAACTGTTCATTTTAGGAAGATTAAAATTTAAATAGATTTTAGACAATTAATTTCACAATATTCTTAATTCTTTTTTTACTGACACCAATATATATCATAAAAAATATTGGTAAGCATAAAAAAGGAATAAAATCTAAGCAAAGAATAATAATTAATCGGAAGAATCTTCAAAACTGCCAATATAAATGATACAAATCACCTCTCACAAAAAATACCTCACTCATATTTCATCATATACCTAAACACAAAATATGTAATGTTAATATTACATGCTATTTTAAATGTAATATGCAAATATTAAATGGTATATCAAATGTTAATTAAATGAGCTGTTTGAAGACTATTATTTTCGATGAAAAGGATCAGCGTGTGTATAGCATGATCTAACGATGACTAAAAAACTTGCATATGATTTTTTTTTCATAATATTTTATCTAAAAAAATATATTATAAAAATCATATAAATTATATTTCATTATGGTAATTATAAAATAAACAAAACGAAATACAACATTTGTTCTAGCACGGATCCTAATCTAATAATAATATACGCTAAAAATATGTGTTATGAATATAGACGATTTCAGTGGATTCTATCATGCATGTACGAGTTAGTGTACAATTATTAAACAAAAAAAATTCAAAAGAAAAGGAAAAATAATCATTTTATAAAAAACAAAAACAAAATTCTCATTTCCAAATTAAATCTATACAGGTTTCCGGAAGATAACTTTTAATATATGGGTTGCTTGAATATCAATATTGGTATATTAATTAGTATTCTCATGAGGAATCTGAGTTTACCTTTTGAAAGAAGAGAAACAAAAAAATTATGCCGTCCAATTCATTACAAATTTTTGTATTATTTTATATGATATGTATGAGATACACACTTTTTAATGATAACCACTTATGGAAATGGCATATATTAAGATCTTCCGCAACTATGGCGTGAAGAATTTTGATGATAAGAGAACAAAAATAATATATACACCATACATTTCTCATTACACCAAATATAATATCATATTATATTCGAAAATATTCGAGCTAATCAATATACTATGTCAAGTCAGTGTTTGTTGAATTCAAAGAGTCAACTTCATTTTAATGTCTTTTAGCCTACAAACTACTAGAATCAAATTTGATCTTCACTTTCTAATACGCTTTATGTACAACTATATATTTTTTTCCCCTCCTTACATGATATTCTATGAAAATATATAAAGAAAAGAATCTGAGTAAAAAGTTCCAAAAGAAAAACTCTGGTAAAACATAACATAATGTGTACGTACCACACCTATAGTTCACATGAAATTTAAAACGAGGTTTGTAGATTAAAACAAAATCTTTTAGAACCACAAATTACACCACATTGTCACTCCATGATGTGTCTGATCTTAGGACAAACTATTAACACATGACCAATATTACACACGCAGTTCACCAGTTTTGTTCCATACATTATAAAAATATTTCATTGATTTGAGAATATATGATTTCTTATTTCTCAATTTTATATTTCAAAAGTAAATAAGTATTGGTGAAGCAAATGTTGTTATCGAATTTTCATATCTTAATATGGGAATCAACTATGACATTCACCTTCTATCAACTTTTTGTGGTGGATCGGTTTCGTTCTCATTTCTAAGATGGCCGTTTTGAACAATTTTTTCCTTTTATTTTATTCTCCGTCCAACAAAATATAGTGATTCCGTCGTAAACAATTGTCTCTTTGACAATAAACAAGAAAGGGATTCAAATACACAGAAGCTAGACCAAATTTAGCAACCGAGCTGTCAAGCATTTTCTTTTTTTGTTGAAACAAATTGTTCCATTCAAATTACCAGAGAACTCGTGAACTAGTTTCCTTCACGGACCCAACCTTCCAATGCACTTTTTCATTTAATTGTTTATATTGTGATTACCGGAGTTGAATCCGAGTTAGTATTATCTGTTAGTGCTCTCCTACGTTAAATGTCATGTTAACCATTCACAAAAAAACTCCATAAAAAAAATTACTTTATGACTGCATAATCTTTGGAGGCAAATGCGATAATTTATTTCTCAATATAACATAACTCATGTTAATACTCTCTATATCGCGTAGGAAACCTACAATATCATTTCTAGAAAACACATTTTAAAACATGATATATTTTATGATACAAAAATAACGATGCCAAAAACATATAATTTATCAATTCATAATTCATAATTCTATTACTGTCAGACTGAGCATAATGTTAGACCCTGTATAGTTTATACAAAAACAAACTTTGTGGATAAGAAAATGTTTGTTGTTATTACCATAACTTAACTTTTAAGATTCGAAATTGCTAGAATGAGTTAAATTTTGTTCAATACTATTCATGCATCTTTTGTTAATTCATTTTTTTTTCTAACACTGTCAACATAATATCCTCTAAGTATAGTTCATACATTATCATATTAATGCACTGGTGACAAAATATAATGTTATTATATTTTTTTGTACAAATTTCTTCTAAGATTCCAATTTTTTTTAAAAATAATCATACTCATGCATGAATTTGGCTATACAAACATATAAGAAACTAAACGGACCACGTGAATATGAAGGCCGAACATAGAAGCTTTGAAGGCAGTAATTAAGGACACCCTTCATCATTGTCCTCAAGGACCACTTTAACTCTTGGCTTTATCTTATGAGATCCACTACCAAGATTCTCTATTTGCCTTGTATAGTTTTATGTCTCTCTTATTTTCTTTTCATTTAACTAGGTTTTAACTTAAGTCTTAATTGTAAAACAATTTTGTTCTTGTGGTTGTTAGTATTTTAGAGGTTTTTCAAAGGCTTAAAACAATTCTTCATGCACATGAGTTAAACACATGGACAAATACACATATATTTAAAAAAAGTCTCACAGTTTGGAACTGTGGTCACGAGGAATGAATGGGTTTGACTCTAGAGTCTCTACTTACCAAAATCTTTAACTACGTCTAACTACCTCTAACTACATAAATCTCTAATCACGTGAGGCATAACCTACTAAATCGAAACCTAATTATCTGGTTAACCTTAAGTATTTTAGTTAAACCAAATAAATAAAAAAAATTTAAGTACAAGTAACATAAAAAATTCTAAAAATCCAACAAAAGAAGATAGGTTAAAATATATAGATTGATACTTTTAAAATTATGTTTTCAATGTATCATTTTATTATAGAGAAGATAAAAGCATTCCTATAGAAAAAGGCGGAAGAAGTAAGAAAGCATTTCTACGTCAAGATAAACTTATTAAACACACGTGGACTAAATGGGTAATATGGAGACATTCCATGCATGAAACCGGACCATGTATGTTCGACCCACTACTAAAGCTGTCATTTGGATCATAGCTACTCCTACTTAATTAGAATTATCATTTACTCTTTTGTGTGTTAACTAGATATTCAATTTCGTTTCCACTACCACTCTTTTGTGTGTTAACCAGAGATGAATCATGATGATAGATTAAAGAGGATAAATCAACGCTAAACCTACAGATGGGTGCGTTTGTCCCAAAAAAAAAAAAAAACCTACATATGGGTGCTACATACTCTATTTAAGATTACAATGATTTTATCATGATAAGGCAATAAAATTAAATTAAAAGACCTAAAACGAAATGCAAAGGAACTAAATCCTTTCTTTTACTCCTGTAAAAAGGGAACTTAAATTAAATTAAAACTTAAAAATTGACTAATCAGTCACTTAATTAACCGTCTAGTAACGACTAACAATTAACCCATGTATTTTTTTTTTAATGTTATAAATTATAATGTCAAACATTTGTTACGAGCTACACCAAGAAAATCCCCTGGCTGTCGCTAGAAAAATATCGGATTAGTGTTAAGGACTCTGTCTCTCAGTCAGATTAGATAGTATCAATGTATATCACCTAAATTGGGTAATCATTCTGAGTCCAACACTGTGTTTTTTCCCCATTGAAAAAAACGACAAAAAATATTGAACCATTTGGACCCAATGTCACTTTTTGCATGTGCAAGATTTAACCGATTCTTATACCGAGCGGTTGATTATAGTGGAGCCGTTCACGATAAACGATAGTTTGCTACTTCAAAGAAAAAATGGCAAGCGAAGAACTATATCAGTTTAATGTTTTTGTTAAGTCATTTTAGACAATTAAACTACAATTCAAAAGCCATCTAAGACAAAGAACATATATTGTAAGTACTAAGTACAAAGAATACTCTATTTTGTACAAAACAACAAGAATATATCCACAAGCATAAGTGTGCCTAGTGATCATTAATAAAGGCAAAGCAGAAATAGTATTTTTTTTTTAAAGAGAGAGAAAATGTAATTAGCATCATGGCATATCTGGTTTTTTTTTTAATAAATATTTGCAAGTATATGTATTACTGTATCAGAAATGTTTACGTATAGCTAAACTGGACAGAGTCAAAACCAATTTCTGCAAGAAAAGACAAAATAATAATAATAATAATAATAATAATAATAATAATAATAATAATAATAATAATAGATATATTATCTTGAAACATCATCTATGATAATAAGTTTCTACAAAATCTTATTTAAGAAAATTTCCCTGATTGAGAAAACATTATCACTGAAATATACGATTTGATTGTTGCTACTTCAATCTGTTTCCATTATAAATTTTAGCGTGAAACAGAATTTAGTTGTCTGCTTTTACTATCTAATTAGGACTAGTATTTTTGTTCTTTACATGTCGTGTCAGATTCTCTGATTAGATGTTTTTTTCGTGTGTCAATTTCTCTGATTAGATGTTTACGCGTAATTAAGGATTTAATCTTTCTAAATCAAAAGGAAACGAACGGTCTATATGAGCTTTCCAAGGGGAGAAAAACAAAAACAAAAGATACTATCAAACATAAATCAAGACGCTAAAAAGTTCAATAATTACGAAAAACTAACCTGAATCAAAAGCAAGAAACAACTAATGTGGAAACCTATATTGGTCCAAGTGTCATCATTACTTATGAGCTGTTCAGGTAAGAATCTAAGAATTGTTTGTTTCTTGTATCTAACCCTTTTGGTTTTTACCAAGAGAGAACTCAATTCAATTAAGCAGTGTTTTGAAAATGCATACCGTAAAGCATATTAGATACTTAACGAATACTAGAATTTACTTATCTTCTTTATACCTTTTGGCCCTTAAAAATTCTATTCTGACCATCTTTTCTTTCTTTTTTTTTATTTATTTCCCTTACCTGGTCCATTTCTGGATTCCTGTAATAAAAACACACACAAAATTTTCTCATTAAATCACATACACATACACACATTTGTGTACATATATATATTAGCCTCAAATGCAAAGTAAATGAATATCCCACCAGAGTCACAATCTCATCAAGTCCCATTACCACATTGCGTCCTCCTTCATCTTCTTCTTCATCTCTCTCTATCTCTCTCTCTCTAAATTTCAAATCTTTACTTCCTGTCAAAAGCAGAAACTCTGAGCATTACTTGCTGTAAAATCTTAATGTCTGCCACTTAAACACATCTTACTTACCAAGCGTGAAACTCAGCTTCTTATTTCACCCTCTTAATCATTTTCTTGTGTAAGCCTTCTTTGTTGTTTTTTTGCAGCATTAATGGTGCACTAAGTCTGTGCTAAACAGTTAAAACCTTCCCCTGCAAAAACAAAAATTCGTTTTTTTTTCCTTTCTCTTTTTCAGAAAACGATAAGAAATGGGTCAGAGCAAGTTGGTATTGTAAAAAAGTCAGAAGCAACGTGAGAGAGAAAGAGAAAGCAAAAAAAAAAAAGGTCGTTAGCTTGTGAACCTTTTCACAAGTTTCATCACTATATTTATAACTAACCTTTGTTGAAGCTCAACACAAGAAAGATGTCAATCTCTTGCACAAGAAACTTCTTTAAGCGATTCTGCGTTGAAGAATACAATATGGACACATTCAAACACAGCAGCTTCCTCTCTGCTGATCTCTTGCCATCTCTTGGAGCTAGAATAAACCAATCAACTAAACTCCGTAAACACATCATCTCTCCTTTCGATCCACGTTTCAGGTTCACAACTATTTCTTGCACATTTCAGCGTTCTGTTCTGTTCTGTTTTTTTTTTGTTGTCTTCTTGAGTTGTGGCTTCTTAATGTTGAATTCAGGGCATGGGAGATGTGGCTGGTCATTCTTGTGATTTACTCAGCTTGGATTTGTCCTTTTGAGTTTGCCTTCATCACCTACAAGAAAGACGCGCTTTTCATCATTGTCAATGGCTTTTTTGCCATTGACATCATTCTCACCTTCTTCGTTGCTTACCTAGACAGCCACTCTTATCTTCTGGTCGATAACCCTAAGAAAATAGCTATACGGTGAGAGATAAAAAGTACATAAAGACACTGGTACAATTATTAAGTTTCCAAAGGAAGTAGATTTTTAATAATGAATTGGTTTTCAGGTACCTTTCTACTTGGTTCGCCTTTGATGTCTGCTCAACAGCTCCATTCCAGTCACTGAGTCTTCTATTCAATTACAATGGAAGCGAAATAGGATTCAGAGTTCTTAGTATGCTAAGGCTCTGGCGTCTCAGACGAGTTAGCTCGCTGTTTGCAAGGTTCGTTTTCAATACTAAATCATAAGTAAACCATTTTCTTTCAAGTTATAAAGAGTTACCTCACTTACAGAATCAGCATAAAATCTTAATATATCTCCCCATTGTTCCCTTTGCGTCAGGCTTGAGAAAGATATCCGCTTCAACTATTTCTGGACACGGTGCACAAAACTCATTTCGGTAAGTCTCTCAAAAACAGAGGAAACTTTTTTCTAAAAACAGAGGAAACTCTTTTCTAAAAACAGAGAAAGCTCTTTTCTTTTCATCTATAAAAGCTACTAGGTGATGAGTTATATAACTTACAACTTACAATTTTATTATATCAGGTAACCCTTTTTGCAGTACATTGTGCTGGATGCTTTAACTACCTCATTGCAGATCGATATCCTGATCCAACAAAAACATGGATTGGAGCTGTGTACCCAAATTTCAAGGAGGCAAGTGTTTGGAGTAGATATGTTACCGCTCTTTACTGGTCAATTACGACATTAACAACAACAGGATATGGAGACTTACATGCTGAGAATCCAAGGGAAATGTTGTTTTTTGTATTTTTCATGCTCTTCAACCTGGGTTTCACATCTTACCTAATTGGTAATATGACCAACCTTGTGGTTCACTGGACTAGCCGCACCAGAAACTTTGTAAGTTCAATCACTTCCTTTTGACTTCACATCAATCCTTTGAAATGATAACCTGCAAAATAAAGAATTTTTTTTTTTTTTTCAATTCAACAGAGAGATACTGTTAGAGCTGCTTCAGAGTTTGCATCAAGAAACCAACTCCCACCAAACATACAAGACCAGATGTTATCACACATTTGCTTAAAGTTCAAAACAGAGGGTCTGAAACAACAAGAAACCTTGAACGGTTTGCCGAAAGCAATTCGATCAAGCATTGCAAACTATCTCTTCTTCCCAATCGTTCAGAACGTCTACCTCTTTCAAGGAGTTTCTCGCAACTTCCTGTTTCAGTTGGTAAAATTACTCATTTGTAAACTCTTTCTTTGTCCATTTCTGTTTATATTGTTCCATAAATTTACCAACTCGATATACCTTGTCCGACCAAGGTTTCAGATATAGATGCCGAGTATTTCCCACCAAGAGAAGATGTAATACTACAGAACGAAGCTCCTACGGACCTTTACATTCTAGTCTCAGGGGCAGTGGTGAGTGACTGAAATATTCAATAACGGTATAGGAATGTTGAAGTAACCTTGTGACATAGTTACTCGCTCCTGTGGTGATTGTGCAGGATTTTACTGTCTACGTTGGCGAAGAAGATCAGGTAAGTAAACAAATATATATTACCAAAAGAACTGTTAGCCGAAAGAACGAGAAATAACCACAATCCTTACATTCATGTATGTAGGTTCAAGGCAAGGCAGTTATTGGAGATGCCTTCGGAGAGATTGGTGTGCTATGCTATACACCACAACCTTTCACAGTTAGGACAACTAAACTATCTCAGATACTAAGGATAAACAAAACATCTCTAATGAGTGCTATGCGAGCTCATACTGAAGATGGACGTATCATAATGAACAACCTCTTCATGGTAAGAAAGAAAGAATACAATATACAAGGGAACTAAGTTTATATATTTCAAAGATATTTTCACAACAAAGTTAACCAATACCAACTGATATTTGCAGAAACTTAGAGGGCAACAATCAATAGCAATTGATGACACAAGTAACCAACCAGATGCACTTCTCCAGGAGTGGCTTGGTGGTGGTCCAAAGACGGAAGAAGTAAATGCCACTGATCAACGACAGGGACACAAATATTTAAAACTGCATGATTCAGAAAACATCGATTTTGAACGAATGAGCCCAACTGAAAAGAGAAGAGCTCGAGAACATAGGATAGAGATAGAAGAAGGGGAGAAACCAGATAAAGAAATCAATGGAAAAAGTTGTTCTAATGCAGATCATACCTCATCTAAACTTCATTCACAGGGAACATATCCTTATTGCAGATCTAACATCCCAATCAATCAACATGAAGCTGCAAAACCAAAAGATAAGAGAGTTACCATCCACTTGAAGTCACATGGAAAAGATTTACCAAAGCTGATAATCCTACCCGCTTCCATAGAAGAGCTGCTACGACTTGCAGGTAAGCTCTTTTGTTTTCTTCTTAATAAAACCAATAATAAAATTCTCTCCATACACTAGAAGCTTCACTAAATAAACTTGGAAATAATACAGGTGACAAATTTGGATATGGGAGCTTCACAAAGGTCACCAATGCGGAAAACGCAGAAATAGATGATGAAGATGTCATTAGAGATGGTGATCATTTGTATTTTTACATCAATGAGTGACCAAGGCACACCATAATCTTAGCTAGCGTGACATATTAGTAGCCAATATTGCCTTTTTCCATAGAGTATGTATGTTGTATCTCTGCAGGCAATGTAATTTTTCACCCCAAGTTATACTAGCAAAAAAAATCTGATCATCACGAAGACTCTACAGAACTTAACTGGACAATTCTAATCCATCAAAACAAAACAAAGAAACTAATAAAGCAAAACGTTGATCGAAATTGACTCGACCAATCTCACAATCGATGAGGGTTTCAATTCGTCATATAATCAAACATTTTGGTATTCGTATACTGTACATTCGCGTTTATTATAAAGGTTTAAATATTGGGCCTTATTGGGCTTCGATTGGGCATAATGAGGCTGGGGTTAATCTTTAAAAAAATAAACTTAAAAATCGAATTAAACACTTTAATCATGCGGATATAGGTTGAAGTCTGTCGTACGTCTCGTGTGAATTTATTAATTTCGATCAAATTGATCAGTAGTGTGAATCGAGGGAGATTAGAGAGGAGGAGACGAGACATGGGTGCTCAAAAGAAGAAAGACGCGGCTAGGGTTCCAGAGGATCTAAGTCGTCAACGGTTACAAGCCATTGTGATAGCGGACAGCTTCACCACTCGATTCCGTCCTTAACCCTAGAACGCCCGAAGGTACTGCTACCTTTAGTTAACATCCCGATGACTGATTACACCTTAGCATGGCTCGAATCAGCTGGTATAGATGAGATTTTCGTTTTCTGTTGTGCTCACTCGTTGCAATTGATCGATCACCTGAAAAAATCCCAATGGTGCTCGCTAGTGAGAACGATTGTGTCTCACAAATCCACCAGTGTTGGAGACGCTCTGCGTTACATTTATGAACAGCAGCATACAGAGACGTCTCAGATTCAGGGAGATTTTGTTCTCGTTAGTGGTGATACTGTGAGTAATATGCCACTAGCTGAGTTGATTCGAGAACATAGGGAGAGGAAGAAGAGAGATGAGAAAGCTATCATGACTATGGTTATTAAGAAGCAGTCTAGTAGGCTAAGGATAGGATCGGACCAGCTCTTTGTTGCGGTAGATCCCGAAACAGCTTCTTTATTACAACGAGGGCGGAGAGGTTTGCTTAGATAAGTCATTACTGCTGGATACTAGTGTTTTAGTATGCAGTGATGTGCAGGATTGCTACATTGACATTTGTTCTCCTGAGGTGCTTAGTCTCTTTGAGGATAACTTTGATTATCAACATCTGCGTCGTCATTTTGTCAAGGGTTTGCTTGTTGATGATATTATGGGTTACAAGATTTTCACTCATGAGGTTCACTCGAGTTGTTATGCTGCAAGGATCGATACTTTACGGAGCTATGATACGGTTAGCAAGGATATCATCCAGAGGTGGACTTACCCGTATGTACCTGATATAAGTTTCAGTGGTAATCGCCCTCTAAAGCTCGAGAGACGAGGGATGTACCGGGCTTCTGATGCAGTTCAATCACGATCTGCTGATATTGGAGCTTCCACTGTGATTGGACACGGCACAAGAATTGGTGATGGGGGTAAAATCTTTAACTCTGTTATTGGGAATGGATGTTCTATTGGATCAGATGTGGTGATACAAGGCTCATACATATGGAATAATGTTACGATTGAAGATAGGTGTGAGATAAGGAACGCTATTGTCTGTGATGGGGTGAAAATCAGGGCAGGAGCTGTTCTGCAGCCTGGTGTTGTTTTGTCTTTCAATGTTGTAGTTGGGCGGGACTTTGTTGTGCCTGCATACTCAAAGGTTTCTTTACTTCAACAGGAGATTAAAGAAGACAGCGATGAAGAACTGGAATATGCTGACAGTAGCAGGGGGACAGCAGATCTTTTGTCTGGCGTGAATAATTTGCAAATGGAGTCCAAAGCATCTGAACTTGGTCCTGATGGAGCCGGTTACATATGGGAAGTTTTTGACAGTTCTCACGACGAGGAGTGGTGGAAGCATTCCATTGTACCAATCCCCATGGAGAAACTTGCCGATATCACTCAGGTCACGGACGATGATGACATAGAGGATGAAAGTGTTGTCCCACCTCGTGGGGAGTTGAAATCTGATAATGATAGTATTAGCACTGATGCAAATGATCCCAACGGTGATGACTATGGCTACTTTCAGAGAGAGGTTAGAGAAACCTTCTTAAGGGCCGTTGAAGAGGATAACAATGTGGACCATGTAACTCCCTTGATTAACTCACTCCGGTTCTCATACAACATGGCATCTGCAGATTGTGCTGGAGCAATATTCTACTCTATGATGAGACTGGCAATTGATACTCCACGTAGCTCTACTAGTGAATTGTATAGAAACACGACGAGTATCATCACGAAAAGCAAGGGACTTCTTGGGTTCTATGTAAAGCAAATTGATGAACAGATAGAGGTGATAATGAAATTCGAAGAGATGTGTGAGGAAACTGCAGAGTTGGTCCCTTTGTTTGCTCAGATTGTGCATTTTCTGTATGACAAAGACGTGGTGCAAGAAGATGCGATCTTGAGATGGGGAGAAGAGAAAGCGGGTGCAGACGAATCTGACAAAGTTTATCTGAATCAATGTGAGGCATTCATACAGTGGCTCAAGGAAGCATCTGATGAAGAAGAAGATGAAGAAGATAGCTGAATTGGTAAGCGTTGAGTTTCCGATGGATTGCAATGTAATTTCAGTATACAACCTATTTTTTAAGTTGATATTTTTACATGTAAGCGATACTCTGTTATTTAAACTGGCATCATCAACAATCTTACGTTTGTTTTGTTGTTGAAATTGATATTTTGCGTTTTTGTTGTATGTGCTAGACAAATGTTGACTAGACAATCAGTAGAATTCATACGTTGTTGGAAACGTTCTGTAGATAGAATGTAAGAAGATTTACATGTTAAGTGTCAAACAAAGCTTAACTTGGTCAGTAGAATTTTCTCAGAAGTTTAATTCCGTATCAACCTCTACTTTTGTCATTACGTCTGCAAAACAGTATTACCGTCTTTGGTACCTTTCATAACGTGCATAATATATGGGACCAGCATGGACTTCAGGGTACGCGGAAATAAAAGAAGAGAAAGTGTAACAAACTTAAAATTGACCTGCTATGATCACCATCTCTATTCTCTACTAACTAGTTCTTATTAAAAGCTTAGTTACTTAGTATAGGACTACTTTGAATTATGGTGGTTGGAGTGTGCATCACCAACGCTTCTCCTTGGTGGCAATTTTGGTGGTGTGTATATTGAGATAGCAGGGAATCATTAATTATATATATATATAGTCCTTCACAATATTCTATAGCTGATTATTTTTAATGCATGTAGATTTTTAATGCATGTAGAATTCCAAAAATTTTGTGGATATTAACTGATTATTTTTAATATAATAATAGAGTTTAACTCGTTGAAATCCTTCATAATATTTTATATCTTTTGAATTCTGCGTGCGTCAAATACGAAGGCAGATTGTCTTGCCCGTGTATGCTTTGCGTTCTCTTATCCCTCTAGCTTGGACAATTAATTGAGGAATTTCCTTTTAATTTATTGTTTGGTTGAAAAAAAAAGTATATAGATACACTTTTATTTAAAAAAGAAATAGTTGTAGATGAGTTCAAAATTATTAAAATTAAATCAAATTTAACAAAGAATATATATTAAATTATTTTCATATGTAAAAACAATGCATAAAAATAAAGAGATAAACTTTTAGTTACAGAAAATAGTTGTTTTTTTCTTTGCTATAATACACTAATGTATATTTGTTTACAATTCTACTATATACATTACCACTAAAAGAGTATCTGTACACCCAAATATATTTTACTGTCAAAATATAATCTTTAGTCTTTACTAATACCAATAAATTGTCTTTATGAACACATTAAATAACATATTATATGTCTTTTCACTTTAACATTTTTATAGTTACAAAAAACGCATACGCTAATATTACATACTCCAATATAAATTTAGAATTGACATGTATCAACATCTGAATGATACAATTGACATGTGTCACGATCTTGTTAATGAGTAACTTTGACATCAAGCGACACAAACATCATTCCATCAAGGTGACATTGTTCTTAAACCCAACACTTTTCCTTATGATTTTTAATCCTCATCTCTTTTTTTTTCCACCGAGGACGGTGTGATTTAAGTTTGGGGGGAAGGATATTCCATCCTATACTAATGCTACTTTCTATTTTGTTGACTTGAGACCTTTTTCCACTTTTTACATCAATAATTTTGAAGTTTTTATCGAGTCACATTTTCTTTTATTGAGTCAAAACTAGTAGGGGATTATGATCCTATTCTAACGGTTTATTTGATTTCCATTAACACTCTTATGACTCTTGATTATGCTTGACAACAGAACCAAAGTTTGGAAAGACTGTGAGCCGACTCAACAATCCCCCAAGTCCCTATTTGATGGATATTCAGATGATCTAACGTTGTTTCTAACTTTTATAGGACCTAAACCGGACTTAATTATCAAGTCCTGGGAATTGGTATACATTGGACTAGATCTCTACATTCAAGCCACACAAGACATTGCACTTCTTCAAATGTATGGTCCCCTCTCTCTTCCCTTCAATACTAAAAAAAAAAAAAGATGAGATGATTTTGATCAGTTTAGAGGGGTAGGTAAATTACCTGTGACCTCATTATTCTACTCTTGAGTCAAACGATCACACAAAGCTTGGAAGCAAGAGGTAGGTAAATTACCGATGACCCTAGTATTCGCCTACACCTTTGATTAAAAAAAAAGAGAAGTGAGAAAAGGGAGAGGAAAGTAATCATATGAAGAAAGTCTTAGCTTGAAGAGAGTCTGCAAGCCATTGATCAATTTTCCCTTGGTAAGATTTCACTTTTTATTACTGCTTTAATTTATGTAAAGAGATGACAATGGAGCTTCTGGAGACTCTAAAGAATTGTGGGATCAAGGAGAGTTGATGACTCTCATGGTGGATTACAAATGGAAGTTCCTAATGTCAAGGCGATGAAGAGTGCAAAGACAATATCCCCAAAGATAAGTGAATTCCCAGTATTTTCAACACCTCTTTTCCATGATTTAGTTTGATTATTTGCTTGAGCACAAGCAAAAACTAAGTATGGGGGAGTTGATAACATCATTATTTTACTCATATTAGCTATAGTTTTCATATGCATTTAGGAAGAGTTTGATATGATTCCAATGCTTTAATGTCTATTATCAAGTATTTCAGGTTTGAAGAAGGTTTTACAGGTCTTATAGCAAAAAGGACCAAAAGACAAGGAAAATTTTTTAATTTCAAAGCCTAATGTTTTTGAGGTTTCCCAAAACTGAAATGCACAAAACCAAACAAAACTAAACTAACCCTGTTCTGATCACAACGTCCATCAGAAGCCTTGTATGGATAATCCTGTTCGTTATCAATACCACCATTTTTGATAATAAACTCAAAGGCATAGTACATCAAACCTCCACAAAAATCTCCTCTATTCCAGCTGATTCGAGCCATGCTAAGGTATAATCAATCATCGGGATGTTTACTAAAGGTACGAGTACCTTTTAGAGTTCTAGGGTTGAGGGACGGAATCGAGTGGTGAAGCTGTCCGCTATCACAATGAATTGTAACTGTTAACGACTTAGATCCTCCGGAACCCTAGCCGCGTCTTTCTTCTTCTGAGCACCCATGTCTCGTCATCTCCTCTAGCTCTGGGCATTTGGGTTCAGGTCGGGTATTTCGGATTTTCGGGTATTTCGGTAAATGGTTCCTAGACCCATTCGGGTATTTTTAGTATTCGGATCGGGTTTTGGATAAACACCCATCAGATTCAGATCGGGTTCGGGGTTATCCAATACCCAAAATATACTTCAGATTTGGGTTCGGTTTTGATTATTTACATCTTAAACTTAACAAAATACTCGAATTCTGACAACATCATTATTTTACTCATATTAGCTATAGTTTTCATATGCATTTAGGAAGAGTTTGATATGATTTCAATGCTTTAATATCTATTATCAAGTATTTCAGGTTTGAAGAAGGTTTTACAGGTTTTATAGCAAAAAGGACCAAAAGACAAGGAAAATACGTTTTAGGAAAATTTCAGAGCTTTACAGTACGGGTAACTTTTGAAGACCTTCCACAACTCACAATATATCATGCTTGGTGCCTATAGAAAGCTGGAAGGGTCATATTTCTCCTTGAAGTGGAATCAAGTCAATCCATTCATTCATCCGGAAGTTATGCCCGATTTACCGATACGTGTTATAAACCGACGTGAAGAGAAGCAACCAGCCGATGGGCTTTCATTCAAGGCCTGACCAGCGACCATCACCACGTCCCAGTCCAAGCCTCCTCCACGGTCCAGAAGCCTCTTTTGCCGCCCCTTGTCTTGCACTTAACAAGAGAAGACGTTTCTACCCTTACAAAACCCTAACCCTAAACAAAACCCTATAAATACTCTTAAGACCTAGGGTTTTGGAGTGTGCTTCCTTTATGCCTCTAAGTTCTTCATCCACGCCACCAGCAGCTGACCTAGAGACGACCAGAGACTCCTCTACCGCCGTCGAAGCTCGTCCTCTCTCACCTCCTCTTAGAAGCCATCTCCGAAGACACCAAATCTCTACTTTTCCTTATTTCTTTCATACTTACTTTGCTTTTGGGATCAAGTTACTTTTGTGACAAATAGAGAAGTTTACTTTGAACCCCTTTTGTTTATTGATTCACTTTTGATGCTATACTTTATAATATCAATGTTGTTTCTTTGCATCATGAGCGAGTAGTTTACTTTGTTGGGTTCTATGGGGTGATTCAAGGGGAATTCATAGGTTCGCTTCAATTACGTTGTTAGATCTTATTTTCGGTTTTATATTAGAGTTCTTTTGGGATATCTTTATCTTAATGCTTATGCTTGGATTGATCACCAAGTACTGATCTAGAGAACGGGAGCGCTAACCGTGTTATCCTACTTCTTCGAACTAGTGTTATACCGAAGCCTTGCTCGTAACCTGCGTAAGTTGAGTTGCGAAGTTTGGTGAATGTATCGAACTTGTTTAACTAGCTGGTTGACATGTGACGTTGCCTGCGAAAGTTGAGTAACAGAGCGTGAAGACTTTAGATTTTCATTCTATGAGAATAGCTTGTTAGTTCATTAGTGTTTCGTAGTTGAGAACCTAAACCGAAAATTAGTATTTACTTGTTAGATCTTACACTTAATATTGATTAGAACCATGAAAACCCTAAGATGACTCCCAAAATGCCCAACGCCTTAGTCTTATAGTTTTAAACCGCTTTTATTTACTTTTATTTATTTGCAATAGTTATTAGGAAAACCAAAACCTAAATCTCTTCTTTAGTCTTAGCCATAGTTCTTTCTCTTATAATTCAGTTTGTGTTTGCTACTCTCTGTGGGATCGATCCTAAAATACTACAATTGATTAACTGTGCACTTTCAGTCGTCGTGTAGTCTTTTCAGGTAAAAGATTTGGAGTGAAATTCTACACACATCAAATTCAATCCGAATTTCAAATGTATCCAAATTCAAATCTCTCCAACTCTCATATTAAAGGTTAAAAAAAGGTATGACAAACATGTTTTTTGTTGAAAATGTTCTATTTGTTTTGCATTTCTTCTACTTTGTATTTTTTTAATATGTAAAAATAATATTTTGGTATATATAATTCATGAGTATAGAATAAATAAAATGCAATTTACAAAATAAGTAAAATCTCTCATATCTAAATTCTTTTTAAAAGAATGAAAGTTGTACATAGTAATATATAAATATGGGAGGTTTTAGAATTAGGCAAAGATATTAAAGTGGCAAAATGGTTAGAATGCACCCATTAAATGCTTTAGGGGATGGGTTCAAATCTCACTAGTGACTATTTTACACTGTGTTTATACATGTTCGGGTTAATTCAGATACCCGATCGGGTTCGGGTTTTCGATCTCAATAAAACCCGAATGGATATTTTAAAATTTCGGATACGGATTCAGGTATTTTGTCTAGGCCTAGTCTCCTCCTCTGAATCTCCCTCGATTCACACTACTGATTTTGATAGAGGAAAAATACTTAGGTTCACCCCTAGGGGTAAACCTTTGTATTCATCCTCTCCCCTCTCAACCAATCAAAATGTTCTATCTAATATTTTATTTAAAAAATAAATCATAATTAAATTGAAAAGCCAAACAAATTAAGGAAACAAATTCTTTATACTTTTATTTAAAGAAATTTAAATCTTGGCTTGGTTTAGATACAATTAAACGAGTTGATATCTCGGTTTGGGTTTATAAATGAGAATTAAGGTTTAGATTTTATAATTAAAACAAAATTATATGTCGGTTTGGGTTTATAAATAAGGTGATTAGAGTTTAGATTTTACAATTAGAACGAAATTATATGTCGGTTTGGGTTTACAAATGAGATGGTTAGGGTTTAGATTTTACAATTAGAACGAAATTATATGTCGGTTTAGGTTTACAAATGAGATGGTTAGGGTTTAGATTTTACAATTAGAACGAAATTATATGTCGGTTTGGGTTTACAAATGAGATGGTTAGGGTTTAGATTTTACAATTAGAACGAAATTATATGTCGGTTTGGGTTTACAAATGAGATGGTTAGGGTTTAGATTTTACAATTAGAACAAAATTATATGTTAGTTTGGGTTTATAAAATAGCAGTTTAAGTTTCTAATTTTATAATAATGTATACATATTTTATTTCCTTAATCTTATTGGGTAGAGAAAAATGCTTATTGACTTATTCTTTTATCTATTTAAAGTAGGATAATAACTTAGGCCCAATCTCATTATTAGTAACTTAGCAGATATAACTAAACTAAGCCCAATCCGGCCCAATAATTCACCTTAGCAAATGTTTGATGTTTGATTACATGATCTTTGTTTTGAACGAGTTGAAACCCTCATTGATTGTGGTTGGCCGAGTAAAGTCAACTTCGATCAGTTTCTTTTTTTATCATAAGGTTTTTGATGGATTAGCAATGTCCAGTTAGTTTTCTAGAGTCTCCTTCATGATCTAATCTTTTTTTGCTAAATAACTTGGTGAAAAATTACATTGCCTTCATGTGTATACATACATACTCTAGGAATAGAACACGACACCTATTATTAATAATCAACCACTTTAACCATCAGATTACTAAGATATTTTAGAAATTTTACGGCCGGTTATTTACTTATTATATTTACGGCCGCAAGCTCTTGCTTGCCTTGCTTGGCCTCATGGCCGGCACTGTCTCTATGGAAAGGCAAATAGGCAATACATTGGTTTCTAAAATCACGCTAGCTCAGAGTCCGTGACTTGGTACACATTGAAAATAAAAAAATAATCACCATATATATTCTAATTCTAATATGTGTTTTACGGTATAATCATATATAATTCAAATTTATACTATATATTTTAACCTAAAAGATGATACCGTAATGGGCTAGTTTTGATTCAAGTTATTAGAATTTGGATATATTTATAATCCTCATTTCCTACCACTATATTGCAGTTTTTATGTTAATCGTATATATTGCAGTTTTCAGACCATAATCATAACAATACGACCGGTTAAATCATAAATGTTAACCATAAAAAATAGCCGCATCAAAATCCGTTTGTTAATGGTACAGTTAAACCCTTAAAATGTAATTATATAATTATAAAAAAAATAATTTTATCAGGTTAGTAAACATCATTATAATTAATAAGAATTAAAGTTTTCGTTACTTCATTTTCTAAATACATAATTATTTCATGAAAAGAATGTCGTAAATGGTCAATGTGCCACTACTAAATCACTCCCCTACTCATTTTCCATTAATCAAATTATAAGTTTGATTTAATTTAACCATTTGTAGGTTTGTTTAACTGAAGAAAACTCATTAATATTTAGCTAATTGGCTATAAATATTGGAACCACCTAATCAGATATATACTTCATCGCTTCCATTTATGTTTCATTATACTCTCTCTTTCATAAACAGAAATCATTCTCTCTATCTCAATCCACAATCGCAATGGATGATTTGATGAAACAGAGCCTTCTCAAAATCTTCATCGTCTCTCTCATTCTCACTCTCGTCTTCCTCACCTCACCCTCATCATCATCATCATCATCATCTCCGAATCAAGAAACAAGAGTATCTACTACTACACAAAAGAAAGAAACCTATCTCAACGGCAACGAATCACCGCACCAACTCATCTACATCAAGAAAACGATACCGTTGGTTTTGAACCGGCGGTTGCAACGAGACCACCACCACCACCGTCGTCGTTACAATCACCACTACTACCACTATGAATATCGTCATAGTCTTCGTCGCCGTGGTCTTCATCATCGTGCTGATGACTACTTCAAGATGATGGCCAAGAATAGTAACGGCTTAAACCGTCCGATTCGACCGGATGCATTCTCTGTTATGCTTCCCAAAGGATTCGTACCTCCCTCCGGTTCATCTCCATGCCATAATCAAAACCCTAATTCCGCTACCACTCTCTTTTGCGATCTTTCTACACAAACACAACCTTAGAGATCGTTAACCGGTACGTGAAACGATTTTGTTCCTCCCATGGCACTTTTGTAGTTTTCATTTCTTTTACGAACATTTTTGTTATACAGATATATCAGATACGGAAAATAATCGATTGATTTTTGACTGTCCATTGTATGAAAATAATTTTCATGTTTAATTGTTCATCAAGATTGTTTATTAAGGAATTATCAAAATATAATACACTAGCATAGTAAAATAAATTGACGTACGTGCGGCTAAATTGTTTTATTTTTTGTAAAACTAAACTTAAGAAGTCGGCAAAATACGATAGAGACGACAGAGAATTGATAAAGATGGAGAAAAGGAGCATATCTGTCTCATATTTCAAGGTAAAAAACGCATCGTCTTGCGGGCAAGAACACGGGAGTATATTAAGCCGATAGAATTGGAAATGAGCATGTGGATTTGCATCGTGAGCATAAGCTCTTGTTTCATGGCTTTTAATTTCTTCTTTTCTTTCTTAGCATCAGTTCCAATTCTTCGTACCGTCCACTCCAATGCATAGATTTTGCATTCTAATATCTATATTATAACTAGTAGTTTATATTTAAAATATATCGAAGTCCAACAGAGCTTTGTCATATTTCTTGAATTAGAGAACCAAAAAAATAGAATATGATCGATTCTAAACCGCTACTGTGCATCGATTCTATGCCTAAGGGTCAAAGTTACTCCAATCTTTTCATGTACGTCAAGACGCCGATATGAGTTTTTCTTGAGAAATAAACTTTGTTTATTAATTAATAGTATCAAATTATTTTAATTTCCATATGTCAATTTACTTGTTAAACGACAATAATAAATTTATAATTTTTTAACTATTGACCGACTTGATATTTGGAAATTGGAATATTGAATTGAATATGAGATTATCTTTATCAAGCTTAAATAATTAAATTGTTTCTCTTGAGAAATAAACTTTGTTTATTAATTTAATTTAATATCCATATGTCAATTTACTTGTTAAACGACAACAACAAGTTTATAATTTTTTAACTATTGACCGACTTGATTTTTGGAATATTGAATTGAATATGAGATTATATTTATCAAGCTTAAATAATTAAATGTTTACACATAAATATATATCCTAACCAATCACGTTATTATATTCTCGATACTCTTTTTCTCTAAAATAGTCTCGACATTACAACTTGAATCATCGCCAATATCAAAATTGTCCAATACTCCAAGTTCCTCTTTGCCTGAAAGAAGAAGAAAAAACAGAGAATTAATTCATTGTTACACATTTAGTCCTTTAACAAATATTTATCCTCGTTAGTCGTTATAACCGCGATATTTCCAAATTCTAATAAAACAAAACATAGAACACTAAATTGTACCTTAGTGGCAGAGGATGAGTAAGTGACAGATTCTGAATTCGCCGTCGTTGTTGACATTGTAGAGAATCCCAAGTTGTAAGCCAATGAACCATCGGGTCGGAATATACCGTAATTTTTCTCCGAAGTAGGACCTGGTTTCATGTCCTCATTGAACAACGCAAATATATAAACGTCGAGCCTTTCATTTCGTCTCGCTGGAGTTCCTTCCCCTGCGAATTGCCTCATCATAAGGTTCCGGTTATACGTGGCAGCATTCATAGGAGACGCTCCAATCTCTCCGGCATCTCCCTTTGAAGGCCACCCTGTTTCCGCAACCCTAACTTCTATGTTACGGTACCCTAATTTGGCAGCTGCGAAAGCAACTGCATCGACTTGAGCATACATCATGTTGTCGTAGTGTAGTCTCGTGTTGGGATCAGTCATGCCAATGTTACGGTTGAATAGAACGTAATCGATTGGAATTTCTTTTGGGTTATCTTTGTAGGCAAAGTAAGGGTAAGCATTGATCCAAAAGGGAGATTTCGTGGCTTCCAAGAAAGCTAGAAGTTGTTGCATCACGGAGGACACCTCCGGCTTGAAACTCCCGGCAGATGGAGGATATGATTCGCCGAGGACGGCAAGAGAGCTCGGAGACGAGACTTGAATGTATCTGTCTAAACCTAATTGGACCAAGGCTTTGTGTATGTTGATCATCGCCGGCATCATGAATCTATTACCAAAAAATGATGAGAATACATAATAATTAGTATTCTTGGACTAAATTCATTACACTAACACTTTAAAACAATATAGCAAGTTTTTCTTTTTCTTTTTCAAATGTGGTTGTTATAAGTGACAAAGCACTATTTTAGAAAAAGTGAAATCAGTGTAAAGATCTCATATTCAAAGATTATAACTTACCCTATTAAACTAGAGTCGTCGTCCGTGAAAAGCTCGTTTCCGACCATGATTCCGGTAATCCTAGTGGCCGGAACATAAGGTTTGATGTGAGAATTCACCCATTGGAGAGCTTGTTGAGGATCTTGTAACATAGGTAAAACTTGATTTTCGATTGTGACAATGATCTCAATGTTTGAATTTGCAAAAGAAGTAAGGATTTGAGGATTAGTGTCGTAGATTCTTGTTTTGGTAATCCTTAGAGATCTCAAGAGGTTAATGACTTTATCCGGTGAAGGCAAATTGTTCCCAACTTGCCCGTAATTGATGCCAAGAGACGTTACTCTTTGTAGTATATTCCCTGCATTTATTTCCAAACAAAGAATCGAAACTGTTAGAAAATTATAATGTCACATCATTCATAATTAACGCGGCAACGTACTTCATAACTTAAGAGCTCGACTTTAAAATCTCATATATATTTAAAAAAATAATGAACTAACCTGAGAAAACGAGAGAAAGCATAAGAAAAAGATGAATGAGATTGGAAAGTCTTGTGAATGTTCTTGATGTCATGTTGAGAAAGAAAGAACGAGAGAGAGAGAGGAAAAAGATTGTGAAGGTTTTGGGTTTTAAGAGAGGGTGTAATGGAATATATATAGACCATACACAATAAGCCAAGCCAAGTTGAAGAATACTTTTCTTCGCTTGTTTGTTTTTTTTTCCGTGTTTTTTTTTCGTGTAAAAGGAAATGGTTTAGTGTTGAAGTTTTACGTTTTTTAAATCTTTTTTTATGTTATTAAATTGTTTAGCTTTGCCTTCCCTATATTGCTTTTCTCATTTATGCCTTTTTTATCCATTGACGACGGCTATCTATAAAACCACAACGAAGGATTTCTTATTAAAGAAATATATTAGGTTATATAAAACATTTATATTGTGTAGTATGTAAATTTTCTTTAATTAGTAGTATATGATGGAGACTCGTATGAAAAGAGAATTTGCATCCACATGTATGGAAACACATTCGTGTGTGTTTTGGTTTCATTACATGTACTGTGTTATACAAGTTGTGCTAGTCATTGCCTCATTGGGTTGGTAAAAAAAGTGAGCAACGTATTATATTAATTAAGAAAAAAAGTAGAATAGAATGGGATACACATAATTAAGTGGACGTATAGAAAATTATTGCAGAATTTTAATAAAGTACCGGATAATATTTGAAAACCCGTTTCAATTAAGTAGGTGGGTAGTCGTCAATTAAAACAATCTTTATTTTTTTGCTACACACCAAAAGCTTATTCTACGTCAATCCGGAAGGAAAATATATATATATCAACACAATAACTTTAAATATTTTAGCATTCTTACTTCAACTAGTTCTAAAAATAAAAAATTGACTTATTTCAACTGGTTATATAGATTTTTTTTTCAGTCATACTAAATCCAAGTCCAGGAAAATTCTAATTTTCTTTTAACTGATGATCAACTATTAATGTCTTATAAAATACTTAATTTTTTTTACTATTTATACTAAATGAAAGAATCATTAATTTTTCTGGTCACATGTTAATGGTGGTTAGTTTAATCATAACTTCAAACGATTCGAAGAATAAGAATTACATTTTCGCATGAATCTTGACCGCAAGTGTATCCTAGCCTAATTATACCATCAGCTAAATTTCTTTCGACAAAAGCTAATTAGAGATCCGATTTGACTTGACGTGTCAAAGGATTCGACAAAAGCCTCCTCCGTTTCAACTTT
The DNA here is from genome assembly GCF_030686135.1 of Camelina sativa. Classification (NCBI taxonomy): domain Eukaryota; kingdom Viridiplantae; phylum Streptophyta; class Magnoliopsida; order Brassicales; family Brassicaceae; genus Camelina; species Camelina sativa. The sequence continues at coordinate 10,474,817 of NC_141889.1, read as the reverse complement.
AAAGTTTCTGGAAAATAATAATATATTTCTTTTTGCAATCGAGAGACCACGGACGAACATTCATACTAGTCCTCAAAGCACGTGAAGAACAAGAAATCCAAAAATGTTTGACAAAAAAAAAAAAAACAAGAAATCCAAAATATAATTTCTGTAAGACACAAACCATTATGCGCGCCACAAATGGTCAAGAAAAATAAAAGACTTCAAGATATATAAAATTTATTTTCTGTCTCTTGACATTTTGGGTTTTCAACTTGTTGTACATTCTTTTTTTTTTCTTTTTTTTTGTCACACTTGTTAATTATTATTATTTTATTTTTTTTTGAACAAACCCTTGATGATATTTGTATATGACAATTTCTCAAGATGAAAATATCGTATTCAAATTAAGATAATAAGAGGACGAGAAACTTCCTCTAGACAAAAGCCAGTATTGTTTTAACTTTCTTTTTTTTTTTTTTTTCACGAGACAAAAGCCAATATATTAATGCTGATCAGGCACTTGTAAAATTAAACGGGACAATTCACAATTGTGTGGATATGTATAAATTGACGAACAACTACTATAAAAAGCATCGCGTTAATAAATTTAAAATTATAATTATAATAAAATGGTCAATTAAGGATTATGTTGCTAACCTGCTTTCGAGGGGAATAAGACAAGTTGGTGGAGAAGTGTCGCACACTTGGAGCCGTCAGTCAATTTCAACCATCAGTATTATTTTAATCACCTGATGATGATACAATAAAACCAAAATATTAGCAACTGCCTGTATCTGGTTGGGCGGATTGATTTTTTAACCAATTGATTTCTACTTACTATATTTTTAAATTGGTAAAAAATAAAGGGTTAAACTTGATCACGTATACGATAGTCAATTCGTTTTCACGAAAGGCTTGCTAGCTAAAAAAGTTACATTAGTTTTATAGTGGAACTTTTGGCGGTATTGATCTAATCCAAAATACCGTAGTGTGTCTTCTTTTTTATATTTTTAATACGAAATCTTCTCTCTTTTTCGCGACACCAAGGGCCGTTTTATTTGAACACATGTATACAAGTACAACTTATAAGAAATCTACATCTCAAGCGACTGAACTTGTCATAATTAAAGAAATCAGTAATAATTCGATGTTAGAATTATATATGTAAAAATATATGAGTCAATATTCTAGATTGGCCTGTTTATAGTTAGCTGAAAACTTTTAGCTCGTCGTTTTAAAAGTTTGATTTCGTGGCTGAGGATGGACGACCGGTCGACTTATGGCAGTTCCATAGATTGATTTGATACATGACATAACTATATACCATACACGGCCGAACAGATTGTGTTAGGTTATGTCTATGTGTAAGAGACTAAAAGTTAATGAAAATTTGATTTATTATATATGACACAAGTTTTTATTTATTTGTAATGATAAAAATTAACAATTTTGGTTTATTTTTTATTCATGATCTACTGTGTTAATTATTTACTATACTTCCGTTGTAGAATTGTTGAATGAACATTTGGGAAGTAATAAATCAGCGTCTAGAAAAGAAAATGACATAGGAGCTTTTAACTAGCAAATTAGCACCGATAGGAATGTTTTAAAGCTTATTAAATGTATCTACATGAAATAGAATTAAAAGGTTTTTATACGTGAAAAAAGAGAGTGTTTATAGGTTTTTACTTGGTTCAGTTTTATATGCTCGACATACTGCCATATCTCTTTGGTATGGTATTACAAATGTATGATGTATCACTGATCCCAGTTAACTGTTGGGATTTGATAGTGATAGTGATAGATGACTAAAATTAGTTAACCATCTCCAACTTGGACCACAGTGCGCTTGCTTTGGGAGGTGATAATAAGGTACCGTTAAATTCTCCCGCATGAATCATTCACGTCTCACGAAGTGTTATGGCGGGGAGAGGTTCCTTGGCGGAAGCTGGATATCATTGAAAGTGGTCAGAAAAAGAAGTTTCCACTTTCCAGGTAAGACACTTAAACTGTTTTTGTTTTTGTTTTTTTTTTGTTTTGGTTACTTTTTTTAACAAAGACATTAACGAACACACGGTGAGCCTAAACCACTACAATAAAACTTGCCTGACCGACATGTTTTTATATGTTCTTAGTTTACAATATGTAATTCATCGGATCAAAAATTCAAATTTCATCTTCATGAAAGATATTAAGCACCAAAAGTGAAATATATAGTTAAATTATAATGAGCCTACACGTTAATTTTTGACGTCATAAACTTACATTTTATATCTGAATTGAACTGTATACAGGAGTTATGACAGCTTATATATACCAAGATATTCACATATAATTGTACTTGATTTGGGTTCATATATTAGACAAAAATAAGGTATATATATTTGACGTTATACTAAAAACAGATATTGTGGGCCATTTCGAATCAATGGTGGAAACATATAATACATAGAATCGAGTCAAAATGGTGTAAGCATTACTCGAATCTTTTTTCATAAAGCTGCCTACAAAATTGAATTTTTGTTGGATAATGGATAAGGCTTAAGAGGGAAGATATATGAATACGAAAGAAAATATAACCTTTACGATATAAGAGAGAAAGTTAAGGTCTTATCCATCGGCGATACTGCTTTCTCGATAACCAGTAAACATCGTGCATGCATGGCTAAAAAGCTTTTACGTGTGCTTTTTTTCTTTACGCTAATTAAAATTAAAAATTTCTTATACTAATCAAAGTGTTCGTCATTTATGACGCGCATACGTAAAAAGGGCCTTAAATCTATGTGTATGTTTCTCCTTTTCCTCCACCTTTTTGTGTGAACGACAAGAAAAAAAAAAGAGAATTTAAAATATTTTATAATATGTATGTAAATTTGGGTGCGACATCAAAGGATAAGACACGTAAGCATTAGAAATTTATATTGAGATTTCAATTTTTATATTTGAAACAGCTTATCGTTTGTTTAGTTGTATATTGTTTATTTTATTTCTTTTTTGTCAACTAGTTGTATAATGTGATGTCATAACTCTTATATTCTAGAATTTTAGTTATGTATCGGAGAATGGTATGTTGTAGATCAGAGTATATATAAGAGTCTCCATATGTGAAACCCACTGAAAAGATAAATTCCCCTCGTTCGTCCGATTTTAGGGCGGATTGCCTCATTCTGTATTCTAAAACGTTATTGTCCGAAGTCTTTGTTGTAAAAAATTTTTCCCATTTGTACTACCAATTTTAGAATTTTATTTTTATTAATATTTGACTGATTAAAAAAGAAAAAAAAATTGTAGTAATTTTGTTTAGGCACTAACCAAAAAACATCAAATATATAAGGTCTGATTAGTAACATCCATAAAACTATACAAAAAAAACTATAAGTTGGAGCTGTAATCACGAAATAGTGCTAAATTGTATGAAGAGCTATACATGAAACCTGTACAAAAAAACTGAGGATAAAATTTTTTTGGTAAAACTGTTGTGATTGGTAAATTTTAAAATTGTATATTTGTACATAGAGTGGTTACCAAGTAAATACTTGTATATTTGCCATTATTTAAATACAACAAGATTACGTATATATACATCAAAAATCACAATCTTTCTTATCCCAAATGGCGCTGCATTGGACTCATAGGCATCCAGGAAATTATCTATACTAGCATTGAGCAAAATTCGTTTTTGTTTACTTTATTTTGTAAGGCCAACCCAAAAATTGATCGAAAAACATTGTATCCATTTAAATCGAAACATAATCAGTAACAACAACAAAAAAAAAAAAAAAAAAAAAAGATCACATTGTTGAACCTCATAGAGTAACGTTCTGTACGTAGCAAGTAACTTATTGTGCGTTTGTTATCACAATGACAAAAATAATATAGAGACAATTCTAAAATGAGAAATCCAACATGTTGTCTAGTCATATACATCGTTTTTTTTTTCTAAAGTAGATTTTACACTACACAACTTTAATTTACTATTGCGCTGATGTTACACTGTAATTTCATAATATGTCGTCGTTTGTATATATATATATATATATATATATGTTGGCCATGTATATAGGGTTGTGCATATACTTCTTTAGTCACTTCTTAGAACAATCTTTCTCTTTATTATCATCCAAAGGATGCTCTAGTATTATTTTTATTTAACTTTTTAAACATTTCAACCCCTTTTTTTGGCACATGGCTTGACATGTAAAAGAGTGATTGTATGCGTGTGTGGATTCACGTTTTCTAATATTTATGCACATATTATATGTGACGATTCGTATCAAAAAAAAAAAAAAAAAAAAGAGAGAGAGATCCCAAAAGGTAATTACTTTTCTTTTCGTCAAAAATTAAAAGGAGGACATTTTTGCCGACGTTAGTTAAAAATAAAAAACCAATTGCAAAAAATAGTTTTCCAGAACATGACTTTAAACTATATATCTTAGTTTCTTTTTTTTTATTGGACAAACTATATCTTAGTTTCTTAAGTATTTGTTTTTTTGGTATGAATTGAAATTCAAATACAAGACAATTTAAGTATTTGTTTTTTGAGCATATTACTTAGTTCTTCTTAAATAGTCTTGGTTTGGTATTATTTTGTTAAGGTTTAGAAAAGAAAAATAAATTTAATCAAATTAAGATTGTTTACTGTTTTCTTAAAATAAATTCTTTTTTGGGCTCTAATGTTAATTGAGCGTGTGAGAAGTAATATGCCTAATCAAAAAGAAACTATAATCTGTTAGATAATTTGGCCCATATAGAGACTTTAACTAATATTATGATCTATTGAAAATAAACAAGGTAAATATCGTTATGGGTTCAATATGGACCTCATCATTGTCATCAGCCCTTTAAGAAATTGTAGGTTTTGCTAGTCCATTGATTACTTTCTTTCTTCTTTTTTTTGACAAACAACCATTGATTAAAAAATAATGGGGTTCATCCTAGAGGTAACCTTTTATTCACTTCTTTCTTTTTTAATCAATCAAAAATTTTCTATGTAATATTACATTTAAAAAATAAATCAAAATTAAATTCAAAAAAGCAAAAGAAATTAAAAAAAAAACAAAATTTTTCATACTTTTAATTAAAGAAAGTTAAATATTGGCTTAGTTTAAATTTCACAACTAAACGAAGTTATATATCGGTTAAATTTTAAAAATAAAAATTAAGATTTGGATTTTACAGTTGAATCAAAATTATATGTCAGTTTGTTACAAATGAGTGGTTAGGATTTAGATTTGACAATTAAAATGAAGATTAGGATTTTAATTTTATAATTATAACGAAATTATGTCGGTTTGGGTTTATAAAAAATATTTTGGGTTTTTAATTTTACAATGATTTATACAGATTTTGTTTCTCTATTTATAAGGAGGTTCACCTCTATAAGTGAATCCAAATATTGTTCATATTTATATATATATATATATATATATATATATATTTGTTTCATAATTTCTTTGCAATAAAAAATATACAAGCTATTTTTTCATATCTTCCTCTTCTATGAAATTTAAACTATTCAAAATATAATTTTTAATCAATTGTATTTTTGTTTGATTTCTAGTGGAGAAATTAGTCAAGATGATTTGAAAAATTCTCAATTTTTAGTTATCTAGAAAACTAAAGGAGGTCATTTTTTTACAATTAAAAAACATGTATATTTATTTTTTAAAAATGCAGATTACCTCTCGAAGTATAAAGATTAATTTATTTGCGTGAAGGCACACATAAAATCCCAAGATACATACTCGATTTGGAACTTTATATTTTAAGTCAATGATAGTGGTTTTTAGCCAAACCTTTGAATTGTAAGATGGATTGTTTTATAGTCATAAATCACTTAGAGCATGAACATTTTTTAGTTTCTCGTACTTAAAATAGCGATAATTAATTTATTCTGTTTTCGTGCATTGGCAACTTCTTTCCGTAAGCACTTAGTTGATACGAAAGAAACACGACTTAGATGTTCAACTCTATGAACGAAACAAAATCGACCACATTCATTGGACCTGTTATTTTCTAATTAGGCTTCAAATTAAGATTCCATACTTGACACTTCCAAAGAAATCTGAAAATAAAGAATTTGAGAACGATATCAAAAAGTAAACATTATAGCAACGTGCGTGTTGACTTCATGAATGTATAGTGGAACAGTATAAATAAAACACAGAATATAACATATAACCAATGTTTTCACGCCCGGCCCGGACCGGCCGGTCCGACCGGTTAACCCGCGACCCGGACACTTCACCGGTTCGGGTATAATGCTAATAACCGGTAGTAATAAACCCGGTAAAACCCATAAAAACCCGCTATTAACCCGTGACCTGGTGAACCAATTGACCCGGCCGGTTACCGGTTCAAAAAAAAATTACTTGATTTTTTGAAAAAAAAAGAATAGGGTTTTACAGTTTCAATCAATTATTTTTAGAACCTTTTAGCTTAGACGGCGTCACACGACTCACACACCTCCCTCTCGTCTTCAACTTCTTTGCCATCTTTCATACTTGCGTAAGAACCGTTGAGTGTTCTATCTCTAATCTTTGTCCATTATTCTGAAAATTCCATTTTATTTTTGATGATCATGTGTTCAATTGATTTTGAATATTAGTATAATTTTTTCCAACTCTCGTGGCTACTCTGCTTTTCTCGTGGTACTCTGCTTTAATCGTGACTACTCTGCTTTTTCACATATAATACGTTAGCCGTTAGGTGTTCCTGTATCATAATTATTCATCCTGATGCTTGCATATATATAAATATATATTAGCAAACGATCATGATCCTGTCCATATGTCTCAAATCTGTATTTTTTTTTCTCTTTCTATGTTGTGAATTTAACAGGAAATGGTAACAGAGGAAGATGAAAACTATGAAGAAATAGCAGCTGCAAATCGTTTAGTCCGAGGAAAAAGTGATATTGCTTGGTCGTATGTCATTCAATCAAAAGACGCAAGAGGAAAAACGATTTTGGAATGTACCTTTTGTCACAAAAAAAAATTAGGAGGTGGAATTAATAGGATGAAACACCATCTTGCTGGCGTGAAAGGGGATACAGATGCGTGTTCGAAGATTATTGCAGATGTGCGATTTAAGATAATGAACGCACTGAAAGAAATTGAGAGCAAGAAGAAGAAAAATATTGTTTTGGATGATACAAACTTAGACGGTCCTGAAATTCATGATGTTGATGGAGATGATATCGATGTTGGCCCAAGTCAAAAGAGGAGGATACAAGGAATTGATCTACATGAATACTTTAAAGAGGTGTGCGTGATCAGACTCAACCTACTATCAAAGCGTGTTTGCAGAGTAAAGAGATAATACATGATGTGGATATGTCTGTTGCATTGTGGTTTTATGATGCTTGTATTCCGATGAATGCTGTGAATTCTCCACTTTTTCAGCCTATGATGAGTAAGGTAGCAAGTATGGGTCATGGATATGTAGGCCCTTCATACCATGCTCTGCGTGTTGGATTGTTGCGAGATGCTAAGGTACAAGTTTCTTTGATCATTGATAAGTTTAGAAGTACATGGAGTAGTACTGGATGTACTCTTATGGCAGATGGATGGAAGGACACAAGACAAAGGCCACTGATTAATTTCTTAGTTTATTGTCCTAAAGGAATTACATTTCTCAAGTCAGTTGATGCTTCTGATATCTATGCAAGTGCTGAGAATTTATGCAACTTGTTTGCTGAACTTGTGGGTATGATCGGTTCAGATAATGTGGTTCATTTTGTGACTGATAGTGCACCCAACTACAAAGCTGCAGGAAAGCTTCTTGTTGAAAAGTTTCCCACCATTGCTTGGTCTCCATGTGCAGCTCATTGTATCAATCTGATTCTGGAAGATGTTGTGAAACTCCCTTTTGTTCACAATTTAGTGCATCGTATGTCTAAGGTAACCATCTTTGTTTACAATCATAAGTCGACTTTGAATTGGGTCAGAAAAAGACCAGGTTGGAAAGAGATCATTCGTCCTGGAGAGACACGTTTTGCTACAAATTTCATTGCTCTACAAAGTCTCCATCAACATAAAGAAGATCTACAAGCTTTGGTTACAAGTACTGATCATGAACTTAAGCAGCTTTTCAAAACATCTAAAGCAAAGGAAGCTAAATTGATTATCTTGGATGAGCGAATGTGGAATGACTGCTTGATAATAGTCAAGATTATGACTCCTATCATCCGTTTGTTACGCATTTGTGATGCTGATGAGAAGCCTTCGTTGCCATATGTGTATGAAGGGATGTATCGAGCAAGATTAGGCATTAAACAGGTGTTCCAAGGAAAACGCCCTCTCTACAAGCCTTATACGAACATCATTGATAGGAGATGGGATCGTATGTTGCGTCATGATCTTCATGCTGCAGCATACTATTTGAACCCAGCTTTCATCTATGATCCTACATTTTCTGACAAGCCTGAGGTTATGAGTGGATTGATGAATTTATTTGAGAAACAAACAGAGAATAGTAAAACAAAGCTGTTTCAAGAGCTTAAGATGTATAGAGAACGTGAAGGCAGCTTTTCTCGCCCTATGGCTCTATCTTGCAGCAAAACGTCTCAGCCAGGTATCTTATACAACATTATTTTTTTTTTTGGTCCACATAAATTTGACTTGCATTTTGTGCTATATAGTAATCTGATCTAATTTTATGGATATTTAGATGAATGGTGGAGATATTTTGGTTTTGATGCTCCTAATTTGCAAAAGTTAGCAATAAGAATTCTTAGTCAAACCGCTTCTTCATCTGGATGTGAGCGCAAATGGTCTGTATTTGAGAGGATTCATACCAAGAAGAGGAATAGACTAGAGCATCAAAGACTTAATGATCTTGTTTTTGTGCACTACAATCTACGTCTGCAACATAGGTGAGTGTCACTATAATTTTTTATCTTTTATTTAGCTTATTTAGTTTGTACCATGTTACATGTTTCTTTAATGTACAGGTCAAAGAAAAAAAGATCATATGATCCTGTTGACTACGAATCTATTGATAAGACAGAGTTTTGGATTATCGAAGAAGAAGAAGCAGGTGAACTTGAACTTGATGAATTAGAAAATGCTCTTGCTGAAGAATATCCTAAAGATCATGAAGAGATGAACCCTGAAAATTCTAATGGTAACTTCTAAATTGTTGATTAAATTCTTAGAATTTTATTTTAGTTGTATTACTCTATATGTTACATTGACTAAACTATGTAATTTTTTAATGTTTTAGATTTTGACGAAGACTTCACTATGCCACCTGAAGAGTATGAAGGAAATGATGGTGGAGATAACCAAAATTAGTTGTAGTGAATTTGGAGATGTTTAATTAGTGTTCTTTATTTTTCTTATTTGGATTTAAAAGTTTTAATCATTTTATTACTATTATTAAACTTCATACTTTGTTAAGCATGATATTCTTTTTTTTATAATATTTTAAAAAATATTTATTTTATATAAATATATTAAATATATTTTATTCAATTGACCCGTGGTCAAACCGGTTGACCCGATGACCCGATGATCCGAGAGCTAGTCCGGTTCACGATCCGGGTCAATTTCAAAACATTGCATATAACGTGTTTGACAAAAAAAAAACATATAACGTAAGGGAAAAAATTAAACAGATAAAAGTTTTATTATCCTCTTTTGTTACATGTAGCTATTTTTTTCAGTATATAAAATGTGCACCAAAAATAATAGAATAAGGAACTCCGCTCTGACTCTGTTTGACAAGGAAGATCCCTATATTTTTTTCTATATTCTTAAAAGATTATCTGATTTCTTTTTTTGGTAGAAGCATTTGACTTTTATTCCGACAAAGTCTAGCTCATCCAAATTTCATAAAATACGAATAACAAGAACCTAAATATTTCCCTATATATGCATACTGTACATAGTTCTATTTCTAAGAGAAATAATTTACAATAAATATTTTCTTAGCAATTTGTTTCTGATAAATTCATTGTTTGCGACTGAAGGTCAAGTAGGCTAGCCTTGACTAAACTGATTGCACATATGATGTAATAAACAGATTCTGACTGCCAGTATTATTTTTGAAAAGAAAATCAATTAATAATGGTATTTTTCGAGAAAAAAAAAGAACTTATTGTATTTATATTTATGAGAATTATCTAATAAATATCAAACTTTAAAAATCTTTCTTTATACTCAAATCTAAAATACATTTGTGAAACTTATACAGTCTTTTTTTTTTTTTTTTTTTGTAAAACTGAAACTTATACAGTCTAACTATCTGAATATAGACGTGTCTTACCACATCGTACGTATACCAAATGACATTTCCCATGGAGTTCTAGTTATAATAACTTTTCTCCCTGAAACATTATCAAGATTCAGTTATTTAAACATTTTATTTTCTCCTTTAACAAAAGAAAAACTAACATTTCATTTTCTTTGTGCCTTTTGTACCACACAAGTCGGTTCTTTAGTCAACAAGCTGTCCACTATATGTAAATAATGAAAAGACTAAAAAAACACAACTCTACAAACTTTTGATTCTCGTTTTTCTCAGTTCTATTCTCGTAAATATGCATTTCTTAGACTAGCTAATCTCTAAAGAATTAAGAGTTATCACATAGTTTAGATCACTAAGACCATAATTTACTCATTGAAGCTCTATAGCTAATCTTAAAAGAGGTAGATTTTTTCTCGTATATACGTTTAGAAAATTAGCATTATGAGTAGGGAAACTATAGCGTATATTTGAAGCGATAGACTATCGAAGTTTTTTGACCAAAAAACAAAAAAAAAAAGAAAAAAAAGACTATCGAAGTTTAATATTAATATTAGTAATGTTTTTATAATTAGAACCTAACTTTTTTTTTTTGGTTGAACACCGGGTGACCAAGGTCCCCCGAGATTTTATTAATTTTAAAAAAAGAAACTACAAACGGCAATTAATTTATAATTAGAACCTAACTAAATAAAGAAATATGGATCCCAATTTTCATGATTTAGTTATACTTTAGGGCATTTTATATTAGTCAGGGCCCCCTTCAAGTTTGGAAAAGTTTTATTTTTGTTGAGGTCGGTGGATATTTCAAATCATCAATTCTCAAATATTTCGCCTTTTTGATGAATAAAATACGTGCGACATCTTCTTACAAATATGTTTTTTTCTCAAATGGTTTCATAATTAAGGAAAAAATGGTAGTGTTTATTATAAATTTAAATTGAAGAATCCAGTGGAATACGGGAGTTGTAAACTGTCAAAGAACAAAAACTGGTTGAAACGATTATGTTTTAGGGAAAAAAAACAAAAATCTCTTGTTAATCTGCAGCACTTAACTCATTCCATGTATATGAAGCTTTATCGTTAGTTATTATTTTTTTTATTAGTGGTGTTTGAATTGTGCGAGTGTGAATGGGCTTGGTCATTGACGTAAAAGAATGGTCATGATCAAATTTTGATAATGGCTAGGATGCCATGGTCAACACATTTCTTGATTTGCTTATATCTTACCTGCCTTAGTTCTATTATTAACCACTCTCGAATTTGTTTTTGATCTTACCAATCAAAATACTTTCTACTCATCTTTATCTCATAGGTAGATAGCAAAGTCTAAATATTGACAGGTTAAAATAACATTAATTTTCTTGGCATAACCACATTCATTATTAATTCATATAAATTATACCACCTCAACGTGTTTAAAATACCTTTTTTATTCAAGATTTTGGACACGTACTAACAATTGGATCTAGCTAGCTAGCAACATTCAAACACTTTATACGATTTAGATAGCAATCATCATGTTTTTGCCTATTTTGACTAACGATTTAGATAGCAATCATCATGTTTTTGCCTATTTTGACTATCTTTTATTGCATTTTTCTAGTCAAAAAACTCGATGATGGTTTTAGTTTTATAGCCTAATGTAAGGTCTTCTCTAACAAGTAAATAAACTGCCATTAATCTTTCCATAGTAAATAATCTTTCTATAGCTCCAATTATTTGAGAAAATTGAATATAGCGTATTACTATGTTTAAATAGATCATCAATTTATCAAAAAAAAAATGATCAGTTAATAAAAGAAATTGTGAGATTACAACGTTAGAAGACAATTGATTTAGCATCATTATGGGATCAAACATATCACCGCTTTTTGTGCCTTTTGCCCATAGTTTACAAAAATACTACTATCACTTACTTTTTTCCTTCAAAATATCACTACGTACCAACATGTGTTTTGTTTTGTAAATTATCATTTCTAGTACGTATGATCATCTACTTATATGTTCCCTTTTAACCTGATAACCCAAAACAGCAGGCGCCTAAAAATTTAATAATACTAGCATTCATTAAATAATGAAAAAGCATAATTACCACATTAATCGCAACAAAATCCAGCAATATTTTTATAGATGAAGATTATGTTGTCATACTCTTTATCATAACATTATATTGTCATACATGTAGGCCAAAGTATTTAGGTTTTTTTTTGTTCCTAGGTTTAACAACATATATATTAAGGTGGGCAAAAAAATCGAAATCCGAAAAACGGAACCCAACCAAACCGAAATAAATGGTTTGGTTTGGTTATGGTTAAAACTAAAAATCCGTTTGGTTTTCATTTTAATTAACCATTTGGTTTAGGTTTGGTCTGGTTAAAAACCGTAAAACCGAATGGTTTATTTGGTTTTTTATAAAAATTTAGGATAATTAGATATAATTACTAATTAGTTTCTCAAACTTATAAATTTATATTGTATAACAATATAAGTAATTTTTTTCTTTATTGGGGTTTAATTATTGATCTCCTGTTAATCTATCGAATTACAAAATCTTAACCTAAGTTTCTATTCCCTAACCTATATATATTCATAATTACTTTTATGCTTATTTTTAGTTATGTATCAACTATTTATTTTTTAAAAGCATGAAATAACCGTTAAAAACCGGAATCAAATCGAAACCGAACCAAACTGTGATACATTTGGTTTTTATATGGTTTCATTTCTGATGAAACCGAAAAAACCATAGACCGAAAAAACTGAACCGTAACCAAACCGAATTACATATGGTTTCTTTATGATTTCATTTTTATAAAACCAAAAAAACCAAACCGAAAAACTGAACGTCCATCCCTACATTATAAATTTCGGTTAGTGTATTCAGTTTGGTTTGATGGGTACTATAGTCTCAGCATCTTTATGTGCATTGAATCTGAACATCCATACATCAAATCTTGACTCGTCTTTTTTTCCGGATTCGCTTTTTGAATTGTAATCACATGATGTCAAAAAAAAAACTGTAATCAGATACATCAATTAGGATCAACAAATAATTATATTAAAAATGAATGTTTCTGAAAGCTTTATAATATTAATTAGGTACTGGCTAGAGTGAACAAGCATTACTGTAAATTATAATTCTTAGCGTTATTATGTGGCAAAAGAAGCACATATTTAGATAAACTATACTTAATTGACTGAACTGTTACAAAGCAAGGCTAAAACTATTTAACAGAAATCATAATCTATATAAAATGGCTGGATAGAGTACATTTGTGTGATAAAATCTAAAATTTTTGAGTATTATAATTTTTAGAAACCCTCAAATGAGAGAAACAAAAATCACAACTGACAATTCCAACACCTGACCGACCTAGGGAGAGAGGCACTAGTTTATCCTCTACGTCCATTTACACTATCACCAACAGCAGCAATCCTGTAAGGTTAATTTAAAAATTAAAAAAAAAATGTATATTATTTTAATCATATTTATATATTGAAGTGACCTTAGTTCTCTACTTATTGACACATAATCCTAATTATTATTATTTTCTGGTAAGAAATGTTCTGCATGTTCTATGTTCTTCTCAACGTTCGTATGCTTATTTATTATTTGTATATTCATTAAAAATATTGCTATAAATCTATTATTCACGTATACTTTAGAGAAAAAAATTATCAGCTATTGAAATACGGCAAAATACATAACCACACCTGCCAATTATAATAAAGGAAATTCAACTATACAAACTATATATTACATGATTACATATATGAAATATATGATATTATGTACTTGATATCATATATATAGAATCTCGGTTTGTTAGACCATTTATGCCGGTCATATACACCTAACATCGTATACTTCGTATATGTGGCTATACAATACATATAGTTATATAGTTGAGTGTCCTATAACATAATTGGTATGTATGGCGATGCATTCCGTATTCCGTATATGACAATCTTTTTTCCTATACTTTAGTTATATGTTGTGAGTTCACGTGTTGGCTTAGTGATATACACACGTGGTATCTTCGTCCACGCATTTATATGAGGAGGACTTCCTCCTGCTTCATTTCTTCTCTCGAGAATTTCAAATTTTATTTATTACTGCTACTGATCTCTTCGTATTTGTTGAGAAAGGTACTTTCTTGAAACTTTAGGATCTTCTCTTTCTTCTATCAAGTTTTTAATTCGTTAATTAATTTATTTATTTTAGATCTCAATCGGTTACCAAGTTTCCAAAGAGCAAGTTTCATAACAGTAGTGATCGTTTTAAACCCTCAATTTGAAATTATCTACTTCAACGCTGGTTTGGTTTACTTCAATAACCGGCTCTTTTTTGGTTGTTCGTCATTTATAAAGCATGATTTATATCATTTGGAGAATTTATCATCCTTAAACATCAGTTTTTGATTGATGAGTACACAGATAATACATAATGTTGAAGCTAGTGTATTTTAAATATTTGGAAGAAAAAAAAAATAGTTATCATCTTTTGTCAACAAGATGAATGTAATCTTCTGTTTTATTGGATTCCAACAGATAAAATAGCTAAAAGCCTAAAACTATCAGAAATAACATATAGCTAAAAGCTTAAAACTATATATTTATCATTTAAATATAACATTAAATTTGAAATTTCTCCACACAAAGAAGTAAAAAAAATCACAAAGTATTCATCTGTACGACTTCAAATGTTTTCATTTTATTATTTTGTTGCCGCATGCGGCATGCTTATGTCATTAGTCATTTACTCATTACTCTCCTCTATTTCTCTCTTTCTTACCCAACTCTATATAAGATTTCTCCTTCTTCTTTTTTTCTTCTCATCGAAATTTCCTCTCTCTCTTCTCTCTACTCTCTTCTCTCTTCTCTCACCCTTCGGACCAGAACAAAAAAAAGAAACAATCAGTGAGAGTGTCTAAACCTTTCAATAACTACTATCAAAACAAACAAAACCATGGTCTCTCTTCTTACAATGCCGATGAGTGGTGGTGCTAAAACATGGCCTCAAACCCAAACTCATTTGGGCTTTCGGCCCATTAAAAGAAAGCCGAATGTTGTTATTAAATGCACGGTGCAGATCGACGTTACGGACTTAACCCAAAAACGCCAGTTATTTACACCTCGAACCACCGTGACTCCGCCTCAACATAATCCTCTCCGGCTTAACATTTTCCAAAAAGCGGCGGCCATCGCTATCGACGCCGCTGAGCGCGTTTTGATCTCACGTGAGCAAGATACTCCTCTTCCCAAAACCGCCGATCCACGTGTTCAAATCGCCGGGAACTATTCCCCGGTACCTGAATCTCCCGTCCGGCGAAACATCACCGTCGATGGAACAATCCCTGACTGCATTGACGGAGTCTATGTCCGTAACGGCGCAAATCCCATGTTCGAGCCAATAGCTGGGCACCATTTATTCGACGGAGACGGTATGGTTCACGACGTTAAAATAACCAACGGTTCAGCTAGCTACGCGTGCCGGTTTACTAAAACCGAGAGATTGGTTCAAGAGAAACGATTGGGTCGACCGGTTTTTCCGAAAGCAATCGGCGAGCTTCACGGCCACTCGGGAATCGCACGTTTAATGCTGTTTTACGCGCGTGGGCTTTGCGGTCTCATCAACAACCAAAACGGTGTCGGAGTAGCAAACGCCGGTTTGGTTTACTTCAATAACCGGCTTTTAGCTATGTCAGAAGACGATTTACCTTACCAATTAAAAATAACTAAAACCGGCGATCTCCAAACCGTTGGACGTTACGACTTCGACGGTCAGTTAAATTCCGCTATGATCGCCCACCCGAAACTCGACCCGGTTACGAAGGAGCTTCACGCGTTAAGCTACGACGTCATAAAGAAGCCTGACCTGAAATACTTCAGATTCTCGCCGGACGGCGTTAAATCGCCGGAATTGGAGATCCCGCTCGAAACCCCGACGATGATCCATGATTTCGCAATTACGGAGAATTTCGTGGTGATTCCAGACCAGCAAGTCGTGTTCAAGCTCGGCGAGATGATTCCCGGTAAATCTCCGGTGGTTTTCGACGGAGAAAAGGTTTCGCGGTTGGGGATAATGCACAAAGACGCGACGGAGGCTTCTGAGATCATCTGGGTGAATTCGCCGGAGACGTTCTGTTTCCATCTCTGGAACGCGTGGGAATCGCCGGAGACGGAGGAGATCGTGGTGATCGGGTCGTGTATGACGCCGGCGGATTCGATCTTCAACGAGAGAGACGAGAGCTTGAGGAGCGTCTTGTCAGAGATCAGGATAAACCTCAGGACGCGTGAAGCCACGCGCCGGGCTTTGTTGGTTAATAACGAGGATGTGAATTTAGAGATCGGTATGGTTAACCGGAACCGGTTAGGTAGAAAAACCCGGTTCGCGTTTTTGGCTATCGCTGATCCTTGGCCAAAAGTTTCCGGTTTCGCTAAGGTCGATCTTTCCACCGGAGAGATGAAAAAGTACATTTACGGCGGGGAGAAATACGGCGGTGAACCGTTTTTCTTGCCCGGTGGTGACGGCGGAGAAAATGAAGATGACGGTTATATATTTTGTCACGTTCATGACGAAGACAAAGAGACGTCGGAGCTTCAGATTATTAATGCCGGTAGTTTAGAGCTTGAAGCTACGATTAAGCTACCGTCTAGAGTACCGTATGGGTTCCATGGCACATTTGTGGATTCGAGTGAACTCGTGGATCAATTATAATAATTATTGTAATGTTTGATGATGTTATAAATTAGAAAAAATTGATAGGTTTGATATAGTTTGATCGATCGATTGTTCTAACGATTTATACAAGTTAGTAACGAATGGTTAGATTATATGATTTGGCTTTCTTCGGACATGCATCGTAGAGACAGAGACATATGTTTAAAACATAAAGAAATACTAACATTTTGTTCTTGAACCAGTTCCCGTCCTAGAAGCCAGAATTAACATAATACGTAGAAAAATAAAAACTCAGAATTAAAATATGTTATAAAGAAATTGACTATGCAATATGACTTGATTATCATGCGATCCTGTTTTTTTTTATACTTCAGTTCACGTAATTGCGTAACACTTGGTTATTGTGTTATTTTAGTGAGCCATTTCTATAGAACAATTGCCTTTCATTGTTATCTCATGAACAATTGTTCCGTAAATGGCTTAATATATATGCATGGGTTCTGATTAGGATCATTTGCGTTCACCGGTTCATGCATTGACTCTGTATAGCATTATAGAAACTTAGCTGTAGTACTATCGAAGATGACTAATGCAATGACGAAACTGAAGAAATGACGATGAGAAAATCAGACGCAGATTTTCTCGTACGTACGTATATATACTGAAAACACCCGAAACCAGCAAAAGCCTGTTGAATATTCCCATAGATTCCGAAGTTTTCGAGCAATTTACAAATGATGGGCAACGTGTTTGTGGTATTAAGTGAATCCACGTCTGTATAAACTAGTTAATACTATATAGATACTATATTGCAAAGCGTATATGGTGGCCATAGAGTCGATATGTACGTATATATGTCTATATTATTGGACACAATCGGTGGGATTGTCAGATGAATGTATGAAGACGATGATGTCATGGACCTCATGGTATTTACAAACGTTGCATGGTTAATGTTACACGTACGTTGTAACCATTTCGTTTTATCCGAATTATTTGGTCCAAAATTGTTGTTATCTGTTGATGGTCGTCACGTAAAACAAATAGTTTATACAGTGAAGGTACACCCATATATTTCATCAGTTCTGTTATGTTCCATATGTGTAGTTCCATATCAGAAACCTCGAAACTACGTTTATTAAAAAAAAAAAATATAACAATTATAAAACAAGCAAAAAGTCAAAGTTCTATTTGGAGGAATAAAAAAGATTTGAATTCTGATGCCTTATAAAATATTGAGGTTGTAAAATATTATTGTATAGTAAATCAACATATTGAGGTTGAAGGAAGCTATTTATTGTTACTATATATATATATATATATATGTGGAGTAATGGAGCTATTTGTTGCTAATATATTTTTCTACACAAATAAAAGTACCTAAAATTAAATATAATTTTATCACATTTACAAGAAAATCACAATCTTAACTCTTAAAAGTTCAAATCCGAGTACTCAATTATGAAGCACTAGTGCTAGTCCCTCAACTTACATAGTACTTTTACCATCATGACGAATTGATTTATTGAAGTTAAGCTACAAATCTCATATCCAATTCTTTTACTTAATGAAAATATTCAATTATAAAGTTGGATGGGAATACATTATTGGATCACAAATTGAAACATCCATCTCTCTTTTCATTTCTCTGATGACCTTTAAAAGAAGTGAATAAGATGATCCCTACAGCTTGGCCGGGAGGTAATGAGGAGTGTCCCAATCAGTCTTGATGTGGTTTCGACTGATCTCTCTCAGGGAACGGCAGCCACTTAGTGCCATTGTCAGCTCAAACTCGTCTCTTAGCA
Source organism: Camelina sativa (assembly GCF_030686135.1). Taxonomy (NCBI): domain Eukaryota; kingdom Viridiplantae; phylum Streptophyta; class Magnoliopsida; order Brassicales; family Brassicaceae; genus Camelina; species Camelina sativa. The sequence goes on along the minus strand of NC_141889.1, from coordinate 10,456,094 downwards.
TTTGCAGCATCTTCCTCACTCCCGCTTCTCCATCCGCTGCAAGCGAGAACAAGCTCGGCCTCCCGACCTAATCGAACAAAAGTACAATACAAAAACAAAGGTTATGTTTGGGTTTGTTTTGAATATTTTATAATTTTGAGGCACAATGGGAAAAAGAGGTAAAAAAGGGTTACTCCAATAAAAATTAATAATGAAGGGATCAAGTTGAAAAGGATAAGAGCAAAAGAGGGGATACTACAAGAGCTAAAGAGTATGTGATGAATGAACTTACAAAGACACCTGAAGCGCCAAGAGCCAAGGCCTTAAAGACATCGGTTCCACGGCGAACCCCACCATCAAGAAAAACCGGTATCCGACCCTCCACGGCTTTCACTACCTGCGATTTTTGCTCCATTTATCAATAAAGAGAGCTGAAACCTTTATGTGAAAACAGTTTTCAATCTAAATCCACTTAAAAAGTTAAAAGGACTACCTCTTCCAGGGCCATGATAGTTGCAGGGACATAATCGAGCTGACGTGCTCCGTGGTTAGAGACTATTATCCCTGCAGCTCCATATTCAACAGCAATTCTTGCTGCCAAAATTTCAAATGATCAGAGTTAGTTTTCTAATCATTATGAAACTTTATGTAAACGGTTAATGCATATTTTTATCATTCTTAGTACTGTTTTCTTACCATCCTCAGCTGTAATAACACCCTTGACAAGAATTGGCAAGCTTGTGATAGATTGGAGCCACTTTATATCCTGTAAGAAAAGAACAGACAGCGAGATTATTATGTACATGAATCTTGGTGGGCAATAAACAAAGAGTTGATCTTGTTCCATATTCTGACCTTCCAACTTAGTGACTGATCAACTTGACCAGCAACATATGAAGCTAGCCCTGAGTCATCCGTCTGCAATTTTCAACAGAGCAAAACAACAAGTATTAGTAATTGAGCTATTAGATCGAATTTAAGTTTGTTATATGTCTTATCTTATAACCTTGACTATTTTCCCAAGATCCAACCCTTCGAAGTTCTTCAACGTAAGACCTCGAGGTAGTGCGAATCTGTAAGATAACAACCATCAAGTAAACCAAAAGATCTTAACAAACCAAATTGGTTTAATGTGATGGTGTGAAGTTTCATTCACCTGTTTTTGATGTCGGATTCTCTTCTTCCAAGCCTTGGAGTATCAACGGTAAGAGCGATCGCTTTAAATCCAGCTTCTTCAGCTCTTTTCACAAGCTGTCTTACCACATTTCTATCCTTATACACCTGCATCAAGAGAACAAACAGACGATTCAAAGCCAAATTTTCAAAAGAACAATTAGAACTATATGAAACTTACATAAAGTTGGAAAAAACGAATCCCGGGTCCTGTGGAAGCAACTTCCTCAACACTACAAGTAGCCCATGAAGATAAAGTCTGAAAACATCAAAGAATACAGAACATGAATACATAAAATAGATAGATATCTAATCAGGTGAAAGAGACAGAGACGACAAAGAATCAAAACCATGATTGTTCCAGCAGCAGAAGTAGCTCTCGCGGTTGCAAGCTCGCCTACAACGATAACAAAACCACTTCCCATAGTGAACTCAAGATCTTTAACAGTATAACAATCTAAGCTAAGAACATCAGATAAAGTTACTCTAAACCAAAGTATTCTTCTTGACAAGATTGTCTTTTGGTTACACACATTTACACAACTCTGGAAAGAAAGACTTATGATTACTTACCATCAGGATGAGCCATTTTCTGCATTGCAGTAGGAGCAATCATGATCGGCATAGAAGTGTTAAACCCTAAAACCGTAGTGCTCACGTCAATCTTGCTTACATCGATAAGAATCCGAGGCCTGAATCTGTTTTCCAACTCATAAAACAAACACAAAGACAATTACAATTCCCCCAAATAACAATCAAACTTTTTGTTGTGTGTAATTGTTTGTTTGCCTTACAAGATCCTAGAGAAAGCATTTCGATTCTCCTGAAGTGTCCATTGATCCTCTGCACCTGATGCATAGTAATCATAAACCATCTTTGGTAGTTTCTCCTTTGCTATCTTCTCATACTCCATCACGTTTGTTATCTCCATTTTTTTTTTTTTTTGTGTGTTTCCTGTCACGAAAAGTTATATGATTACAGCTTATCATCATCAATATCACTTTGTAAAAAATTGCCTGAATTCAAGAAATCAGAAACAGAAAAAAAAAAAACGAGACTGACACTTAAAAAAGGTCAATCCAACACTCAACAGTACAAACAAGTAATCAAAGAATCATAAAAAATCTAACCCAGATTCTAAATCACAGGATCTTGACTCGTTGGATTATCGATTAAAATCCAATAATCAAATGAACGATCATGAACAAGAAAAAGTAACAGAGAGCGTACCTTAAGAGGCCTAGAGAGCGACTTTGGTCTTCTCGTGAAGGTGGCGAAGAAAAAAAATGTAAATTGAATATTCCTGATATGGACACACTCTTAAGTCACAAAGACACATACGTCTCTGTGTGTATTTGTCAGTGTGATTGGTCACGTGATGGGTCCGTTTCCAAGAAACACTAGTTCACTAATTTTACAACATTAGTTTAAGACCCACTATCGATAAGATCTAAACCAAATTAGTCATTTGTGTTTTTGGCCCCAATTTTGTGAATGGGGTGTTGTTGAAACGATGTTGATATCTTAATGTTATGCAAGTGGTACAAGTGTATCACTAACACTAGCTATATAAAAGTTTTAAACAAAGAATATCTGAGCTTTCATCAAAGCTCACTCCCACCTTTTCTGACCAAAAGAAAACATATATGAGATGGTTAAGTTGTTAATGAATCATCCTCTGGATTCAATAGTCACAGGGAGTCACAGAGCAACAAGAGTCACTGCACAAGATGCATGCATAGCTAGTAGTAATCAATCATGAACCAATGTATTAGTATCTAACTTCTCCTTTGTAAATTAATCACCACATATAAGTCACTCTGTGTGTAAACATATGTGTGTGCTTGTCACGTGACGATGGTTAATACATCCTAAAATGAATCCGGTTAACAAATTGTTCAATTAGAACCAAACCGAAATTTACTCTCTCTCTGTCTCTGCCTTATCATCATCATCTCTGAGTGGAAGCTTGAGTGAGAGCCATTGTAGAAGTGCTCCTAGAAAAGGAAGAAGAAGAGAAGAAGAAGAAGCCATGACTATGGCTCTTGCTTCTTCCAAAGCTTTTTCCTCAATCTTCTATACTGTAGCTCCAATTAACCGGTCGTATTTTGTGTTAGCGTGCTCCGGTTCGAATCATATAGACGTCGTTGATCGGAGAAGAAGAAGAATCGTCATCTTCGGTTCGAGTTTGGCGCTCGCGTCGACTCTGCTTGGTTCCAACCAACAGAGACTTCCGGTGGAATCTGCGATCGCATTGGAGCAATTGAAAGAAAAAGAAGATGAGCTTGAGGAAGAAGAAGATAGAAATGTCAATCTCTTTCAGGTTTTGCCTTAATCTTTCCTTGAAAAGCTTTATTTTTTTCGTCTCTCTGATATAAAAAGATTCACAATTTTGCTTTTTTTTTTTTTTTTTTTTTTTTTTTGTAGAAAACTTCATCGTCTGTTGTTTACATAGAAGACATTGAGCTGCCTAAAACGTCTTCTGGTGATTTTACTGATGAGGAAAATGCAAAGATCGAAGGCACAGGTTCAGGCTTCGTTTGGGATAAGCTTGGTCACATTGTAGGCAAAACTACCTCCATCTGTTATGTTTCTGTGTTCTGAATCCTTGGAGAACTAAAAGCTTGTATCTTGTACAATGTAGGTAACAAACTATCATGTCATTGCCAAGTTAGCTACAGATCAGATTGGTTTACAACGTTGTAAGGTCTCCATCTTCTTTATTTCAATAGTAGCTTAAAAATCACAAAGCCATGTCAAGTAAGTTACGAAGCAATCACAGTTTGGTTGTTTGTGTAGGTGTCTCTAGTTGATGCTACGGGAACAAGATTTACCAAGGACGGGAGAATTGTGGGTCTTGATCCAGATAATGATCTAGCTGTGTTGAAGGTAATTTCTAAGCAAATGTTGTGGAACACATTTTTAGACCATTTGAGTCATACTTGTATAGTCCTTTTTTTACTATTGTTCTATATATATCCAGATTGAAACCGAGGGTCGCGAACTAAATCCGGTTGTTCTTGGTACCTCGAATGACCTACGCGTAGGTCAAAGTTGCTACGCGATTGGGAACCCATATGGATATGAAAACACCTTGACAATAGGGGTAAGAGTAATAAGAAAGATCCTGAGTTTGTGTTCATATAGACAATCTAAAGTCTAAACATTTCACTTGAATGTGGATTGTTATAATGGGGCTCTGTAGGTAGTGAGTGGGTTGGGAAGAGAGATACCATCACCTAATGGGAAGAGTATTCGAGAAGCTATTCAAACAGATGCTGATATTAACTCAGGTAACTCACAAACATGTCTATCAACTTTCTCATCCCATTTAGTTGTATGAAACTCACAGATTTTGGTTATGTAATATAGGTAATTCTGGAGGGCCATTGCTTGATTCTTATGGCCATACTATAGGCGTAAACACTGCAACGTTCACCCGAAAAGGTGAAATATGATCTTTTACCAAATCTAAGAACATAACCATAACTCTGTTCTTTGATTCGATGCTTTTGTCGACATGCATAACATAGAAGTGAATAATTTTTGTTGTTGCAGGGAGTGGTATGTCTTCCGGTGTGAACTTTGCTATTCCCATTGACACAGTTGTCCGAACAGTACCCTACCTCATTGTGTATGGAACAGCTTACAGAGACAGATTCTGAAGAAAAAACAAAACATCTTCTTGTTGTTGATAATACAATATAAGAGGTTTCAGACTTTCTGTCTTCTAAATGTAAATACAAAAAAATTCCAAAAGAGTTTCCGATGCATGTATGTATACATTTAACTTCACAAAAACATGTGAAACATTGGTCATACAAGGACATGGAATATAGTTTTTGAATTTGGGCATAATGAAGAGACTACTACATCCAAGATAAGAAGAAGACTATTATTGGTTACAACATTAATGAGAAATTTGGGAAGATTCTAAGCTCTACTATTTCAGCTGAATCAATGAGAGCTGTTCCTCGATAGAGCAATCGACATGACAAGACGTTCTGCAAGAGGAAGGGATTAAGATCATACCAAGACAACGCTGTTCAGTAGGTGAAGGAGATGATCTTCTTATGCTACGGTACTCAACAGTGTCTTGGAGAATTATGTTTCCTTGCTTGTCAATACAATGGAAATTGCCAAGGAAGAATCTCCCGTCTTTGGTTCCTACTAGCATCTGACGGAACAAGAGCTTCTTCACTCGTGCTATCGGATCTAAATCTGACCCTTCAGAGGTCGACGCAACAATGTTGGTGCTTCTCTCTGCTTCTTGTTCCATAACAGGCTCCTTATTCTTGTTATATGCTTTAAACCAAAAAACAAGCGTAAACATCAATAACACAAAATGGGAACAATCAACTTTATGTAGAAACAGAGTAACATTAGAATCTTTATAGATGTAACTAACCAAAGTTCTAAACTTTTTAACACCATCTGGTTCTTGGCTCAATCATTCAAACAGGGTTGCTTCCAGAATCTAAAAGTCTAAATAGATAACACATATGAACCAAAATCCAATTAATTTCCCCAGGAGAAATCCTAATTTCACAACTTTCGAGTCTAGCGATGCAAACAGAAGTGGGAAAACAAAAAGAGACTTCACATTGATGAAGTAAATTCAAAACTGAGGGTACCGAAAAATAGTCAATGCCCTTACACACGAATAATAAGAGGGAGTTGGGGATAAAGATCAAACCTTTAGGGCTTTCTGTCTTTGGTTCTTGATTACAGAGTTTTTCTTATTGTTAAGTTAAGACCGAGAGAGAGGAGAAGAAAGCTCAAAAACAAAAGGCTTTGTATACATAATTACATTTTAGTCCCTATACTTTTAAAATATTTTTTCTTTCTCATTTTTGACTTTTGATGTCAATTTACGCCCTGTGGTCAATAATAATCGAAAACAACAATCTTTTGCACGAAATTGGTTGGGTTCTTATTAGTCAATTAAAAGATAACGTGACCCATTCGAAAATAAATAAAAACACAGGTTTGGTCTTAACTCTTAACCGAAGAGATCTTTTCTTCCGTTATCATCTTCCGAAGGGCTTTCTCCGACCGATCTCAAAAGTTGTTTCTGTTCACCTCGAAGAATCTCTGTATGAAAATCTCTCCCATTGTCTTACTAACCCTTTTTTAGATACTTTCGAATGTCTTGTGAACTTCAAAGTTGAACACTTTTGTCACTTTGATTTCGTCTAGTTTCACCCAAACAATTCTCGGACTTGAATTAGTCTTAAATCTCAATTGTTCTTAGAAAAAGTTTGTTCCTTTGCGTGCTTTTCAATCACCATTTGATCTTAATCTGTTTCCAGGTTCTAAATCTTTTGACACTAACAATGGTTGAGCGCAAGAAACGGAAACAAAATCAAAGAAACAACAATGATGGCAAGAGGAATCAAAAGAGACGAGTTTCACATAATAATAATGAAAAGATCAATAGAGATGAGCTTGTGGTTTACAGAATCTTATGCCCTATTGATGTCGTTGGAGGTGTTATAGGTAAGAGTGGTAAAGTCATAAATGGTATTAGGCATGACACAAAAGCAAAGATCAAAGTTTTTGATCAGTTACCTGGTTGCAGCGACAGAGTGATCACAATCTATTGCTCTGTTAAAGAGAGAAAAGATGAAGAAATCGAAACTATAACCGAGCCTCTTTGTTGTGCACAAGATGCTCTTCTTAAAGTACATGATGCAATTGTAGCTAGTGCTGGAGAGAACACTAAGAATAAGTCTAATAATAAGATAGATAGAGATGTTAATCAGGAATGCCGTTTTTTAGTACCCTATAGTCAATGTTCTAGTGTGATTGGTAAAGCTGGTTCGAATATTAAGATGATTAGAAGTAGTACTGGAGCTAGTGTTAAGGTTGTTTCCAAAGATGTTTCGGATCCTTCACATGCTTGTGCTATGGAATCTGACAATATTGTTGTGGTTAGTATCTCAAATGTTTGCAGTTTATGTTACCTGTTTGTAGCTATTTTTTATTGATGTTTTCATCTTTTCTCTATCAAATAGATATCTGGTGAGTCTGAGTCCGTGAAGAAAGCACTTTTCGCCGTTTCTGCAATCATGTACAAGATCAGTGCTCGTGAAAAGATTCCTTTAGATTCAACCAGCCAAGATGTTACAGCTAGTAGTATAGTTTCATCAGATCTTTCTAATTCTGTTTACTCAAATCAGGATCATATTCTTCAGCACAAGGCGAGTGTTCTGTCATATTTCAATGCACTACATGTATCTGACTTTCAAGGTTATGCAGTGACCGCTGCGAATCCAATGCCTGTTTTTTGCTTCATCTCTACCTGTTGTGACTCATGGTTTTGGCGGGTCTTTCAGAACAGAAGAGTTGGTTTTAAAAGTGTTGTGCCCTTTGTCCAACATTACCCGTGTAATCGGGAAAGAAGGATCAACCATTGAAAGAATAAGAGAAGCAAGTGGTTCTCGTATTGAAGTTAATGACTCCAGAACTAAGTGTGGTGATGATGATTGTGTTATCATTGTCACTGCTACTGAGGTTTGGTTCTGCTTTTTTATCTTTACTTTATAAGTTATGGAGGTATTGTTTTGTTGTTTGAGTTCTTCTTTCCCTTTTTGTGTGCGTTTTTTTTCTTCAGTCTCATGATGATATGAAGTCTATGGCTGTTGAAGCTGTTCTTCTTTTGCAAGAGAGTGTCAATGATGATGATGCAGAAGAAGTTAAGACGCAACTTCTTGTTCCTTCTAAGGTTATTGGATGCGTTATAGGGAAAAGTGGCTTGGTCATTAACGAAATAAGGAAAAGGAACATTGCTAATATCCATATCTCGAAAGGGAATAGGGATGACCGCGTTGAGGTTATAATCCTTATTGAAATTTTTAAATTCTTGTTTTCTTCTGTTGCTTTGTATTCGAGTTGTTTATATCCATTAGGTATTGGGTGAAGTCAGCAGTGTGAGAGATGCTCTCATTCAGATTGTTCTAAGACTTCGAGAAGATGTTTTAGGAGATAGAGACTGTGTTGCTGCTAGGAAACTTCCTGCAAGATCTGATAATTATAGTTTCTTCTCGGGTAGTACTAACGCGGGTTGTACACTTCCGTCGTTCAAGTCTTCAACGGCTTCTACAAGTGGTTTCCATGGTTATGGAAGCTTCTCGGTAAAGTCACATATTGAAATTTGTTGAATCTCTCTTATGGTCAATACCATACTCATGACTTAGTTTTTAATAAACAGGCAGAAGATAACGGTTTTGGGTCACTTGGTCCATACTCATTTGGACGGTAAGTTAGCAAACAAAAACTAAGAAGTTGGTATCTCTCTTTATCATTTTAGACTCTTCTTCTCTGTAAAATGATCTTTCTTTGTTTATAGATTGCATTCATCTTCTGTTCTGGAGATTCTAATCCCGGCAAATGCAATGAGTAAAGTTATGGGCAAAGGAGGATGCAATTTGGAAAACATAAGAAGGGTCTGTTTCTGAAATCTTTTGATGAGTTTGCTCTTCTTATTCCATTTGGCAATAACCCTCTCTCTATGTCTCTCCTTCAGATATCAGGAGCGTTGATAGAAATTTCTGTTTTGAAAACTTCACATGGTGATCACATTGCTCTCCTATCCGGCACACTTGAACAGATGCGTAGTGCAGAGAACTTGTTCCGAGCTTTTATTTTGTCCACTTGAAAACATAGTTTTAGGATCATTTGGACCGAGATTAATTTTTTTGCTTTTGCTTAATACTCAATTATGTTAACGTAATCAAATATGTATATGTTTGTGTTGAGCACATGTACATACGGACGAATACAAACAACATACTTATTATATAGTATATAAATATGATTGATTCTTTTGTTCGCTTTCCCAATTTATAATATATGTACGATCATAACAAGAAAGCTTAATAATTCTGAGAAATAATAGTAGTTAGATGATCTGGAAATCGTGTAACGAATATATATATTTAGCTGGATTTATTAATATGTAGTTTTCTTGAATTATGATGATGATGCAAGAGTATTGTTATTTAGGACGGAAGAATCTTAGATGTTTCATGATCTTTTTGTTTCTCTATTTTTTTTATGAGTTATGTTGCTGTTTTTGCATTTAATAGTCACATGTTTCTCTGTTGTACTCCATTATGTTGCATCATTTACTATATTTTATCATTTACTTTTCTACCTATAAATTTTATCCCCACCAAAGTTTTACTTCTTTTTAAAAAAAAAACTTAGAGCTTTCATTTTTGTTTCTTTTATACCCGTTTTGAATTTGTCAAAAACAATAAAATCGAAAGAAAAAAAAAAGTTAGTACGTTCAATGTAAGATAAAAGAATGTGAAAGTCGATCGATGATATTGTACGGACGGATGATGCGGCGTTTTTACGACGATGATGAAAGGTGGAACCCGGCGGGGCGTGCGAAGTAATAATAGACACATGACACGACGTGCATGTGAGACCAACCAATATCTGCGGCTAGCTTTTTTTTTTACTTCCTTGCTAAGTCTCTTCCTTCCCATGTATTGATTGATTGATTCAGATCCAAATCAATGCTCTCTACTGTGCTATTTCTGATTTAACACATGACTTGTCCGATGCACTTCCATTCATATCATGTTCTCCCCAATTATATCATCTCAAGACTCAAGTTATATTATTAAAGTACATTTACGTTCCTTATAGACTTATAGTAAATACTTTAACAAGCTGCGTAGAGAATAATGGATCACTTAAAAGTATTTTACCAACACATATGTAATGTAAAGGTAACTTGCCTACGAGTAGACCAGAGAACTATAGGCAAATCCAATTTCATTCTCAACAAATGACCTAATTAATAACGACTTAGATCATGTGGTACAGCTAAGTCGAAAATCTTTTATTGAGTGAGCGTATATTATAATAATACAGACCATATTCGATATCATGCGAATGAATGAATTATCTTTGTATAAAATAACTATATAACTGTATCTTCTCATCTAATCCATATTTGATTATTGAACACCCACGAAGCCTTACAATAATTTGCTGTACATAAATTATTAATTACACAATTATAAATATACGATCGTATAGCATAATAGTCTATTTTAATATCATCGTTGTTGTAATTTCGCATTTTTAAAATTTTGGCTACTGGAAATTGGTGGTGGATATGATTAACGTGTGTTTGGATTTTACTGTTTTAAACTTCACTTTTGAATTCTAATCATTTAATAACTTTGTTAATTCTCCTAATTAAACTAATCAAAATCTCTTCACGCGTCACACGCGCTAAATATATTTTATTTATATATTTCCTACTTCAAACTACTAACAAAACCAAACAAAAAAAAAACACAAAGTGGGTTCTGTCTATTTTTACACCTTCCCATTTTACATCCCTTTCTTTTTTCCCCCCTCTGTAGCTAGATTCCTTCCACAAACCCCTCTCTCTCTCTAATGCTCTCTATCTTCTTCTTCTTCAATCTCCACAAAGATCTGATTCTCTTCTTCTCTCCCTCTCTCTGAAATGGCCATAACTCTCCGTTCATCAGATCCACTTTCACGTATCCATCCCGAACCAGAACAACAAATCGACCACTTCGATCACCTCCCGGACTCAATCCTCCTCCTCATCTTCAACAACATCGGCGACGTCAAATCCTTAGGTCGTTGCTGCGTCGTCTCCAAAAGATTCCATTCTTTAATCCCTCAAGTTGAGAATGTCGTCGTTCGTGTCGACTGCGTTATCTCCGACGACGACTCTTCATCTCTCGTCTCTGACAAGCCTCGATCCGCTGCTTCCGTCGCCGCTACTCCTTTCTCCGCCATCTTTCGTCTCGTGATCAAACCGTTACAAGCTTTGGGACAGTTCCTTAAACGCTCAGGTTCTTCTTCCTCTTCTTCTTCTTCAGCTTCTTCTTCGTCTTCTTCAGCTTCTTCGTTGTTGATTAGTGGTGGTATTGGTGGAGATGATGGTGAGATTGAGCAAGGAGGCGTGACGCATCATTCTCCAACTCAGGTTTTAAAAAACTTCGATGAGCTTCGCTTCCTTCGAATCGAGCTTCCTAGTGGTGAATTAGGGATTGATGATGGTGTTTTGTTGAAATGGAGAGCTGAGTTTGGTTCCACGCTTGAGAATTGTGTGATCCTCGGTGCTTCCTCTGTCATCCCCGCGACGAACTCTGTTGATCTTGGTACCAGTAACAACAACAACAACGCCGTGGTGGTGGAAGATAACGGAAGTATACCTGAATCGTTTTATACAAACGGAGGGCTTAAGCTTCGTGTTGTATGGACTATAAGCTCTTTGATTGCTGCATCTGCGAGACATTACTTGTTGCAGCCGATTATAGCAGAGCATAAGACGCTTGATACCTTGGTGCTCACGGATGTTGATGGTCAAGGTGTATTGTGTATGAATCGAGATCAGTTGGAAGAGTTGAGGGTGAAACCCTTGTCAGCTTCTTCGGCTTCTAAGAGGACTCTTGTACCTGCTTTGAATATGAGACTTTGGTATGCACCTACTTTGGAATTGCCTGATGGGACGGTGTTGAAAGGAGCTACCCTTGTGGCGATTAGACCTAGTGAGTCCAAGAAAGAGGCGTGTGATGTTTCTTGGGTTTCTTCTGCGTTTGATGAGCCTTATGTTGTTGCTGCTAAGATGCTTGTTAAGAGAAGGACTTATTGTCTTGAGATGAATTCGTTTTAAAAGCTGAGAGATTTCACAAAGCCGGATCTGAGGTATGAATTGTGCATGGAAATGCTCTGTTTATGTATCAATTGTGAGGTCAAGGGCCTAGTAGTATTAGTCCTGAATTGGTTTATGTGCCTGTTATAAATGGTTAGTTTCATTGTCACAACCTTATTCTTGGTTCTTCCTTGTTTGATAGGTGGTGAATGAATCACAAGGGCTAGCCAGGTTTTGAAAGAGAGACTACTACAATGCATAAGGATCAGTTTTGTATTAAGTGTGACTAATGATGCTTGATTCATCAATGGGTCTCATCAATGCTATCTCTGTTCTTGGTCTCTTGGAAGCTTCGGATTCCGATCTGCTTGGATGGACCCCGGAAACCGCATTCGCTGGCTGCTTTTTTGTTTCAGCTCGCATAGCAATCGTGCAAGAAGAGCAAGTTTTTTTTAGCTTATAAAAATCTTCAATGTGCCTTTTTTTCTTTTTCTTTCATTATTATGTGAATATTATTTGTAGGTAAGAGACACAGTTGCTTTGCTTTCTCCTTGTCTTTGTATACTTCTTCTTCTCCCAAGTTGTAAAATAAATAATATTGAGCAATGTAAGTACTTTATTACTTTTTACCATATAAGGTAATTTCGTTGGCCAACTGAAAAAAATTGGTGTTCTTACTTGTTCGTAGTTCCTCTAATTTTAAATATTTTGGTTTTTTTTGATTAATACCGCAAAGAGTGGTTTAGGAGACTCAGGGACCAGTACCACTGTACGCTCAGTCCTGACTCCTGAGTCTACCACCATTGGCTTTTTTTGGGTTCGGTTCCAAGCTAACTAAAATTGTATTTTTAATTAAAAGAAAGCAAAGATCTCGACTTAATGCATCATATATTTTAAATATTAATCTCTTCATGATCTGCCATGTTAATTACATATAACCAAAGTTTTGCACTTTCTGTTAATCGAATCATCTAACACCCAAATAAATGCTACTTGGTCTAAATCCGGCGTCGCTTGCTAAAATACGTAATGTCATGTGTGTCAGTGTGTGTGCGAAAGTGCATCACCATAGAGGTTTTGCTTTACAATTTACTAGTGTTTTTATAAGTGACCAACCACAACCACATAAAAAAAATGTCTGCACCAAGTAAAAGATGATAGAGATATCAATATTTCATACTTCATACAATAACAAATGAGGACTATTAAAGAATCTTGTACATAGTCAAAAGAGAATTAGTAAACCTCTGGTGATAAGACATGGTTGCGATTCAGACACAAGTGTTTTATAAAAGAGTTTCACCGGGGTACCCTTAACAATGAATGTCTCATAGATGTTTGTAACGGAGTACCTAAAGCAGTACTCAATGTATGCCTAATGTCTTAAAGCACCAAATGGCCAACTTAGAACAATATCGATAATGTTATTTTCTTTTCTAATTCCGCTTTACATTGATCACATATGCATATCACATGACAAGAAGTATTAATATATGTTAGATATGTTTAGTCTGTTTGGAAGATATTGGATACTTCAAGAAGAAGAGAGCCCACTTGTTTACTTTCGGGCGAGCAAAAAGTTTTGTGACTGGAGTGAAATAATTGTACCCTTTTATCTCGCTTTTGACAATAAAAGCATGATTACTTATCGATATTTTAGTGGACATTAATAATGGTAATGTAGAATGTGTATGTCACAATAGTCTTTATTTATATCAAATAAATATATATTTTCGTAATAATATCTGATGAAAACACTATTTATCAGATATGATCACACAACACTTTTTACCAAAAATATATAACTTACAGAAAACAAAGTGATCTTATATATGCTTTTGTTATCTATTGGGGTTTAGTAATTGTATAGTTTTTAATTTTATTTTGTAAAAAACAGCGTTTGACATAGTTTTTTTTTGTTAAAGAACAATTTTGAAATCTTGCTTTTCATTTTTATATTTTGCTGAAGTGAATATATATATATTGTCCTTCCAATAATCAAAGGATCTGGTGACGAACGAAAGTTATGATTATTAAGTCTACAATTGTATTTTCAGTAAAAAAAAAAAAGAAGATAAAGAACATGTCTCCAACCACACTTAGTTTTGTCGTCTCCACTTTATGGTTACATTTTATGATTCAAGCATTGCTTAAGCTCAGGGTTAGGCATTGCTTAACTCTCAAATAATTATCGTTGCAAACAATTCATCTAAATTTCTTTGCTTTAACTTTAATAACATAGCATCATCTATTATAAAAAAAGATAGATAAACATTACCTTCCTCTCTTAATCAGTTTTATTATATTCATGAATAAATCTGATTGAATAAAGGTACAACCAAAGGGACTTTATTTTCGAAAATAACAAAATCATGGACTTCTCATTGAGTCATGGTGTTTGTGCATGTAAATAGAAAAAACGAAGAGAGGCACAATTAATAGGTACTTTAAAGGCTTGTAGAGAAAAGAGCAAAGAAATAGATGATTTAAAGGGCTTCCCGAACGTTAAGGCTTTTCTCGCAAAAGAAGTAAAAGCATACATGTAGTCATGTAGAGAATGACCTCTCCACTCTTCAGAGTTGAGAGCCTATACAAAGAATACTGTTTAATTCAAAATGAAATAATATTAACTTTTAGAAATGGTTTAGCTAGAATATCTGAATAAAGTGTATATTGGTTAGGTCTTAATAATATTAGTCTTCCCTTTTGGAATTGGAGGAATAACTTTTTCTGAAAGAAAGGTTCTGGATTATAAGGCCTTCTTCATCTTTCCGGCCCACTAAAGCCCAAATCTTCTTCAAAATAAACCACAAGAGCTACTTATTAATTAGTAGTTACCAAAAATAATTGAAGAAAATAAACTACATATGCAACTCTGTTAGATCACATAAATAAACTCATGTGTAAAAAGAAAACCTCAAATGGGTCTATAAATTTTCAAAACAATTTTTTTTCTTACGGAATCTACAAACTGTTTAATAACTATCCTAAGAAAAATAATTAGGTGTGTATGGCTTAGATATGGGCCAATGTTCTAAATTATCAGGTTTTAGGTTATAGGTTTTAGGTATATCATCATTCTTAAACTTCACGTGGGGTGAAAACAGGAAACAGAATCCTATGGCGAAATCCCATAATCTTACTAGTTTGCAGTTGATGAACAAAAAAGAAATGGTCCCTTACTCCCTTACCTATACGGCTACAACAGCTATGTAAAGTCTACAGTAATAACCCATAAAATAAAGGCATGTCTAGTGAAAAATCGAAGTCGATCTGATCAATTACCCACCAAAATAAAGTTTGTTTCTTTTGTTATCAATCTTTTAAATCATTATAAACGTGATAAAACTTACAAATCGTTATAATAAATAATAATATAATATGGATGGACCATTTGACTCTTTTCATTCATCATAAGGTGCAGAGAAGAGTTATCAATTCAATAAGTGTGCGCGATGAACACAAACGATAATATCATACATTGGAACTTGAAACACCAATTAATATCTTGACACTAACTTATGAGAGAAGCAAATTCCTAACACTTACACTAATATGTAACGCTGATACAAATTTTATACTGTATAAAGTATCTCCAACAAATATCATGTGGTATTTACAATATATTTTTGTAATGTCTATTTGTTTCTAATATGTTCCATGCCAAAATAAAGTTTCTTTCATTCAAAAGTTTTAAAGATATTATCTTTCTCACTTTTAGAAAATTACTTGAAGATGCCTAAGCCTCAAACACACATGAATCACAAGTTAAATCAACTTTACTCTAAATCCCAAAACCACACAAAAGTTGAAAGCCTTCTAAAATAATGAATTAAATAATACTTTGTATAGTACCCTAAAAGATGGGTTAGCCATGTGGGTGCAGAAGGATCAAGTAGCCCATGAACGAAAAAGTTAAAAAACTTAAAATAATGTAAACAGATCATGAAAATTTGGGAATAGCCATTGTTGAAGACAACAGCTGTCAAAAGAGGAAGATATAATCATAATTACATTAGATTATAAAACAAATACATATAGAGAGAGAGAGACAGAAAGAAAAGAGAAGAGAGATGCTAAGGAAGAAGGGAACCAAACATAGAGCATAACAGGAGACAAATCATTTTAATTTTCACTCTCTTCAACGCATTATGGCCATACCTTACTCCCAAATTTTTCAGGCTCATAATTATTTATTTCTTCACTTATCAATATATACACTAGCAATATATTTTTCAAAGTTTCTTGTATCTTCACTTAAATTTTCTGTATTTACTTTCTTCTGATATTTTGATTTGATTTGATTCAATCTAGTATCCTTAAAAGGATCGCCCTATTGCCTTGACCTACTCTCCTTGTTCATGAATACCAAGAAACAGTATATCACAGTACTATAGCAACAATTAACTAAAGAAACAATAATAATAATAATAACATGAGTGCCAAAAAAAAACAACACTAAAAATTGAATTACAAAGCCACAAACAAAATGCTATTATCACAAAATACAACATTACAAACCCAAATGCGAAAATGAATTCCAAAGACCCTCAAAACTAAAACAAAACCCTAAACAAATTTAAAAACACATTAACGATGATAATCAGAAGATAAATAAACCAAAAATAAGCATACAATTAAAATGAGGATCTGAGAAAAAAAAACCAAAAGATGCAAATAAAAATAGAATCATCATCAGTTCTTGCCTTTACCCTTATGGTCTGATGAGTTCCTGCATCCATTTTCATAGTAAAGCTGAAACTGGTGGTTGTTGTTCTGATTGTGATTGTGGTTGTGGTGGTGATTCTCTGCAGGCAGTGCACCGAACAAGAACTGTGGACCTCCTCCACCACCTTCTGATGATGTTGGAAACCTCTGTAGATTAGCCAGAAACGACTGATGCTGATGATTACTTGTTGTTGAATTGGACTGAAGGGTCCCCCTGTTGAAACCACTGAACCCACCACCTGAACTGGCGGATACGGCAGCTCCTGCTCCGGAGGGTGTCGACATGTTGAAATCAAGATTGAATGCTCCGCCGTTGGATCCTGCCGGAGATATCAAATGGTCGGGAACGAACGAAAACTCTTGATGCGGATGATGTTGATGTTGATGTTGATGGTGATGATGATCGGAGATTGACGAGAAAGGATGAGAATTTGTCGAAATCGGGAAATGGGTTTGTTGACCCGACCCGAGAATCAAACCCGAAGTAAAATACTCCATGGGAGACGAAGCAGAAGGAGCTTGAGCCATCCATTGCCGGTTTGAGTTAACCGGATCTGAACCGGAATTTAACAAATCTGTAAACGAAGTAGTATTGTGGCTTTGATGATGATGATGATGATGATCTGATGATCTCTCTTTCGTCTCTTTAGCTGTTCTCTCTCTCGCTCTCTCTCTAGCTTTATCCCTTAGCTCCGATCTCGATAAAGACAAACCAGAAGAGTTCTTGCTCGTGTCTGAATTGCTACTACATGCCGATTTAGACAACGAATTGGTCGCCGCAGCAGCAACCGTTGTTGTTAATGTCTGATTCTGGTTCTCGTCGTCATCTGTCGGGAAATTAGTGTTGTTGAGTGAAGGAAGCTCGGAGATTGAGTCTTCGGCAGCTTTGATTAACCATTCAACAGCTTTGCTCGGCTGATCGTAACCTAACCGATCTTGAAGATCGTAGAATTGAAGAGCGGTTGAGACTGATAACCGGACACGCCGGTCACGTGGTCCTTTTGAGGTTAAGACTTTGCTGTGCCGATCTTTGCCGCCGGAAGCTCGAGAAACCCTAATTATCCGGGAAGAATTGTGATGCCACCGGCTTAACCGGTTGTTTCCGTTGTTGTTGTTGTTATCAACCACGTCGCCATTGTTGTTATTATTACTCTTCATTAGATCTCCAATCATCTCATCATCATCTCTGAGCTTCCGAAACATCTCATCACTATCCTTTTCCAAAATCTAAAACTTTAGGGTTTTTTTTGCTTTTCCCCCAAATTTTCAAAATCTAAAATTTAGGGTTTTTTTTTTTTTTTTTTTTTTTTTTGCCTTGGGGATTTAAAGAAGAAAGGAGAAAGAAAAAAAAACTGACCCAGTCTTTGGTTTTGGTTTTTGGTTTTACACACTGTACTTTGTTGTAAGCATTGATGATGAAAACCCTCAGAGGAAAAACCAAAAAAAAAAAAAAAGTGTAAATTAATTTAGGGTTTTTGATATTTCACCATCAAAAGTCAGTAGATACAGCTTCGTTTAAGCTTTGTCTGAAGCTGCTGCTGCTGTTGTTGTTGTAGTTGGCAGAGTCATCAAAAGCACTGTCTCTGAAATGATATCAGCCACTAGTCCTGCAATTAAAACCGATGAAACAAAAACAAAGAAACAACAATCTCATAAGAACAAATCTTTACATATACATTTTTTATATATACTAATAAATATATACATGTTACATCCTTATCTAACTTTTTTTTTTCTTTTATATCACATATATATACATATTTAAGATTATCAGTTATTCTGATTCGAATTTATTCTCTACTCATTTTAGATCTGACATAACAACAACAAACAGCTACAACAAACAAAATATAAGAGAGTTTAAAGTTAAAACCATCTTTAATTAAAAATGAAGAATCAGAAGCTATATATATTAATTAAGACTCTATAGCTTTCGGCTGAAGCGATTATCAATGGAGGGGACTTTAAAAGATAAGAAGACAATAAAATGAGTTTTTCAATGGTGTTTATATTTTTAAAAAACTTTTCTACTCTAAATAAAGATTTGGTGGTTTCTAATTATGAAAAGAGAGAGACTTTGTTTCTTAGTTACCAACAAGGAGATTTAAATATAATCTTTATAAAGGAATCATTATTGCTGTTGTGGATTCTATATGCAACAGAGATCGTTGGACTATGGATGCAACAGGTGTCAAGCTCTTGTCTTTGATTTATATTAGCTCGAAGAAACCAAATTTAAAGGAACAAACATACTTCATTTTTTTTTTTTTTTTACTTTATTGATTAGAAATTCTCATCAGGGAATCAAAATCGTAGATCTAAATTGAGTTTTTTGCCAACCAAAATTGAAGAGTAAAGAAGAAAAACTTGAAATTGAGAGGTTCTTTATGTGAAAAAGATTGGTTTACAGGAAGATTTAAAAACTAGAGGAGAGTGTAAAGAGAGAGAATTTGAGACTTACAGAAACAGAGGAGCTTCTTGAGCTGTGTGAGTTGAGTTAATAGGAGAGGAAGGGACTAGCTAGTAGGGTTTTAGGGATTTGTAAGAAAAAAATAAAAATCCGAGAAAATTGGAATTTCTTTGATGGTGATTTTAAAGGAGTGATGATCAGATGGGAGAGAGAGAGAGAGATATTGGTTTTGGGGGCATAAACCTGTCTTTGATTTTTTATTTCCTTTTTTACCCCTTACTTCATGACTTTTTCACTGGAACTGCCATGGTCCTCTACAAAATATCTGAATTTAATTATATCATCCTTACTAAGTAGTAGTATCTTGTATTTTTATGATTTAAAATTCGAATTCAGTTTTTTCTTTTTTTAAAACATTGAATTCAGTTGATAAAGAGGAACAATGTTTAAACTTTTTTTAAAAAATCAGTGAATTCAATTTGATTGTTTTATAAGCAGAACATTTATTCGTTTTGGCATTAAAACCACAAGAAATGTTACATTCTTTGATCTTATATATATATATATATAAAATGTACATATTAATGCTATAAAAATGTCATACACATATCAATTCTTTAACATGAAAATAAAATTCCATATTATCTCATACCCGTTATAGAGGAGATGAGAACTTAACAAAAATCATATTATGGGCTTCTGATTTTCATGATTTCTATTTTCATAGAATTAAGATTCTCTACACACATGTACATCCTTCTATTTAAATTTACTAAAAACACAATCATAATATTCTTTTTTCCATGTAAGCGCTCATTTACCCTGAGTTTGGTTCTCATTTGAGCAAAATCATTCGTATTTAGTTTAATTTTTTTTTGAAAAATATTAGTTTAATTAATTTATTATTATTTTTTCTTAAGCAAAAACGAGTTGATGACTGAATTCGAACGGTAGAGTAGTAATCAATTATATTACAAAAGACATACTAAAGAGTTCCCAAACATTGAAAAGACACTAGAGTACAATAGTTTTTTTGTTTTAGTGCAAACTCATTTCATTAATTTGGTGATATGAAACTTTCCTCTAAAATAAGCTTTACACCCGTCATAAAATTTACATAGGAAAGTAACAATACAAATATCGACCAGTTGCTAAAAAACCATAACATTCCAACAGAACAACTAGAGTACACACAACAAGTATAACTAGATAATTAAGCTAATAGAAATATATAAGGACATAAAAGTCAAAAAGATAATGTAAACCGCAAGGGAGATAGTTTACATGAGATAGCGAGAGGCTATCTAAGAACGATTCACCAGTCGTGATAAGACAAATTGCCAGGTCAATAAGAAATAGAGTAGAGTATTTTAAAAACGCAAAAAGAGAGAACTAAAAGACATTTCATAGAGATTTCATAGAGACATTGTTTTAGCCACTATGTTGTATTTTAGTTTGGGGCCTAAAGGTTGCTCTACGAGTAACTCCCTGTGTTTTCTTCTTTAGTTTTACCCATGTAAACTGTACGATGTATGTAAAGCTTTCCTCTGAGGAGAGTTGGTGCCTCACAACTTAATATAATGGGTTCTGGTTGTAAAAAAAAAAAGACATTTCAGAGAGATAAAAGCTCTAGAGATCTCTTCTTCATTCATTTCATAGAGTTTCCCAGATCGGGATCAATTTATCCACTTATGCAATTTATGAATTTTCAAAATATGTTATAATTAATCCTATATTGTTTGTTTTGTTTGATTAATTCTATCTTGAATTTAGATTCTTCAAAACTGTTATATTCATGAGGTATTAAAAATCTCGTTAAGATGACAAAAAATTACGTTTATTTTAATTTTAAAAATACAAAATTATACTGACATATGGTCGATCAGATTAGAGGAATTTGGTAATCTGAACACTTTGATTATTGTTAAATTATATGGATTATTTTAACTTGCTCTTTTGTATTTGCAGCGAAGATTAATTCACATGTGGCAATCGTATTTGATAACTAGAAAACCAATTCCAACATATAAAGTACAACAGAAGTTTTTTTTTGTTGTTGTCAACCAAACATTAAATTAGTACAACCATAAGTTTAACTTAACCTAAATCACATATAAAAAACAAATGTTAGTTTGGAGACAATGCAATGCAATCATCAAAGTGTAAGCACAGAATCCAAGCATATATCTAAAACTAAACAAAGTATTTTAAAGTAGACATGACTACATTTACGGAGGAAATGGTATTCAAAGACAGCATGAAAACTATTTTCTTACTGTATTAAAAATCTTTCTATACTTCTTTTTCCACCTAACTAATCATATTGATCAAGAATCCAAAACCCATATTATAATACCTTATACTATATGAAACCCACAGCACATCACTTCGAACTTCATGGAAAAAACACGTAGAGATTATATTAATTCAAGAACTAAACAACTGTTTTGCATTTGAGCAATTTTAATAACCTAGTTCTTTTTTGTCATCTTAGTCAAGTGGTGGGATTACACCACATTTGATTAACTTTAATATGCTTTAATTAGTTTAGTTAATTGTGGTTTTAGGAATTCAATAATAGATACTTAAGAATTAATGATGAAAAAGGGAGAGAAATGAGATGCAAGTGGTTCACGACGGGCTCGAGAGCACGTGTCGCTGTCTTAACGGACACTTGCTGACTTCTCGATCACTGTTCCCTTTACCAGACCACTGCACGTGTCTGCTTCTTGGTCACCCAAATTTCTGCTTACTCTCTATTTTATTTTATTTTCTAATTTTCTTTTAATACACAACTAAAAACTCTAAAACTTTGGACCTGGTTGGTTCAAATATATTGTTTGTTAACATTATTAACCTTGTCAATAATAATAAGTTTTAGGATTTTACTCTATTATAATTGGATTTTACTCTATTTAATAAGTTAATCATACTCATGTCTTCATTTTTACATCTATAGTAATAGTATCAAACTATTTGTTAGTTAGGAAAATGTTAATTATGTACTTAGCAGTTAATACTGTGTAACAAAATGCTTATGACCATGGATATTTTGCTCTTAACATACGATTTTTTACAGTAACTACTCAATTTAAATAATAAAGTACATGTTGATTTTACAGTACTGTTACTAATACAAGCTAGGTTCTACATTTGAGTATCGACCCCAAGCCTTTCTCATGATCTGTATTTCAAATAAATCAAAATTTTATATATGGTTAGTGTATAATTTCCCATTCAAAGTTTGTTTATGTTTGAAACTTCCTTGTTAGTTTAAGATTATAATACGAGGTTTAAGATAAAGCCATGCATGTGTAAGTCCCGTTTAATTTATTAAATAAACACTATACAGTAAAATGTAATTGCTAATATGCATCTCTTTTAATAACTATCACATATATATAGGCAGGCATATAAGATATATATCATGCGTTGAATATAGATTAGAGTATAGAATATTTCAAAACAAACTATCAACAGATAATTAGAAAATGAAAATAAAATGCATAGATCTGAATCTTTACTAGATTCGTATTGTAGTGGTACTGTTTTGACCACAGTTCGTGATGTGATGTTATGATTTTATAAACAGCCTTTTTATTGCACATGTACTATTTTATGGACATTGCTACTATGTACTATCTACTGGTCATTGCAACTATGTAGACATGCCTTACTGTAGCGCGTTGCACGACCCAAAACAATAATAACTATTTTTCTTTACTTAACTATTTAACTAGTATTTAACTATTTTATTTTACTTAGTTCAAAAAATATATATATATATATATATAGTCTTTCAGTATACCTAATATATTTGGTAAAAAATGGACGGTTAAATAAACAAATTGTATCACTTCGAAACATTTTTATACAAAATATAAGACTATATGTATATTTTCGACATCATTCTATTTTATATTTAAATATGCTTAAATACATATATTGTGCTAGGTAAAAGTAAAACCATTTAAAGATGTATACCAATATATCTCCTTACGAAAAATGTATACCAACTGAAGTTTTCTTCTAGTACTATATTTTGAGTTAATTTGTCTTTTTATGTTTAAACTTTAGAAGTTCTTATTTCCAAATGAACATGTACAAATAATGTCATACGAAGACTTGCGTTCACACGCTTCTCTTCTTTTATTATACAGTTATATATACATTTTTTTCAATGATAAAGACTTCTGATGTTTGACAAAAAAAAAAAAAAAAAAAGACTTCGTATGATATATCTAGATCGATGAACATAATTAAGGAATTGTTTTTTTTTTTTTTCGTTTTTGTATGTGTATGTAGTTGGTTTATTTGGGATAAGACTTCAAATAGCCGTCAATGAAAGCAAATGCCAAGTTATTTTTCACTTCCTTAGATATTTTTCCTTTGCTAAGCCATTATTAAGCTCTAAAATATCACTTTATGTTTTAAAAAATATTCAGTTTAACTCTATAATAATAAATTAGATAACAGTATATTTGAATTTTAAGTTTTTTTAGGTTCTAGTAACAACCTATCATAATATGTGGGTCAACCTTTAAGCCACTGGATTACGAATACCTTATAATAATAATTGAACTATCGTATTAGATGCCAATTGCATAAGGAACATAACGTAGTTAACTAAGTTTCCACGCTAGATATTTTTCATGGTTTGTTTGATCAGTATGAAACTCTTATATAAACCCCAAAATAATAATTTCTTGATTTCAAACAAAAAGCATTTTCTTTGGCAAAAAAACGAACAAAATTTTAAGTGGACTGAAAATTCGTAACTATTCCTTTTTAATATCTAAAAAACAAAATTAAATTCGAAAAGGAAAATAATCGTACAACTCGAAATATATTTTAAGTGATTTTACTTAAATTTTTTTGTTTATTGTACAAACAAAAGAAGAGGATGTAAAAATTTAGGCACCAAAATTTTGAATAGGGGTTTTTCTTAAACTATTGGTTCAAGTGTATTGATTAAGACTTAAGAGAGCACATTAAAATATAAGTGAAGTTGATGTCATTTTTTTAATGGATCATTAATGAATCTAGTGGGTCATGACTCATGATTAATTTTGTCCATTAAGCTTCTCTATATCCTCTATATGGAATAAACCCTAATTATGTGATTTGAAAGATAGGTCCACACAGAGGTATATACCTTTCCATTATTGGATTTAACTCTAATTAATTTATTGTTACCCTATTACATGTAAATCGATTCAGACTAGTCTATGAACTAAACTTGATTTTTATAGGTTATTCATCTTTCAGACAATCATGGAAGGACCACAACATAGACCCATACATTTGTTTGCATCAAATAATCTAATATAATACATGTTATATCATAGTTTAAGTGATTTCAAAGTCATGTTTCCATCGAGGTCCAAAACTATGATTAAAGCAGACGAAAATAAAAATGTGGAATTTTATTTGTTTTATGGATAAAATTATTTCTTTCCAAAATAATAATTTTAAGAAGACTATTGTACTTGCGTTAAGGCCCAATGTATTTCCATAATTTGGGCCGTCATTATCTTCTAATGGCTCAAAAGTTTAATCGTTACAGTGGTGAAAATATCGATGAGACAGTGACAATGCAAAGTTTAGTGACTTTAGTCATTAACGACTACAAAAAATACTACAACAAGATGTGTCATTGTCAAATTGACTAGAATGACCAATGACGCGTTTGAATGTTACTACTAATCAACGAACATAACTAGAGTCTTGTATCGGTGTCTGAATATACTACTTACCCTTACCGAATCTACCATTCAAGTTAACTGACTTGTTAGCTATACACTGATTTTTCAATAGGTATGATATACTACTTACCCTTACGTCAGTTAACTTGATAGCTATATTTAAAAACGATGGGCAATAAATAACATAATTTTATCTTTTAATGTCGGTTCGACTTAAAACTAAATTCGGTTTAAAACTTTGGTTTGGCATAGTGCCATTCATATAAACAGGTTCCTTTATATGCGGTTAAAAAGTGGTAAGTCTCAAAATTTTAGGGCCTTTCCGATAAAACTGGCTAAATAGAAGGAATCACCTGTCGTCGAAAACAGGGGAAGATATTTAACTCATCAGCCTCCCCACCATCTAAACTCTAGTACGAATATGGAGACAAGGTTTCCAAATGTTGCAAAAACCACCCTACCTTTTTATCTCCGACGACAATGATCACAACAATCTCCAGTACACGAGCTTGAAAGACGTGATCTCAAGTTCCGATGGATTCGGTTCGTTCTTTTCTCCGGGCCAGCACTGTCTTCCTTCTTGTCAAGACGGGTTTCTCTTGTCCGAGATGGATTCTTCTAACATCGCCATTAGAAACGAGCTCGTGAAAAGAGCGGCTTCTATGTATCTTCAGTCTTCTATGGTTGTCATTGCTCCCGACACGAATTGGTTCCAGAGATTCTGTTTGAAGGCTAAGCATCAGGCGGTTGCTGCGATTGATTGTCTTAGACCGGTTTGCCGGATTTTTGCTCGGTCTAGTTAAAGAGATGTTTTTAGAAAGGGTGATTCTAATTCTTCTTAGTAAATGTATCGTAAACATTGTATATACTTTAGATATATATCAAATAACATTTCAATTTTTTTTCCAACAAAGTTTCTTACATCACCTGAAGCATCATAAGAATCCCATCTATGAACAATCATAACTACGTAGTAGATTAAAGCATCATACATACTTTTTAACGCTTTTTCTTAGCTCGTTTCGAAGAAGACCTTAATGTCTCTTTTCTCAGATCTTCAGTTGCTTTTGTGTCCAGAAACGGCTGCATACAAAAGAAAAGAGCAAACTTAGAACACATGAAAAGCCGGTTTAGCCTGATGCGCAGTTTTGTCATCAAGTTTCACTGTTTTGGTTCCAAGTCTAACAATTTCAATCCCAACTTGAAAGAACCTACACTGGTTTTGATTCCCTTGGTTAAGCCTGATGCGCAGTTTTGTGCAATATACGACAAACCAGGACTTGACTTAAGATAATGATGGGTTCATTGTACAAAGAAATGATGAGAAACATGCACAATGAAGAATAGAGAGAGATAGGAGAACTGATTTTCTAACCTCGTCTTTTCTCTTTTGGAGCTCAAGAAGTTCTCGACAAAGAGCAAGACACTCAGTGTGGTAAGCTGCAGCTAAATCCTTAATCAAAGCTTTCCTTTTGATGATCCCAATCACTTTAAAAAAAAAAAAACAGAATCAATTCCAAAGCAGTAAGTTTAGATTAATAGCCAAAGAAACAAAGATATCATATACCAAACAATGCACAGCTATTGAAACACAGCAAGTTAGTGGTGAGTGACTCATATGAACAGAACAACAACAACATAACAAGGAAGGATCTTAATAAAGCTATAAGCAACAAAATTCATATAGAAACAGAGTGATTCTTCACACCAATCACCGCTCTAAGCTCTCTCTCTCTATCTATCTATCTCTCTTCACAGAGTGATTTTTCAGATTCGTGATTATGCTATTACCAAAGGACTTCAGCCCAGAATTCAGAAATTTAAAAAAAATGCGAGCTTTGGGTAAGATTAACAATGGTGGAGGATAACTCAACAGTCTAATTGAAGAGAGAAACAAACAAACAAAAAACCCAGAAAGCAAAACCCTAGAAATCAATTTTGATGTTGCGGGAACAAAATTAGAGAAATTACTTCGACTAGGATCAAACTTAGACGGAGGAGTAGAGGTTTCCGGCAGAGGATCTTCGGGTTGGGGTAAAGATTGCGACAAAGAAAGAAGAAGAGGTTCCGACGACGGTGGAGTTCGCTTCTCTTCTTCTTTCGCCATTGAAGAAAGTTTCAAGTTTCTTTTTTTCCTACTGTGATTGTGATTGTGATTTTTTTTTTTTTTTTTTTTTGGATTTGTGATTATTAAAGCTCTCTTTTGTGTTTTATGTTGACTAAAATGTTGACTTCACTTATTTTAATTTTTATCTTATTTTAAAAAAAAATAATAAATATATGCACTTAAGTAAAATAGTATTCTACATTTGATTTTCTAGTTTCTTTTTAGTTGTTTTCAAAATCGAAATTTTCACATTTTTTTTATAACCGTTTTTATCATTATGGTTTCCAAAAACAAAAAAAAACAAAACAAAAATGACATCTTTATTTACATACAACATACAGTATGTAACAAATTTACATGTCACTATAAATAGTACAATTTGTTTATTCCGGTATCTATATCAACTGTTTTCCTTTTTACTTTTTTTTTTTTTTTTTTTTTTCACTTTCTAGAACGTCTAAAGTTAGCAGAAGAATTAATTTAAGAGATTACTACGTGTTGACTTGATATTTTTGGATACTGACATTTTTTTGCATATTTTTATAACCTTTTAAAAAAGTCTTCTAATACTTCTCTATATAAGCCCTTCCTTTGTGGTCATCCACTAATTGGACAACCAAAATCTTTCGATAACACCTTTAATCTGAATTCATCTGCCCATTTCAAGACAAACATAACCCAGACAAAACTCTTAAAACTGCATCAATGGCGAATGAAATGAGGTTTATTCAAACATGGGGAGAGGTTGCACCTTCAATGTCTCGTCGGATTCAGCAGAGACGATTATCGAAGAGCATCTCACAGCCTAAACTGGAAACGATATTTGAAGAAAGATGTGATAGTTTTGCGGTCAAGGCCCCTAAACGGATTGTGATATTTCTTCCTCTTCTACTCTCAACGCTTTTGTACTTTTTCGTGTACAAGATTATCAAAGACTGTTGACTGCTTTCTTTGATTTGTAATTTGAATGTGTTGTTAATAACAAAATCTATCCATGATTTTAGGTCAAGAAAGAGTTCGGACTTTAAAGACTCGGGTTTATTTTGTTTTACAAGAAAACGTGTTTTGCATAGGTCAAAACACCCATTTTAACCATGTTTTCGAAAAGTTATATATTGGCCAAGAGACCTATAAGTTATCGGCATAATTTCATACCGTCTCGTTTTGTTGATTTGTGGGACGCGTTTTTGCATATGAATCCATTTGTCAAAAAAGTTCGTGCCACGTTAAGAAATGTCCTATTGGTAAAAAATAAGAACTAAGAGAATAAAAGCACATGTTATAAATTGATATTTGTGAATCAAATGACCAAATTAGCACTATGAATTGAAACAAAGACATAAGTTTATATATTAAAAAAAAAAACTCTTTAGCTTATACATAGTTACATTAAAATACATAACATATATATGTATGTATGTTTAAAAAAATCGAACAACACGATCTTGTCTACACAACAAAACACAAGATACGGCGGATATGATCGCCGGAACAAGAAGAAACAAACGATGTCGTTGTCCTACGACGACGACTCTGTAATGTGGATCTTGATGATTAAAATCATCTTCGAATATGGTCTCTAGTGTCGGAGACATTGAACATGTCCGGCGAGAAATCACCGGCGCCGGCGCCATTTCATTTCCAGATAAGAATCTTCGTCTTACTAATTCTGGTCTAACCATGATGACCTTCGATCTTTTCTAGCTAGTTTCTCTCCCGTTCTTGAAAATGTTTTAAGATCGAAAAAGTTCTTGAAAGTATTCGGATTTCTAATAAGTTTTTTTTTCTTTTTTTCTAATAAGTTTCAATGGTGAATACTTCATACTTGGTCTGTTTATATAGAGACTAGAGTTTAATGCACGGCGACAAAGAAAAGAAAACATGGTTTCAATTCGTTTAGAAGAAAAAATCAAGTGAAAAAGAAAACAGATGGATCAACGGTTGTCTTTGGTCCAAATTGACTGGATGGTCTGTATTATACCACACACGTACGTACTTGTTTTGATATCGACAATATTAGCGATTGTAGAACTAACGACAAATTTTTCTCTATGATTTGTTGATGCATAGACTAACACACAAAAACCAAGTCAAATTTCTCAAAATATCTTTGGGATATTATTATCAAGATATTTACTATGCCTATTGTTTTGAAATACCTGTTTGCTTACATTGGATCAAATATATAAATTCGAAAACTATTATGTATTTCTTTTTTTCTTTCCAATTTATATATAAAGCTATAACCAATATTTTTTTTTTTAAATATACTAATATTATAGTTTCTATCACTGATACTTTACAAATATTATAATTATGTAGGTCCTGATATATCTTTTAGGTTTGATTTAAAAATTATTAATAAAGAAAAAAATCTAAAATGTTAAAATAATTTTACAACTTGTTTAGCAGAAGACGACGTGAGAAGAAGAAAGAAGAAATATGGGAAAACTATACGTACGAACAGTGGAAGTAGTTCTTAGTATGGAGTCCACATTTAGCTTTACAAGTCTTGTTTGGTTAGCTGTATCTCTACGTGTACGTACCAGAGAGTCACACACGACATGAGACTAATGAGATATTCGTTTAAAGTTTGTCAACACATTTCAATGTCTTTTACAACTTCTAGACGCTAACTATCTTCTTTTCAGTCTATTTTCAAATTAAACAAACAACTCCTTTTACACTCCCAAAAAAAAATCACAAATACTTTAGCTTCTGTGTAAATAACATAGTATTTTATTTCGAAATAATTAGTTACAATTTACACCATTGTTTTTTTCAGTCATATAGTTCAGAAATGTATCAAAATATATATATTTAAAAAAAAATCAATTATTGGTCCAGTTTTAATCATTTTACCAATTGTCCCATTATAATTTTACAAATACAAATAATTAACCATTAATCTTTACAACTACAAGAACAAGAAACCATGCATCTTTCTGAAGTGGTGAAACCTATATGATTATCTCCAACGATAACCAACTCTGTTCAAACACTCTCTGAGCTCATCAAGCTTTTATTAAGTCTCTTTGCTCCTTGGATTGAGTTCCATCTCGGACATGAAATACAGAAATAGTATGTGCTTTTGTCTTTGATTTAAATCTCTCTCATTATTCTCCTAGTCTTCACTACTTCCTCATACATCCTCGCATCTGGCTATATACCACTCTTGAAAAGCACGTTTGATCCTGATTTCTCAGGCTCAAGAACCTTTTCT
The DNA here is from genome assembly GCF_030686135.1 of Camelina sativa. NCBI lineage: Eukaryota > Viridiplantae > Streptophyta > Magnoliopsida > Brassicales > Brassicaceae > Camelina > Camelina sativa. The sequence goes on along the minus strand of NC_141889.1, from coordinate 10,426,115 downwards.
TTAATTTCTCTCTGCAGCAAATTTTGTGAACTTTACGTTCTTGTTATCACTTCCCGGGCCAAGAAACGTAATTCAAACAGCATTTTATTTTCTCATTGCTTCAGTTAGTTTCCCTGCCCTGCCTAACACATCATTCATAAGCGTAAGTGATCTTATCAGTTTAACACCAAACCGAGATTACATGGGTTTCAACATAGTGTTTCGCTTCGAAGACAACTCCTACGTGGTTACACGCACAGAGGACGCTCACTAGAGTAATGTGGTTTGGCGAAATTCCCTACGTTAGCAACTTCACCAGGACACCATGTAACTGCGTTCCCATTTCATCAAGCCCTATCCCAAAAAAACAACGCTTTTAATGAACTTGAGACAACAAACATGCTGGCACGAATTTTCGTGTCTATCAATCTTCACAATTAAATCCAGAGCCAAGCCTTAATGTCATGAAGTATTCCAAAAAACAATGTCATAACTTTTTATTTCCTTGAAAACAAGAAGTGAGAATCTAACAAGGCTACCGACTTTGGCATACATATCAAAAAGTTTATTCAACAATAAAACGTCAGGATCATTATCGAGTTTTACAAAGGTATACTGCGACATTTTAACATCTCATATAAAGGGTTGCACAAGCGTTAAAAGTAGACAAAACTAAACTCGCTTGGCCTTATTCCAGTATATATGCCATGTGACGAAACAGCTCGATTGCTTCCAACAAGAATCACATTACACAGAGGAAGAAAAGCAGAACATTCCATGAAACCACACCTTTTAATGCTAATCCGGCAAAAATCCTCCAAAGAAGCTTTAATAACAATGGCCTTTCCCTTGTTCCAAATCCGGTGCATGATTTTAGAATGCTAACGAAAAAAAACACTCGATCGTAACACCAAACAAATATACTTCTTTAGCAACCGAACTAACTTAAACGAACCGAACTAAACCAGGAATTAATTAAGTTATAATGTTATAACCGAACTAAATTCCGGCCCAACCAAAATGGTCATAACTCAGCATGAAGAGTTAATCCCACCAGTGTTCGACATCTATATTGGTACTGATGGAGAGACAATTCTCTCCCATGCAATTCTTAGAAAGAAAGTTGCCACATGTTTGGCGCCTCAGCGAGCACTCCTATGTTTCCCCAAGAAGGCTCAACAACTAACCCCCTTTGTTCTGAATTCCTAACTTAGGGGACACTTGCCTATCTAGTGAGAGCGCTCGTCATATCATGTTTTGGATTTTCATCTTTGTTTTCACTAGACTGTAATTAATATGCTAGTTTAAATCATAAAAATTATTATAAAAAAATGAGAAGGACAAAGATAGACATTGATGTGAATGTGAAGATGTTTCAATGGTCATTGATATAGTTCGTTTCTTTGTCTCTAAGTGTTTATATGTGATTTGTGAACAAAATAATCGTTTTTTTTATCTATTATGGTTTATACTTTTATCATTTGATTACACATCTCATCTCTTCATTTTAAGCGGTTTTATTAAATTATGAACAAATTATCATTTTATTCAATGATATAAAGGTGATTTGTCATATGATATGTTGACGAAGCCTTGATTTAGATTGTGGCAAATTTGAGAAGAAACCAGTAGAAGAGAAGAAATATATCACAGCTGTCGAGTAGGGTGCAATTAAAATTAAATTTTAATGGGCTTAGTTTATTGGGTTCTTAACGGGCTTTGTTTACTCTATTTTTACCCGGGGATCCGTTTAAGTACAAGTAAATTTGAAGTTAAGACACCAATTCAAACCTGTTCAAAGTGGTTGAGAACGACTCCCACCAGTTGAGAACGACTCCCACCAGGGTTCCAGGTGTATTGGTACCCCAATTAATTAAATTGGGGTCTTCCGAGCATCATGCCTCGAAGTTCTTCTCGCCGGAGGACTGTCTCCGACTCTCCGTGCGACGCCTTCTCTTCCCTTAGTGGAATGAAATCTTTCCCAGTGTAGTTCTGGAATCTTCTACTTGAAAGACACGAATATATTTTGTTCCAGATTGTGTGGATTCTCTCCTCTATTTGTATAACCATTTTGGCTATATAAGCCTTGTACGTATAATCTTGTACGTATAATGTAAATGGCAAGGAATTCCACAAGATTTCATGGTATCAGAACTTCTAGGACTTTGATCCTCCTTCATTTCTTTTCTCCTCTTCTTCCTTTCTTTTGTTTCTTTCTTTTCGCCATTAATGGTTGCTCCTAACAGCTCTAATGAACGCTGTTTTGGTGTTACAAACATCAAAAATCAAATACTTGTGCTTCTTGATGAAGATGAGCACAACTATGATGCCTGGCGTGAGCTTCTTCTCACACACTGCATGGCTTTCGACGTTGTCGGTCATTTGGATGGTTCTCTCCGTCCTGCCAATGCCAACGATGATGCTTGGTTGAAACGTGACGGTCTGGTGAAGCTTTGGCTTTACAGCACCATGGTGCCGCCGTTGTTTCGTTCTTCCTTCCAACCCGGTGGTACTGCACGTGATCTCTGGACTCGTGTAGAGGCTCAGTTCCGCAACAACAAGGATGCGCAAGCTATTCAACTCGACAACGAACTCCGAACTATGGAGATCGGTGAAATGATAGTTCGTGCTTACTGTCAAAAGATGAAGTCCACGGCGGATCTGCTGACCAATGTTGGTACTCAAGTCACCGACAAGACTCTTGTCATGTACATCATCAACGTCCTTAACGACAAGTTTGATAACATAATTAATGTTATCAAGCACAAAGACCCGTTCCTGTCTTATGAATCCGCCAAGTTGATGCTTGAGTGGGAGGAGACCCGACTCAAAAAGAGCAACCGTGTCACTGCGACACACACGGACACCTCTTCGTCCTCCACTGCTCTCACTGCCTCATCCACACCAGTGCAAAACCAACCGTTTCGAAATCGTAATGGGGGTAACAGAGGCAATCGAAGGGGCGGGAGAGGCAATAACAGAGGAAACAGGGGACATTATTCCTCCAACCGTAACCCATGGAATTCACCATCGTTTTGGCTGCCACCACCATCCTACTGGATGCCGCAATACCCACAGTGGCCCAACGCTCCGCGCATGTCTCCTGCACCACAACAACAGGCTAATCTCATTGAATTCCCGCTGCAAGCATACACTTCTGACACCATCGCCGACCCTTCGGCGACAGATTGGTACATGGATTCCGGTGCCACAGCTCATTTAGCTGCTGATGCAGGTATGTTCCATTTTACTTTTAAACCTAGCACCGGTCAAACGGTGATTGTGGGTAACGGTTCCTCAATTCCTGTTAGAGCCATTGGTTCGTCTTCCATTCCCACAAACACCAAAACCCTAAATCTTAACAATGTCCTTGTCACACCTCATATTGTTAAAAATTTGATCTTTGTTCGTAAATTCACTAAAGACAATTGGTGTTCTGTTGATTTTGATCCTTTTGGTTTCACTGTCAAGGATCTACAAACACGGAAACCACTGCTCCGAAGTGACAGCTCCGGCGATCTCTATTCACTACCTCCTCAATTCAATAAAACGCCGGTTGCTTCCTCTGCTCTTTTGGCCTCCACTCCAGATCTATGGCACAAACGCTTAGGTCACAACAATAAGGCTTCTCTTTCTTCCATTTTTCATTCTAATCCCCAATTATGTAATAAAGCGAAACTTTCCTCTTCTTGTGAACCATGTATATTGGGAAAATCTTTAAAGCTTCCATTTGTGGCTTCTGAATCTTTTGTTTCTCACCCCTTTGAGATAGTCCATTCCGATTTGTGGATGTCTCCGGTCTCGAGTCAAAGTGGTCTCCGCTATTACGTCTTATTTTTGGATCAATTCACACACTATCTATGGGTTTATCCTCTAAGACGTAAAAGTGAGGTCTTTTACAAATTCCTTCATTTTTCTACTTACGTTGAAAATCAATTTCACACAACCATCAAAAACTTGCAGTGTGATAATGGGGGGGGGGGAATATAACAACAAAAGCTTTCATGATTATTTTGCTTCTAAGGGAATAAATTTCCGATTCTCGTGTCCTCAAACCTCTCAGCAGAATGGGCGATCAGAGAGAATGATTCGAACCATCAATAACACAGTTCGAACTCTCCTATTTCAAGCTCGGCTTGCACCATCGTTTTGGGTCGAAGCTCTGCATACAATGGTTCATATCCTCAATCTCACACCATCAAAAGCCATTTCTGAACAAATACCCTTCACTCTACTTTATAAGAAACGCCCAGACTATACACATCTTCGCGTATTTGGCTGCTTATGTTTCCCAAACCTCAATCACTCAAATCTCCCTAAACTATCCTCACGCACAACCCCTTGTTTGTTCCTTGGCTACCCTACTCAACATAGAGGATACCGTTGTATGGATTTAAAAACAAACAAGATCATCATTTCTCGTCATGTGATATTTGACGAAGAGAAGTTTCCAGCGGCAAACTCATCCGCCCCACAGGAAATGTACTCCTTTCTAAACAATGATGAACCTTCTCCTCCCTTTAAGTCGATCTTGCAAGCCCCATTCTCTCCACCACCGCAAGTCCCACCACCTACAATGCCGACACGACCTCCTCGTCCTGACCCAATGTTTCGTGTTCCCTCTACCATACAAACAAGATCAAAATCCGGTGTTGCCAAACCCAAACAAATGATCTCTCTTCTTGCTAAAACCAATGCTCTACTTCTCAAAACCAAATCCCCAATACCAAAAAGCCACATCTCTGCTCTCTTAGACCCTAACTTGAATCCCGCAATGACATATGAACATGGTGCTATGATTAAAACTAAGAGTTGGAACTTAGTTCCTCGTCCGCCTAATGTGAATATAGTACGCTCTATGTGGTTATTTAAACACAAGTACGATGAAAATGGTGTTTTGTGTCGTCATAAAGCGAGATTAGTTGCTAATGGCAAATCTCAACAAGAGGGTGTCGACTACACAGAAACATTCAGTCCAGTAGTTAAGCCTGCTACAATCCGTGTGGTTCTTAATGTGGCTGTTGGTTTGGCATGGCCAATACATCAACTAGATATTAAAACGCATTTTTACAAGGGGATCTAGAAGAAACTGTTTATATGCATCAACCTCCGGGGTTTGTTGATCAGAACAATCCAAATCCTGTTTGCAAATTGAACAAAGCAATCTATGGCCTTAAACAAGCTCCTAGGGCTTGGAATGCTCGATTTACATCCTTTTTAAAGCTAATGGTTTTGTTCAAAGCAAAGCGGATCCATCGTTGTTTATTTTCAGGAAAGGACGTGACTACTCCTATCTGCTATTATACGTCGATGACATCCTCCTCACAGCCTCAACAAATACATTACTGCAACGGGTCATTGCAAAACTCAAATCGGAATTCCTGATGACAGACATGGGCAAACTGCGACACTTCCTCGGCATTAAAGCATAGTACAACTCAAGAGGTCTCTTCTTATCCCAAACTGTTTATGCGCATGACATACTTGCTAGAGCTGGAATATCCAACTGTAAACCATTGGCTACACCAGTAGACCTCAAGTCAAAACTCTCAATATATGACGGCAAACTGATGAATGATCCCACATTTTATCGACAACTTGCAGGAGCTCTCCAATATCTAACTTTGACACGGCCGGATATCTCTTATGCAGTTCATCAGGTTTGTCTCTATATGCACACACCACGACAACCTCATCGTGATGCACTCAAACACATTCTCAGATATCTCAAAGGAACAGTAAATTATGGAATACAAATGGTCCGGGCTCAGATAGATACGCTTACGGCTTACTCGGATGCTGATTGGGCAGGTTTTCCAGACACACGCCGTTCAACTTCAGGCTACTGTGTCTATCTTGGTCCAAATTTTGTGTCCTGGTCAGCCAAAAGACAGCCGACACCATCCCGATCCAGTTCTGAAGCAGAGTACAAAGGCGTCGCAAACACTGTTGCAGAGCTCACATGGATACAAAACCTTATGTTGGAGCTTCACCGACCAATTCGTAATGCTTCTGTTGTTTACTGTGATAATATTGGGTCTGTTTACCTATCCACTAACCCAGTGAGGCACCAACGAACCAAACATATAGAGCTAGACATTCATTTCGTGTGCGACAAGGTAGCCATTGGAGAGGTCAAAGTGATGCACGTTCCTACATCGCTCCAATATGCAGATATATTTACAAAAGGGCTACCGAGTTCTCTTCACAATGAATTTCGCACCAGCCTCACCGTTCTACCGACGATGTGACTGCGGGAGGGTGAGAGATACGAATATATTTTGTTACACATATCTTGCTATTTGTTAAGTTGTTAATATTGTTCCAGATTGTGTGGATCCTCTCCTGGATCCTCTCCTCTATTTGTGTAACCATTTTGGCTATATAAGCCTTGTACGTATAATGTAAATGGCAAGGAATTCCACAAGATTTCACTACTGTCCGGGCAATAAGTCTCGAGAAATCTTCTACGCTCCGTGCGTTTCTTCTTCCCGTAGTGGAATGTAAATCTCTCCCAGTCAATCCCGAGGGAGTACGCCGTACTCCTCGTGGATGTCTGTCTTCCACCCTTGTGGTTAGACCCAAATGAGGTAATTTAAATTACCTCTTTTAATTTTCACTTTTTATATTACTAATTTTGTCCAACTGTTTGGGAGCGTAAAAACTGGACTCTAATTTTTTTTTTATGATAAAAAAACTCCTAATAACAACTCTGAAATCTTGAATCTTTAGAGAAACCCATAACTCAATCTTATGGCTTATGGGAGATTTGGAACCCGAAGACCAAAGAGAGATTTAAGAGACTGTCACAAAACCTTTGTTCAAAAAAAAAAAAAAAAAAAAAAGAGACTGTCACAAAACCAAGGGTAAACCAAAATCACACAAGAACTAACATTGGACTGTCGTGGAACCAAAAAAGGGGAAATAAACCAAAGTAAACACAGAGATGGAGATTCACAACTGAAGGAATAAACGAAAAACCAACACACTGACCTTGAATTGATGATGAGGAAGATGCAAATGCAAATAACCTTCGTTAATACCTTTTATTCTTGAATCGTTTCTGGTTTTCATAAATTGTAATAGCAAACCATCCCAAACCGGATTATACGGGTTGGTTAACTATAATTGATTTAAAGCTTAGGTCACCAATTCGATACTTTCGTAGTGGATGTGTTGACCCTAAAAAGTTTCACGCCACCAGGTTTCGAATTGGTACTTTGTCGATAATGTAACGTTGTTTTCTGCTTAAACCGCCTATTGGCGGGTGTTCGAAACTCATCATCCACCTACAGGTGGCAGATGTGTTGAGGTAATCTAAATTACCTCTCTTTTTTGCTTTTTGATTCATTTGTAATAGCAGGTCTGCGTTAACAACATTACCGAGTCACGGTTAAGCATATATATAATTAAAATTAATATTATTAGCTTGAGTACAAGAAACAGTTTCCATGTTTTTTTTTTTTGGAGAAGTCTCTTTCAAGGGATCATCAAAGAAAGAATCTTGAACCACAAGTTACATAGATAGATCAAATCATTTACTAGAAAGTGGGAAACCAATCCCGTTGCGTGTTGTCGGAAATGTTGCAAACAACATACTACAAAACACCCCTACGCCAACGGGCAACGCCGTGAGAACCTCCAATGCTTCAGCTGACGGTGCCGGGAAGAAACAATTTACGGCGTTCCGATCGAATAAAACCACCGCACCAAACACGAAAAACGACATGAAGGCGTGAACAAAATCAATAAACCTTAGCTTGTATCTCTTTGATAATTCTTGAGGAAGAGTTGTGGATCCATCGATGATCCAAAACCCGTGGAATGTTGCGAATCCGTAGCAAATAGTACCGTTTTTGTCTTTGTAAGAGTCCGTGAAGCTAAGTATAAAGCAAGAGAATCCACATATTGCCACTAGTGTCGATGTCATGATCTTGCTAACTAAATCGCATTGACCGCCGTTTGAGAAAATTGGCGATAAGAGCTGAAACGCGAGAACCGTTCCTGTTGGCAAGAGATTGGCTAAATGAGCAGTGGTTTGAAACGTTTGACCTATTGCCTTTTGTATCCATGTTGTTCTTTCTATATCTGGAAAGTCTTTGTCTTGTTCAAGAAGTGGCTTTTTGATGTCTTCTTTAGTACTTCTTTGATGATCTTCATCAACTTTGATCTCCATATCTTTGTAGTTGCTTTCCTTTTGTCTCTATGTTTTTCTCTGATTTTAGGAAATGATTTGATGTAAGAAAGAATGATGAGGAAATCTAAAGTTGAGGACATACTTATAATAGAACAAGGTGAGAGAAAATAAGCTTTACACTTTACTTATTCCTTGCAAGTAACCTTTGAGACCAAACTAAAGTCTTTGTTTAAGTGAAGCATGTTCTTTGCACACTTTTTTATATTTATGAGAGGATTATATTTTTTTTCTTTTTCTTTTAAGATAATCATACGTTTTTCTTAACGTCTCTATTTTATAGGTTCTAAAATATTGTTTTAAGGTTTCTATGGAGTTTCGTGACATATCCGAGTCCTATGAACAATTCTATGTCTTTGTAATTTTTGTTTACGTTCTTTAATTTATAGTAATTCATTATGTTAAAAAAACAATTATTTTGTTTGTATTAAATCAATTTCGTAAATTGTTATTCCGAGTGGGAGTTTTTATTCAAACCGTGTCAAACTGTCAATTGTCAAGGAGAAGCGCCTTGTATTACATCATCTATAATCGTTTAAAAATAGATAATTTTGATCTCGAGCATGTTTTCTCATTTTTAAAGTGGATATAAGAATAATCTTTTAGATTATCTCGTAATTTTTTTAAAATATGACTAATCCGTCGTGGAGGTCAAGTAAGGTCTTGGGTAAACATTTGTTGAATTAACGTAAAGTGCTTAGTCAACCCACGAATTTTCATTTCTTTCACCTTTATAGTTCCTTTTTCAAAGAATCTTTATTTAGGTATTAGTTGTATCATCGTTTTAATTGTTAATTTACGAAACCTCATGCATTGAGACCTGCACGTTGTACATTTTGTTAATCTTAAAATACCAAATTATTTTCTAAGAACATAGAAAGATACAAACAAACAAAAAGGTTATGGAATGCTCAAGAAGTTGGGCCTTTTAAGTACCAGACAGCCCAAATGTTGAGTAATTTTTGGAAGTGGCGTTAAAAATTGGATAAAACTGAAGTTATTGACGCCACTCTTAATTTTTAAAGTAGTTGAACTGTGATTCTTTGAACATAATTTCTTATGTTTGTAAATCCGGTTTCGTATTCTTATTGCTTGGTGATTCTCTTTGCTGCATAGTTCTCATTTCTTCAGTAATATTTTTTATTATTATTGTTTTTATCATAGCTCATGAATTAGTTTATAAAGAATCACATTCGCATGAGTATTCTGATGATTATCAAGTGCACGAAACAATAAACATCCTGAGACTTGGAAGGAACGATCTTGTCATAATTTGGACGGTGGACCTAATTTGCTTTCGTGTGGAACAAGATATATTTATCTTCTTCTGTTCTTTTGGCTTTGTGGTAAGTTTTAGGTTTCCTTTATTCCTTCCACGTTGATTTCTTTTGTTCATAAATAATAACTTTATATTTCTATGTTAATACACTTGCGCCTACTTTTATCTAGTATATTTAAATAATTACCCAAACCAAATTTATTTCCCTTTTCACTTATGCTTTTATAATATAAATTATACATATGTCAATATGAATTATTAATTCACGTTTTTAAATAATAATTTTTAAAAATTAACTGATTAAAATTGAATGGATTTGGAAAATAGATTTTGTTAATATTTTTAAGATACAGATACATTTTCAAGATATAAATAATAGTATCATTGATTATGTTGAAATTCGGATATATAACTGATTATGTTTGATATTTCAGTATAAGTCATTGATAGCGTTTTACAAATTTATCTCTGAGAATATAGTTATGCACACAGCTCTATTCACTTCTGATGTTCTTAGAGGAGTATTTCGTACTGCGTTACATGATTTTATCCTTTTTATTTCAAACTTCCATTTTAACAGATACAAATACCTAATATTGGTTTTTTTTAAGATGCATTTACATATATGAAATAATTATGGAAAATATTATGCCATTTGACATATATCGTATATGCTAAAACTTAGAAACTAGTACCTAAAGAAATCGTGTTCCAACCATAGTTACACAGATGTGTGTATATAAATACCAGCTACACAAAAACCAAGTTAACAAAACACAAGATCTAAACATCTACTCCAAAAAAAAGTATGAAAAACTTGTCAGTCTTTTTATTTGTTTTAAGTCTTTGCTTGTTCAACATGTATCCGGCGGCGGAATCAGGATCGCGAACGAGCTTAAATTTAACAAAAATCTTTGGATGAGATGTTATTGCAAAGATGACGTTATTGGTCCAAAAATAATACCAATGGGACAAGATTATTCATTTTATTTTGGCCCTAATTTTTTTCGTACTACGCGTTTTATGTGTACTTTGAACAAGGTTCTAACTATAAACACTATCAGAATTTTACAGCATTCAAACTTTTCAGTAATTTAGATAACGGAGGTCTATGGGATTGGAGAGCAAGAGAAGATGGAGTTTATTTAAAGAAAGAAGTTGAAGATGATTCTATTGTTCAGAACCCAGTTGATTTGCATAAAGAGTATGACTGGATAAATTAAAAAAGTTAACAATATATCTTACAAAAAATTGTATTACGTTTTTAAACAAGAAAAAAATAAAAGTATCTTGATCTGGAGTATTTTATCAACTAATTAAAAATCAAATAAATAAATAACTGAAATTTACCGAGATTGACTCAAATTTTAGCAAATCAATGAACTGTGGGAAGTCTAAATTGAAAAGTCTTTTAGAATGTATATATACTCATATGAAATAGTGTGAGAGTTTGCTACATATGAATTAGTAATACAAATAAAGTTTATTCATCATAGTTTTGTATGCTAATTTGAAGCTAATGGAGGGATTTAGATCTCTCGAGAGATAGTTGTACAGAAAGTAACTCTTATGAGTCTTATAACCCGCGCATTGCGTGGGACTATAATAATATTGGGAAAAGGGTATTGAGATGTCTAGGCTTATAATTCGCGCGTTGCGTGGAACTATAATATATTTTATTATTAATGTGATATGTTGAATATTAATATAATTATTCACTATTAAAAATATGTCAAATTTATTTTATTAATCGATATATAACTTATCTATTTCATTTAACATTTTTCATAAATTTTTATTTTTATTTTTTCGGTATACACTCGTCATCTCTTCCATCTACTCTCTTTTCACATTCTATTATCACAATTATAACATATTGATTTTTTTTTGTCAATTATAACATATTAATTATGAAGACATATTGTAACTATTTTTCATCTATTTTTATCTTCCAATACTCTTTTGTTTTTTTTCGGTTGAGTGATCATTAATTATTAACATAGGCATAAAAAATCTTAGAGAATATACCCACCCTTTGTCGCCAAGTTTTTTTTAAACAATGTTGTAATACAATTAAATTTTGCTTTCTAGTAATATATCTCATAATTGGACTTGTTTATATTCATAAACATCATATTATAATATCAAATATTATATTTTATCTCAACTGTTTGACAAAAGAAAAATTATGTTCACATATATAATTTTTTATACTTTAAAATATGTATATTCTAGTATGTTTATATGTTTTATTTTGATTCTCCTAATTCTACAAACTCATAAGACTCTAACTTAAATAGAATTATTTTAAAAAATTTAATTAAAATTTTGCAATATTAAGTTTTCTTTAATATGTTTAATTTCAAGTAATCTTATACATTTCTCTTAAATATATACATTATTTTAATTTTGGAGCACTTGATTAATATTTGCTCACTTTTTTGATATACCTTTTTTTTATAACAAATTTCATCAATTTGAAAACGATATATAACATAGGTCACTCAAAGTATTCTAAATAATAATATGCTGCAAATCCTTCTGCTTTTAGTCGGTAACATAAATTTATAATTTAACACTAACAAACATAGTCTCAAGTTTTAAATACATATGTATATATATATATATATTAATTATATTATACTATAATTGAAAATAAAAATACTGACTTTTAATCGATAACATGAATTTATAATCTAACACCAAAAATTGAATAACCTCTTGATTTAAAAAAACCTTAAAATTTTTGTGATTATATTTTATAAAAACTTCTTTTCTATATCCTAATAACTGTAACTCTTGAGTCTTGAAAGTAATTGTTGTTCCATTAAATATATGATAACTTTTCTCCTCTATTTCTAGTATTTTACAAATATTTTCACAATTACTATATGTTATGATAAAAATATATAATTTTATATTTATGTAATTTCTATTCACATTTTAATTTGATATTTTTTTTGTTGTATTAAAAAAAAATCCCATAATAAAAAAACGTAACAAAAAAACACTAATTTCCAGTAATTTAAAATAAAATACCAAAAACGAAATATAAAAAAATACAAAGTGAAAATAAAAAGTGATGATGTCGAAGAAAGAGAAGAGAAAAAATCCAACTTTAGATAGATAGATGTTAATACACTTGCGCCTACTTTGAACTCAAACCCCCCATAAATTTAAATTCGATTTTTATATTTCTATGCACATATTTCGATATACATATTTCCCAGGGTTGGTTCAGTTAATTCGGTTCTATAAAAACTAAACTCTACGTAATGTGAGCGGTTCGGTTGTAATGTCCATCCAATCACGTCTAAAACGTCCTTATTAACCTGACCAAGTCTTGTCCAATTTGATACAAATTCGGTTTGTATTGTAAAACCAAACCGGTCTGATAACCTTAAAAAAATTGAAGCCCCTCCAAAAAATAAAGTCAGATACAACAAATCCAAATTCCAAAACCAAAAACCTCCTTCCAAAAAAAGACAGTTTACAAAAAAAAAAAACAAGACCAAATTAATAATCTCAACCTGAGCAACAGCCAGAGGATTTAACAGCAGTAACATCATCCTTGTTTCCGATATCAATGGTCTGTCCTTTAGGTAAAGACATGGGATCTCCAGTACCATCAAGAGCTTTACGGCTCATGACACGATAGATCTGAGTCAATACATGAGTAAAAGCTTGCTCAACATTTGTAGCATCAAGAGCAGAAGTCTCCATGAAAAACATGTTCTCTCTCTCAGAGAACGCTCTAGCTTCGTCTGTGGGAACCGCACGAAGATGGCGAAGATCAGCTTTGTTTCCAACAAGCATGATCACAACGTTGGCATCTGTATGGTCACGAAGCTCCTTGAGCCATCGTTCAACGTTCTCGAACGTTACGTGTCGAGTTATGTCGTATACTAGAAGCGCCCCTACTGCTCCTCTGTAGTATGCACTCGTGATTGCTCTGTATCTGTATCACAAACAAAACGAAATTGCTCAAAAACAGAGACGGAGAAGGAAAAAAACAGAGAGTTCTTGAGGAATTTGTTACCTTTCTTGACCGGCGGTGTCCCAAAGCTGAGCTTTGATGATTTTCTCGTCGACATGAACGCTTCTTGTGGCGAACTCTACACCGATGGTTGACTTTGACTCGATGCTGAACTCGTTTCTTGTGAATCGAGACAAAAGGTTTGATTTCCCGACGCCGGAGTCTCCGATCAAGACTAGTTTGAAGAGGTAATCGTAGTCATCGTCGGCTCTGTACGCTCCCATTATTTTGAGATCTTTTGATCGATGTAACGAAAACTTAAAAGAAGGATTCAAAGAGATGTTGTAATGATCTTATGAAATGGATGATGTGTATGTTGTGTTTTGTAATGAAATGAAACAAAGGGGTAGTGGGTAACGACGAAACCTTATTGGTTTTGTTTGTCTTTTTAAAAAAAAATTATTATTAATTTGAGATTCAATGATTTGTGATTATTTATATGCATGACTAAGCATATGTATTATGTTTTTGAAAGTCGTTGGAAAGATTAGAGAACAAACATGTTTGACAAAATCTTCGGGTTTATGGCCGCCATGAACTAGTAAACGCAGAAACAAAACACTTGCAGGAAATTAAATATAAATATTATCTATAAGGAATATTTCTTAAATTCAAATTTATAGTTTTTGTCCAATTAAATCACTTGGAAACTATACCATATAATTTGGTATTTTTCTCATGACTTTTTCAATTTGTGTAGTGTTTTAATTTCTAAGAATTTGTTGTTGTATATGCTACTAAATAAGAGACGTATGTTTAGACCTTTAATTAATTGAATGTGTAGAGATATCATAAATCATACCGACTCTAAAGGGAAACTAGTAAGTGTGTATTTCTGAGAAATTACGTAGATCTTGTGGTATTTATTTTAGACAAAACATATGTGTGTGAGTGCATGTAAATGTTAACTATAAATAGAATTACTTTAGCTCTTAATTGACTAACAATATTTCACAATTTGTTTTCTGGTATAATTTATTTGACTTGATTTTTTGATACAGAACACTTGGTTTATAAAAAACAAAAACCACTCAACTTGTGAACTCTTTATTATTTGACTCTCATGTAATTATTTTCATTATATGACCTGTTTAATTACCATATTTTTTATAGTATTGGTTTGAGAATCATTGACCACAAATAATTCAAGAATTTTAGATTAAAGAGAGGCTCTAATTCATTGGTAATGGCCAAAAACTCTAATAGAAAAATAACACAACAGTACAAGATTTTTCTCAACATTGTAAAAGGTATAAGCCAATCGACCTATAAATTGACTTTGTTTTTCATTGGATTTTGGAAAAGAATAGCATAATACAAGAGCACAACCTATCACCGATTTGATCTTAATCATCATCAATGTCCCAAGTGCACAGTTTCATCCACGGCCAGCGCCAATGCAGCAGCAGCACCAACATATTTGTGTGGAGTTAGCTCCAAAAGTTGGTCTTTAGCTTCTTCAGGCAAATCCAAACCTTTGATAAACTTTCTAATGTTTTCTTCATCCACAGCTCTTCCTCTTGTTAGCTCCTTCAGCTTCTCATACGGCTCTGGAACACCGTATCTCCTCATTACCTTTTTTTATGATACCATATTAATTCCGTGAATTAGCGATACAAGGCATAACTTGATCGATATTAAAGACTAGAAAAGTCGAGAAATTTACAGTTTGTATCGGTTCAGCAAGGACTTCCCAAGTATGATCCAAATGTTCTTTTAACCGAGCTTCATTAACCTATATCAAGAACATTCTTAGTTTATGACAAAGTGGAACAAAGCTTAGGGCTACGGTAATAATAATACCTGAAGCTTCCCGATTCCCTGAATCGCGCTCTTGTAAGCAAGAAGGGAGTGTCCTAAAGCTACACCCATGTTTCTCAAGACAGTTGAATCGGTTAAATCACGCTGCAGATTGTAAACATCATTTTCAGGGTCCATTAGTGTTAGAAAAAATATACAGGAGACACTTGATATGGAAAAAAATGGTCAGACCTGCATTCTTGAAATAGGAAGCTTCATGCTGAGAAAAGCAAGCTGTGCATTTGCTATACCTAGATTCCCTTCACTGTTCTCAAAGTCTATAGGATTCACTTTGTGAGGCATTGTCGACGATCCAATTTCACCTGCTTTAGTTATCTGCATTCAAACTTTCAAACAATGAGACGATGTTCCCTTTCCCATTCAAATGATTTGACATATGTTTTTTAATTTTCTGTTAATACTTGCCTGCTTAAAGTACCCTAGAGATATGTAGCTCCATATATCTCTGTCAAAATCGATTAAAATATTGTTGAATTGGCTAATAGTATTAAAAAGTCTAGCCATATAGTCATGGGGTTCGATCTGCAAAACCCACGAGAGAACAATCAATTAGTGAAGAACTATATTAATCGCTCCACCAGCAAGAGAAACTATATTTACCTGAGTCACGTATGGGTTGAATGTTAATCCGAGAGAAGTAACAAACTCCTCTGCAACATGAGGCCAGTCGATATTAGAATATGCGGAAATATGAGCGTTGTAGTTCCCAACAGCACCAGCAAATTTTCCCTTAAACTTAGTTTCTGAAAGATATCTCCTTTCTTCACTCAACCTCACAGCAAAAATCGCCATTTCCTTACCCAAAGTTGTCGGAGAAGCTGCCTGCATTATCACCAGTGCTTCAACATAGAGATAGACAGAACTGACATACTGAAACAACGGAAAGGTAAATTGGTGAGAGAGTTCTCTTTTGACATTACCTGCCCATGAGTATGTGAAAGCATGGGGACATACGCAAAACTCTTAGCCATCAGAGAGATGGACTTAATCAGCTCATCCATGGTAGGAAGTATAACCGAACTAAGTGCTTCTCTAAGCATCAACGCATGGGAAAGATTGTTGATGTCCTCAGACGTACAAGCAAAATGGAAAAACTCAAGAACCTAATCAATTAAAAGACAGAGCAATTTAGTTACAGAGCATCCAAACCCTAAGAACTTAGAAGCGAGAGAAAAGTTCCAAAAACCTTAGCAATCTCCGGATGTGATTCACACCTTTGTTTCAAGAAATACTCCACTGCTTTCACGTCGTGATTTGTTACTCTCTCAATCTTCTTAACTTCCAATGCATCATCCATGCAAAATCCATCAATGATGCCTTGCAAATACTCCTGAGCTTCTTTGCTAAAGCTTGGAACCTCAGTGACTTCAGGGATATTTGAAAGCTTAAGAAGCCATTTGATCTAGCAAACATATACAAAAAGATCAAATTTTTGGCAAATGGGTGCATTAGAACAGACAACTAAACTACTCGCACAAATCTTCACCTCGACAAGTACTCTGAAATAGATCAACCCAAACTCGCTCATAGAAGAAGCCAATTCATTAACTTTTCCCCAATAACGTCCATCCAAAGGCGATAACGCAGTTAAATTAGACATCTCCAAGTCTCTGGAACTAGCACCAGCCATTGCTATCACCTAAAGCATATCCATTTAATCGCCAATTCGTATAGAAAAAAACCATCAGATTACATCCAAGACACAGCTTTTCAGCAAAACCCATTAACAAAAATTAAGACTTTACCTTTCTTGAAGTCGTTAGCTTGAGAGAATCAGTAGGAGAGACAGAGAACGAGACTCTCGGAGCCAAGCACAGCGATTTTGATGGGTTTAAGAGACTTCTGGTGGTTGGTGTAAGGCTGAGACAAGGGATTTTGGTGTTGGTTAAAGCCATTGAAGAAAAAATTGAGCTCTTTAGAATTAGATACCAGAATCAAAGCTTAGAAGTGAGTGAGTGTGGTGGATGCTTGGCGTTTATGTACCGTCGATAAATTATTTTAGGGTTTTAGGAGATTCCGATTAAACAACAACACACAGTTGAGCATTTCTATTATTTTCAAGATTCCATTTTTACCCTTGTTAGCCCATCTTATTACGCTTATACGTTGGATGAGCCCCTGCCCTTCAAAATAGTTAAGCAAAACTTTCATAATTCAAATATGATTGTAACAACAAAACAATACTCATGTGTTTATGTGTAGAATTTAGTTTCTTTTCAACAAATATTTATATATATATATATATATATACAAGAAACGAATTTACAAGAATTGATTCCTATATATACACAAAAAAACCCTACATAATTCTTATACTGTATATGAAGTTTTTTTTTTTTTTTTTTTTTGTGAAGAAATATAGAATAAACAAATGTTTTGACATAATCATGTAATTATTTATATATTTTTTCTGTCAAAATGAAGATAATAATGTGTCCAAATAATCACTTCCCAAATCCTCAAACTCAAACAATCCAAACACATCACATAATGTCTCTTCTTCGGTAACCATCTTATTCATTTTAACTTCTTGAAACATAAAATCTTCGTCACTCCTTGGTCTCTTTCTTGAACCTAACCAAGTTTCTCCACTCCCAAGCAATCCACAAGTCTCCCTATAATCCTTAGTTGAAGGATGACCAAGAGTACAATGGTTTTCAACTATCCCATCGTCAACGAGTTTATTATAAGCCATGGTCGCTTCTTTTTCTGTTCTCGATCCTATTTCGTGGCCACTTCTCAAAGGTTGGGATGTATTTGAGCTGCTGTATATAGAGCAGTAGTTTGGGGCGCAATCCATTTCCATAGCTTTAATAACCGTCTCGAGTTGAAAATTTGTGTTAGCCTTTTGAGTCCCTCTTATTCTAACCGCGGCTTTGTCGTAAGCCATAGCTGCTTCTTCTGCAGTTTGGAACGTTCCGAGCCAAACCCTAACACCGTTTCTTGTCGAATCCCTGATTTCAGCTGCAAACTTTCCCCACGGACGCCTCCGTACCCCCCTGTATTTCCTTGTTTTGCAAGAAGCCCGAGAAGACAAAGAACATGAATCAATGGTAGGGTTGGTTAAAGGGTCATGAATGCTTTTGTTTGGGAAAGAAGTAACCGCGTTGAGAAACTCTGTCCATTCTTGGGCCTCCATCGACATATCTAGGCTTGGAAGCCATTCTTTAGAATCTTCCGGTATGTTATCAAGAGTAGGCAACGCTTGCCAAGTTCTAGAAACTTCTGGAACATGACCTGATGATCTTTTATCGGGTTGTTGTGCTTTTCTGATGTAATTCGCCCAAACATTCTTTAGGATCTCTCCGTCTGGTTCTTGAATATTGCCAAAAGCCATTTTGAAATATTAGAGAAGTATGTATTGGTGAGATATAGGACTTTTTAAAGAGATCGTTGCTTTTGGGGATTTTGTGTGTACGTTGAATGGGAAATCTGCGGCAGGATAATTGGAAAGTACAGTTGGTGAAACTTGTTTTCCAAGGTACTGACCACCTCGTTTCATGTAACTTATTCAGGGTTTTAGGTGCCACACGTACAAAATCAGGGTTTATCTGTACCTTAATTAATATTGTAATGTTTCTTGATTTTGAAGTATAAAGATTGTGTACTCTTGAAAAAGACTAGATGCAGACTACTATTAAACATCTCTTTTTTTTGTTTGAACGACCAAATAAAAGACGGCTTTGTTTCTTTATTGTCCATTTTCGTGTTTACTTTTGTTGTAAACTTGAGTTTTACGCTTCATGAGAATATATGATGTGTTCCCACGAGAGGCACAAAACTATTTTGGAGAATTGTAATTCTTGTTCAAACGGTAATAAATTTAGTTTAACAGAGCTTCTAAATTACTAGATTTTTAAATATGGATTGATGAACTCTAATAATTGATTAAACTCTCTTGATTATGGGTTAAGTTTGTTGATAATTATTGATTTACTATGATTGTAGGTTTATGCCTAGCCACACTAGCTTCCTAGAATACAAATGTGAAACGAAATCAGATCAAGTGTAAGACCTAAGTCATTAGCAGCCTTTTCTCCAAGTGCTTATTCGTATCATACGATTTTTGACGGTCTAAAGATTTGACACAATGATGAGAGGCAAATAAAATATAAATGTATGTGTAAATTTCCAAATAGAGTAAGATATAATCATCCACATATTCCACACGCTTTGAAACATATGTAGTGTACAATTTTAAAGAGAAGATAATTAAGATCTTTATTCAATGTATTAGCATTAGCAATTAGTTAGAAACTTTATAAGATAGGTTTCAAGTCATCCATCTCACAGCTAGCTAGCTGTTAAATTAAATATATAAAACTAGATAGATACTAACATTTAATCTATTTTCTTTGGGAAAACTCTCCTCCCAAGGAGGAATGGAGTAGGAGCACAATAAAACCAACTCCTAGTGCTAAACTACTAGCCTACACACCCTTGGTTACTGTAGAACTTTCATCAAAACTATACATAAGTACTCAAAGCAACCACGTACGTGATAAATCTCAACATAAGTTAAATTTGATCTTAATGCGACACATATATATCAGTGGAATCAGAATCGAGAGAGAAAGATGAATAAACTTAAATTCTCATTAATCATCAAAAGAGTTTGTTACAAGATCTTTATGCTATACATGTGACCTTAACCGGTATTAACCAAACTAATCAATCTAAATTAATCTAATAAACCGGACATTCCAGAGCCCTTAACCGACCTACTATATACAAGTATACTCTCTAATAGCCCCCTCAAGATGAAGGTACAAAAATGTTGTAAACACCTATTTTGGAGATTATTTCCATGAATTGAGCTGGATGTAACAGTTTAGTAAGGACATCAGCCAACTGACACCCTGTTTTGACATACATTGTCTTAAGAAAACCAGAGTCAATCTCTTCTCTGATCTTGTAGCAGTCCAAATCCACATGTTTCGTTCTCTCGTGGAAAACTGAATTATTGGCAATGTGTAAAGCTGCAGTATTATCACAGTAGAGATAAGCAGGTGGTTGAAACGAAATCTTCAAATCAACCAAAAGACAAGAAAGCCAAATAAGCTCCTTTGTTGCCAATGCCATCGCTCTAAACTCAGATTCTGCTGAGCTTTGAGAAACTGTTTCCTGCTTCATCGATCTCCATGAAACCAAGGAATCACAAAAAACATACAGTATCCCATGACAGACCTTCGATCATCAGTGCAGGTTCTCCAGTCTGCATCAGAAAACCCTCGCAGATCAAATTTAGTATCAGCCGCATAAAACATGCCTTGTCCAACAGTGCCTTTCAAATACTGCAAAACTTGATGAACAACCTTCAGGTGAGTATCACGAGGAGCATGAGAATACTGACAAAGTTTATTAACCGCAAATGCTCAGGTCTCGTGATCTGCAAATACATGAGCTTGCCCACCAACTTCCTGTAGAATCTGGTAATAAAACACCAATTTCTTTGTTCAACTTCACATCTGGATTCATTGGAGTGGGGCTAGGTTTGCATCCAAGAAAACCTGTTGTAGATAACAATTCCAGAATATACTTCCGTTGACAAAGAGTGATACCTTCAGCTGACCTTGCAATCTCGATACCAAGAAAGTATTTTGCAGGTCCTAAGTCACGCAGCTTGAAGAACGATTTAAGTTCCTCCTTGAAATCACTCACTGCATCATCACTGTTGCTCACGATAAGGATGTCATCGACATAGACAAACACATAACTTCAGAATCAGATTTGATAAACAGAGTATGTTCTCCCACCGATTTCGTGAATCCCATTCTACACAATGTAGCAGATAGCTTGAGAAACCACTGCCTAGAAGCTTGCTTCAGACCGTAAATTGATTTATGTAACCGCAAAAATCCATTAGGTGGCATGACCTATCCTGTTAAATCTGCATAACCTGGAGGAACTTTCATATATATATATCTCCTCATCCAAATCTCCATTTAAGAAAGCATTAGAAATGTCTATCTGACTAACAGACCAATTCATCTTAGATGCCATCACAAACATCAAACGAACAGAAGCCAACTTAGCAACATGTGAGAAGGTCTCCTCATAATCCAAACCCTTCTCTTGTGTATAACCTTTTGCAACTAATCTGGCCTTAAACCGTTCTATACTTCCATCTTTAAAATACTTGATTGTAAAAACCCACTTACAACTAATAGCGTTCTTGTTAGGAGGTAAACTGCTCGAACTCCAAGTGTTAGTCCGTTTCATCGCACCAATCTCCTCCTTCATTGCATCACACCACACATCATAACCCTTAGCCTCTGAATATCTTTGGGGAACAATGTCGTTAGTGATGGTATTAATGAAGGCACGAAAAGGCTCAGATAGATATGAATAAGAAATATAGTTGGAGATAGGATATGGGATAGTACTAGTAGAGTTATAACAATGAAAGTCCTGCATGTGTTTTGGTGGTTTTCTTTGTCGATGAGATAGAGACTCAGAAGGAATCACTATCTCAGAAGATGTCACATCTTGATGTTGATGTGCATCAGAGGATGTTTGCTCTAGAGGCAAAACATCGGGGATAGCATGAGAATGTAATAGAGGAAAGAAAGTTCTTGAAACATCCGTGATAGTGGATGAGACAAGAGGAAAAATATCCTCATGAAATATGACATGTCGTGAAATTAAAACAGCATGTGTCTCCAAACCTAATAGCTTGTACCCTTTATAACCACTAGGATATCCTAGGAAAACACATGCTTTAGCTCTCGGTTCAAATTTATGTCTAAGCTTAGGAGAGGTAGAACTATATCATAAACACCCAAAACTCTTTAAAGAATGATACTCTGGTGCTTTACTAGTTAACTTCTCAAAAGGAGACTTGTTTCCTAGAACTGGAGTGGGTAATCTATTGATTAAGAAAACAGCTGTTAAGACACAATCACCCCAAAATTCTAAAAGAACATTTGATTGAAATAAAAGAGCCCTAGCAACATTTAAAATATGTTGATGTTTCCTTTCCACTATAGATTTTTGCTCTGGAGTTTCTGGACAAGAATGATATGACATGATGCCTTTTTCAGAGAACAATGCAATGAACTTCAATTCATGTGCATTATCAGAACGCACAGATTTAAGTTTTGTTTTGTATTGAGTTTTAATCATATTAATAAACGTGGGAAAGATATGCAAAACATCAGATTTCAGTTTCATCAAATATATCCAAGTGGCTCGACTGTAATCATCTACAATAGTTAGAAAGTATTTATAACCATCTTTAGTTTCAACCGATAATGGACCCCAAGTGTCTATATGTACCAATTCAAATGGAGCATTACACAAGTTCTGTCTAAGTTGAAATGGTAAATGCTTTTGTTTAGACAAATGACAAACTAATTTCTCTTTATTTCCTTTCATATTTTTCAGACTCAATACATTAGAAAGTAACTCTATCTTAGACTGAGAAGGGTGTCTAAGACGTCGATGCCGTATAAGTGGATCAACAACGACACTAGAACAAACAAGAACTATAACAGACGGTGAGACAATACATTTTAAAGAAACAGTATGAGTAGACTCATTGAAATGCAAAACATATAAATTCTCAATCTCAATCCCTTTTCCAATCATCAACTCCCGTGTAAGATCCTGAATAAGGCATTCATCAGATGTAAAACTCACTTTAGTGTTCAAAGTTTTAGTCAAAACACTAACACTAATCAAATTAAATTTGAACTCAGGAATATAAAGCACATTATGCAGAATGATAGTATCAGTTAATTGAATAAAACCTATACCCACTATTCTAACAGTATAACCATTAGGAAGAGTAACAAAGGTTTTATCTAAGGGTTTATATTCTACATAAAGGCTCCTAGTGTGAGTAACATGGTGAGTAGCCCCTGAATCAATTACCCAAGCTCTAGGAGACACAACTGGTTCTTTAGATAATGAAGATACGAGCATGTCATAGTAAGCATTGGAGTATAGTGACAGGAAAGTACCTGAAATCTGTGAGATTACAGGGACAAAAGTTGAAGTCGAAGCACAAGGATTAGGAGGTGTGGTAATCGTTGCAGTAGAGGTGTGAAGCTTGGAACTCAGATACGAAATCACACTTTGAATCTGATCAGTAGACATCTCTTCACAAGTAGTCTCCACATTCTCCTTCTGATCCATTTGAGATTGATATTGTGTAGCAGCAAGGTTTGTAGTTCCAATGGTTTGTGATTTCTTCCACTTAGAACCAAAACCCGGAGGAAAACCATGGAGCTTGTAACACTTATCTGCAATATGGTCAATCTTATGGCAATGGAAACATTTTGGTTTCTGAAAAACATTGTGTGCTAAGAACACCTTTGACTGGCCAGGAAAAAAGTTTGATTGAACTTGGAAAGCAACTGGATTAGGGATATTACTTACTGTTGATCCTCCCACAATCCTCTGACTCTCATCTTGATCAAGCATATTGTATATCTCTGTCAGACTTGGTCGTGGCTTCATATTCAGAATCTGACCACGTATATTAGCAAAATTATCATTCAGTCCCATAAGAAACTGTATGATCTTACTTGTCTCAGCTTCTTCCATCAACTCCTTGACATGGTCGCAGTTACACTTCTTAACAGTAGTGAGCTTGGTATTTGCCAATTGTTCCCAAAGAGTTTTCTTCTTGGTGTAATAGGCTGACAAATCCAAATTTCCCTGTTTCAGTGTGCTGATTGCCTGTTCGAGCTGATACTTCCTTGGAAGATTACTGACTCTAAACCGTAGAAACAAACCATTCCACATTTCAGCAGCATCATCGTAGTACAAGATGCTATCATATATCTCTTGGTTGACAACATTCAGTATCCAAGCCTTAACCATATTGTTGCATCGACTTCATATCTTGAATATTTGACTATCAATCTCTGGTCTAGGAAGCGAACCATCAACAAAGCTAATCTTATTCTTAGCATCGAGGCTCATACGCATAGCTATAGACCAGTTATTATAGTTGGATCCATCAAGAGTATGTGAGACTATGGAAAGACCTGGGTGATCCGATGCGTGCAAGAAGAAAGGACTATGAGCGTTGATGTACGACTCAATATCTTCAGAAATCATGGTAGATCTGCCGCGAATCGCCGTAAACTTCGGATGTGGTGTCAACGCGATGTCATCGTCCGTTAGATGTGAGGATCCAGCTCGAGTCTTCATCGCTGAGTAATCCGACTCCGGAGAAGCGTTGCGAGCAGTCTTCTTCTTCTTCTGTTTCACCATTGGATGTAATCAAAGCTCAAATCTACAATTTGTATGAAATCGGAAGCTGGAAACACGAATCTCCTCCGCTTGAGCTCAAAATTTGCACAAATTTGGAATCGTCACACCAAATCAATGAAGAAAACAAGAATAATCTGGAAAAAAAAAGACGAATCAGAGATCAAAACGAGCTTGAAAATGCTCTAATACCATATCAGTAGAATCAGAATCGAGAGAGAAAGATGAATAAACTCAGATTCTCATTAATCATCAAAAGAGTTTGTTACAAGATCTTTATGCTGTATATGTGACCTTAACCGGTATTAACCAAACTAATCAATCTAAATTAATCTAATAAACCGGACATTCCAGAGCCGTTAATTGACTTACTATATACAAGTATACTCTCTAATAATATAGCTCAATGGACTATCCATTGTAGGAGTTGGAGGGATATTATGGGATAAGTCTTATTTGGAAAAGTACTCGAAGCAATGACGTACATGCAATACATTATGGTTCCGTAGTGTAAAAGCCGAGACTTGAGATTCGAGATATTCGAGAACTATAAAGGTGTACTAACAACATTGAACTCTTGAGTCAGTAAAAACGTAGATGTTGGACTAAACATTTTTCTATAACGTTTATTAAAAAAAATTGAAAAAGTGAAATAATTTGAACAGTCGACGTTTCTATTTGAGTCGTCATTATTTAGTTAATTAATTTCCCAAAAAAATACCTGGTTCTCACCTGATAAACCCGGTTCCGTGGAATTAATTAATTTTGGTTGAGAACAATATCTCTTATGGCGGGAGAATTGCCTTCTTTTGACTATTAGGGTTCTTCTAGTAATATCTCTCTCCGTTCTAATTTTGGGTTTAGATTTCAATTTTTTTTTTGTAATTGTTCCGCTGCGAAGATATTAGCGAATTTGTGGAAGAGAAGATGTCGAAAGAGACGAAGGGTAACAATAATACTAGCAGAGTGATGAGTAGCTACGGCGGTGGCTTAGAAGCAAACACCTTGGCCATGCTTGATTCCACCGGCGCCAAAGACAGTCGCGACGCTAACGAAGATCGTACGTTTTCTCAATTTTTATCAATCTCCGTCTTCGTTTCCGCTTTTTACCCTTTGCTTGGTTTACTCTATTGATCCGTTGAACGAAACCCTAGGTTTGCAGTATCTGGAAGCTGTTCGTGCTGCTTCACTTGTACCCGAAATTGGAATCCCTCCAACCAAGTAATTTACTCTGCTTTTAAGAAGTTTCTAAAGAAATATGAAGTTTTTGCCTCGAAAGACTCATGATTTTGATTTGGGGTTTTGTTAAATTTGAAGCAAAATGTACCAAGCGATGTTTAGGATATTGAGATTTGGAAGAACATTGGAACTTATAACAGCAAGTTTCCAGCTTTTGACACAATTACATCAGGTTCTTAGATGTTCTGTAGTTTCTTTTTTTTTTTTTTTTTTTTTTTTTTTTGTTGTCTCCACAATTTGTGTAAGTTTTCATTGTTTTGCTTATGATTTTGTTTTTTTTTTCAGCGGTTTCCTTGGGTTTATGTATCTGATTCAGCTGATCAGTTGGAAATCGTTGACGAGGTCCTTGTTACAAAAGCTTTGATCTGTTGTTCATTCTTAGTTATGGTAGGTATGGTTGATTGCATTTGTTTGTTAATGGTTTTTGTATGGCAGGCTTGGTCACCGTTTAATTTCGGGTCTGACTCTGATGTTGATTCTGATGGTAAGGAATTATCAGTGAGAAGCTTATGTAAGGAAGCTTTTTGTTGGTTCTTGTTTAGTATAACTGATTGCTTTTGTGATTTCAGTTTTTCAACAGCTGATTCAAAACATGAACAAAGGATTTAATGAGTCTGAGGAATCGGAATTAAAGGTTGGTTTACTTGTTTCTACTTAACCCTGTTTTGCCTAGCTCTTTTGCAGATAAGCTTAACAATTTGGTAGACTTTTTCACACCTCTTGCTCCTTTTATTTGGAATTCTGTAGATCCTGGGAAATAAGTTACTGTTCAAGTATCTTGTTCATGTTCTTAAGTTGGATTTTACACCACGAAATCAGGTGTATAAAGGTACATATAGAGTCTTCATAGTTTTAAGATATCTCTTTATCTTGTGTAATCTGAGGACAATTTTAGAAGCTTTGTGTCCTTCCGTGCTCCAGAAACCAACAACTGGAGTCTTTTAAAGGAATCCTCACTGAATCTACTTCTGGTACATCCCATAATCAATGGCTCATAAACTAGTGTAGTCCCTTAACTTTATCCGTGACTTAGTGTTGTGGTTCCATTTGTAGGCTTCAAGAAAAGTGAAGTTCAAACTTCTAATGAAAGATTATCTATCAACGATGTGTGCACCCATTGATGCTGATGAAAAGTCTATCAGTTTGGTAGAATTGCACAATGGCACACTTTCTGCTATGAAGGAACTTCTAGTAATGGTTGTAGGTTATGTATGACCAGAGTATTAAAGTTACTATATTTGAAATTCTCTTCTCTCACATTTATGTTCCTTGTTTAGATCATGGACCTTGATGCATCAAAGCAGAAAGCTGACTTAGAAGGGATTACCTCTAGAGGAGATGGCGTAAGGTATTCAAATCTCGGCCTCTCTTTTGAATTGTGTGTTTCGCCATGTTTGTGATCCATTTTGGTGCAGGACCCCTGCAATGGAGATCATTCTTGACGAGCTGACTTATGATGGATACTTGCTGTCAAATTTTCTTCAGGTAAGAGACAAAATCACTTTTTGAAACTCTTTGTGTTGTCTGAATTCTTCTCTGCGGTTCTTGAGTGCACATTTTTCAAGCAGGTTTTCGACGATCCTATATGGAAGCTAGAGATCGTTCTCCAATACCTCACCAAATACATTCCTAAGGTTTGTTGATAATCCTCTGATTTCTCTTTGTTCATCTTCTCCAACAAATGTTGTTCGTATAGTTAATTCTTTGATTGTTCACTGTTGAGAAAATTTATCTTTGGTTGCAGCCTTCTGTCCGTACCCGAAGATCAAACATTCCTCAAGCAGAGGGTCAACAAAGACTAAATGGGATCTTAAAGACCTTTTCAAGTGGCACAAATTCGAAGAACATTACTAAAAAGATAGGAGCTGACATTGTTCAGATCCTCATCGGACATGCCTTTCTGGTAATAATGAATGATCTTTGTTTCTCCTTTCAGATTCTGAGTTTTTTTCTTTGCTTCCTTGTCCTAATTTGATCAATTATCATCAGGCTCGGCTCACATTCTCTAACCCAAATGACGGAGACTCTATAACAGAGATATGCAATAGTATCACCTCTGCATTTACTAGTCTTAAGCAAGTAGATCAGTAAGCAGCAGTTTCTTTTACCCTCAATTCATTTACAATATATAGCTTTCCTTTGTCCAATCAAAAGCTTTCATGATTCTTGCAGGAAAATCGAGATTTTATCGTTTGGGAAAGAAGTGTTGTTTACTGCTGGAATGATACTCAAGGCAAAAGCTTAAAGCATTAGGCATCTAGGGACCAAGATTTTAGCAAGCAAATCTAGAGGCTTTCATTGGATTAAAAGCAAAGAAGTTACATGCAATGTAGGAATTAACAGTTACCGTCCAATGAATTATGAATGTTTTCCTTACCAAAAAAAATGAATTATGAATGTTTCACAGATACAAGAAGTCAAGATGAGTGATTTTATGATTATGTTGATGCCTTTGTCTCATTCCTGCAACAAATTAAGACTTGCTTAAGTAACAAATCAATGACTGATAAAGTTTATGCAAAATATATTTGCTTACTTGGAAGATTGAGGTGAGTCGAGCTGCATCGTGACTGGACCGTCGTTTACAAGACTGACCTTTTAATATGATTAAAGTAATGTTATAAGCAAGATAACTTGTTTTAACCACACAAGTCAATTTCAATGGATTAAATTTGACTATAGGAAGGACTAATCTCTTACCTGCATCATAGCTCCAAACACACCATCTGTTTTATAAAGAAAAGAGTTAACCAAATCAAGAAGACTGAAGAAAAATGGTGAAGCCTTTGATCAAGAAAGATCAATGAGAGTGTGTATTAGTAGTACCTTTTACAGCATCAGGATTATATGCTTTCTGGAATTTCTCGACTAAAGAAGCGTAAAATGGTTTTGCTTTATCAGGTGGCATTGCGACATGAAAATCGGGTTTGTTACCTTTCAAGAATCCGTATAATGTAAACTGACTAACTGTATTAACAACACAAGATCCAAAGATCAGAAGCAAGCAAAGGACACAAGTCTCAGTACATTGATCAGAAGCTAAACCTTTCTCTAATTAGAAGGTAAAGCATGATAAACAGATTCATTACCAAGTAAAACTTCATAATTCCTCTGCATTACCTGCACAAAACCGCATCCAAGTTTTTTTCTTTTCCTTTACTTTTCAATTTCATAAACGAATCCATTGAAACAAAACTGTTAAAAGAACTCACATTTTGGTCCCATCCTTTGCCAGCGGTTTCATTAGTGAACAGTCTCATGTTTACAACTTTTCGACATCTAAAAAAAATTGTTTAAATGTCAGAATCTTTATAACCAAACTTTAAATGGAAGAATTAAGCTAACGGTGATATTTTTGTGCAAGCTTACATGTAATCAGCGTCAGAATCTGTATCTGATTCATGGATTCCAATTAAAACCAAGAGACCAGGGCCAATCTCCGATACGATTCGACCATCCACAGTAACAGAGGAAGATGAGACTCTCTGGACTACAGCTCTCATTGCTCTGATCTGATAATTCCGACGGTGAAGTCGCTGACTTTGGTGGCGGCGATTGTGGCGGAGGAGTAAAGGTGAGAGCTTGTTGAGGAGTAGAGTTGTGTGAGAAGAAGGAAACACAGAAGCAGCAAGACAGTTCATTTTCTTGCAATTGATATAGTCCTCCTGATGAAGGATGATGAACATATAACCGAAACTAAACCGAACCAAATTGATTTTTTTTGAAATTGAACCGAAATAATTTAAACCAAAGGCCTAAATTAGAACCGAACCTGTAAATCGCCGGTGACCGCCTCACCGTCACCGTGAACATCCAGAGAAAAAGGCATAGAAGAGAAATAGGCGACATACTCAACTGAAACAACCGAAGAAGCCAAAAGCTCTCTGGGAGAAAAAAAGATGGCGTTTTGGAAACCAGGGACTGAGAAACCTCGTTTCGAAGATGATGGAGAAGGAGGCATAGTGTTCATGTCCAACAATCTCGCATCCTCTTCTTCTTCTAGGTATGCCAGCTTCTTCTCTCTTGTACTCGTGCTTGTTCTGCGGTTGTTTATAACTGAAAGGTTGGGAATTTGTAGTTATGGGTATGCGAATATAGAGAAGCAAAGACAGAGATTGCCAGTGTACAAGTACAGGACTGAGATTCTCTATTTGGTGGAGAATCACGCTACCACCATCATCGTTGGCGAGACGGGCAGTGGTAAAACCACTCAGATTCCTCAGGTTTCTTCTTTGTTCTTTGTTCTTGGCTTATTTTTTAGAGGGAACGCACCTAGCTTTGCTATTTTCAGGGTTCTTAGACCAATAGGCAAATTTTGATAGGAGTTAAAAGGTTGAAAATTTGGATGGTAATAGTCACTTGCTGACAAATGTGCAATGTAGCTAGAGAGGCATAAAACTTGTTCAATTTCTCAAAATCCTGCAATGTTTAAGCTCACTAGCTGTTTGCCCGCAAGTGTTGATACCAATTTGTTTATCATAATTTGTAGTACCTGAAAGAAGCTGGATGGGCTGAAGGAGGCCGAGTTATTGCTTGCACACAGCCTAGACGTTTAGCTGTGCAGGTTTGTTTTCTCCTCCTCAACCAAGCCTTACAGCTCAAGTTTTACGAGTGGTGTCTCAGCTCAAGTTTGGCAATTCGTGCTTGATCACATATACTCTTTGTTTTGTAATTTGCTTAGGCGGTTTCTACAAGAGTGGCTGAAGAGATGGGAGTAAATATTGGGAATGAAGTTGGCTACACAATTCGATTTGAAGATCATACAACTTCCGTGAGACTCTTCCCTTAACACTCTTCTGCTTTTCCTTAATTGTATGGAGTATTCTGATGATACTTACAAAGATCTTTTGCTTGGTTAGAACAGGGTGTGACTAGTGTGAAATTTCTCACAGATGGGGTTTTAATCCGAGAGATGATGGAGGATCCTCTCTTGTCAAAGTATAGGTAATGATTTTTGTTGCACTGCATAATCTCGTTCAATTTATATTTTTGGTTAGTAAATGGAGCTGGTTAACCTTCTCTTATCATATGTGTCATTTGTGTAGTGTTATTATGATAGATGAAGCTCATGAGAGATCTATTTCAACTGACATTTTACTGGGTCTCTTAAAAAAGGTATAGCATTAAAGACATAGACTTCATCAGATTTTTTTGAACTCTTTAGTTTCCAGTTTGCTTTTCTCAATTCCTATAATTTGTTAATCCCAGATACAACGTCGCCGTCCTGAGCTACGCCTGATTATATCGTCCGCCACAATCGAAGCAAAAGCCATGTTCAATTTCTTCAATTCCAGGTTCTCATCTTACTCAATGGTTATAGTTCTATGCCCTGGAAGTCTCGGTCTCTTGAAATCACTAATACAATATATATTCTTATACACTATGAAAAACAAATAGCAAAAAACGCCATGCGCCAGAAGGTAGTGCCCAGGGACCAAAGTTGGAACCTGCAATCTTATCTGTCGAGGTATATTGTAACTCTAATCTTGCTTAAGAGTATTTTTTAACTCTGATTTCTACGTGATAATTTCTGATTCTTGTTTTTGTTGGTTAAATTTTTTTAGGGCAGAGGCTTCAGTGTGAAAATTCACTATGTTGAGGAGCCTGTCTCAGATTACATCCGATCAGTTGTTTTAACGATATTATTGATAAATGAGCGGGTACTTTACTTTGGTGCTTTATAAAAGTCCAATGTGTTAAACTCTTGTAGTATATTAGTTTCCTTGGGCTGTTACCATAAAATTGTATCTTCTTGTGTTCAGGAGCCACCTGGGGATGTTCTTGTATTTCTTACTGGTCAAGAAGATATTGAAACTGCAATTAAACTTCTTGAAGAAGAAGCTCATAGCAATCAAAAGAATTCTTCAGGTATAATAAATGTATATGTTACACATAAATAAGATCGTGTCAATCAACTTTAGCATTTGCCTTCAGTTTTTCAGCACTATAATCTAATTCACATTTATTTCAGGCCTGCTACCTCTGCCACTATATTCGGGACTTTCTCGATCAGATCAGGTTGATTTTTGTTGCAAGGCTCCAGACAAGCTAAACTATACTTTTTGAGAGTATTTGAAAACTTATATGACGAGATGTTGTTTTTCTCGTTTCTTTATATTAGGAATTGATCTTTACTCCAACTCCCAGAGGAAAGAGAAAAGTGATACTCTCAACAAATATTGCAGAAACATCATTGACTCTGGAGGCAAGGTTTCCTCATTAATGTCTTTTCGTTGCAAGTTTTTTTCTCATACGTATTGCTGAAACATCATTGACAATAAACTGTTTCCTTTTATTTGTTCAGGGAGTTGTCTATGTGATTGATAGTGGTTTCTCGAAGCAAAAGTTCTATAACCCAGTAAGTCCATCTCCATTTCTTTTATTGATATCTTTTAGTTCCGTCCTTTGTAATATATTGGACATTTCTGAAACATATTAACATTTCTTACCCTCACAGATTTCAGATATCGAAAGTCTTGTGGTGGCACCAATATCCAAAGCATCTGCTAGACAAAGGTCTGGTAGGGCTGGGCGAGTCCGACCTGGGAAGTGTTACAGGTAACTCTCTTTCCGTTTATAAAAGTGACAGAATTGTGTCTTATTTAATGGTTTAGTGCTCTTTAGTCCTCTTCCTAATATATATTTTTCTATGTAACTAGGCTTTACACTGAAGATTATTTTCTCAACCAAATGCCTGGAGAAGGCATACCGGAGATGCAGAGGTCGAATCTTGTTTCTACTGTAATACAGGTACAAAGAACTCACAATTTGGGATGTGTTACACAAAACTAAGATTAGTTTTTTTATTCCAAGCTTTTCACCTTTTCGAGCATGTATAAAACCAGATGAGAAGAAGTTCTTGTTCTAAAATTTTCGAGCTCTGTTGATTTATCTTTTCAGCTAAAGGCTTTGGGCATAGATAATATATTGGGTTTTGATTGGCCTTCACCTCCATCCCCACAAGCAATGATCCGGGCACTTGAAGTACTCTATTCACTTCAGATCCTTGATGATGATGCAAAACTCACATCGCCAACAGGATTCCAAGTTGCAGAACTTCCACTGGTACTTTTTCTTCTTAACCTTGAGTTACTTATAAAATTCATTTGCATTCTCTACAGCATTTTTAAGTCTCAGTTTTGTCATTTTTTGCTAGGACCCAATGATATCAAAAATGATTTTAGCTTCAAGTGAGCTTGGTTGTTCAGATGAGATAATTACAATCGCTGCAGTTCTCTCTATCCAAGTAAAGGCTCTTCACCCTTTTTCCTCTGCTAAAAGTTCTTCTCTATAATGCAAAAGAACCTTATTGCAGATGTAATGTTTTGCTTTCCATTTGAACTATGGATTTGAAACTTTATGATGCAATCTTAATATTGTTTATATGCAGTCCGTTTGGGTCATTGCTAGGGGAGTACAGAAAGAACAGGATGAAGCCAAACTGAGATTTGCAGCCGCGGAGGTATATATTGCCACATAACTATGAGCAAACTATATCTCAATTTTTTTTTTTGACTGAGTAATCATCATTGTTCTTGTCTATTCAGGGTGACCATGTCACATTCCTGAATGTATACAAAGGGTTTCTTGAGTCGAAAAGGTCTTCACAGTGGTGTGCCAAGAACTTCCTCAACTACCAATCCATGGTGTGTATAATAACAGGTCTTCACAGTTGGCATTTTAGTCCTTATCTTCGGGGCTCCAATTTTTATTTGTTTTTGTTTCCTTTGGCAGAAAAAAGTGGTTGAAATCAGGGATCAACTCAAACGGATTGCTCGGAGATTAGGCGTCACCCTGAAATCATGTGACGGAGACATGGAGGTAGGAAATCATACCACCTTGCTTCAACTGAAAACAATAAAAAAGGTTGCAGGTTTTTAATGTTACTTTATTTCAGGCTGTGAGAAAAGCTGTGACTGCAGGGTTTTTCGCTAATGCATGCCGCTTAGAAGTAAGTAACCCATTTCCAAACCTTCAATTTTCTGTTTGTACACATCCTTTTCGGTTTTTTAAAGAAATCAATTTTTTTTTTTTTGTTGTTGTTGTGATAATTTAGCCACATAGCAATGGGGTATTTAAGACCATTAGAGGCTCTGAAGAAGTTTATATTCACCCGTCATCTGTATTATTCAGGTTAGTAGTACTTGTTGCTATGGTTCTAGCAAAAACCTCAATAACATCACAACGTTTGAAGATCTTTCTTTTGAATGTGAAAGCTTATTTGGTATATCTATATACAATCTTCAGGGTGAATCCAAAATGGGTGGTTTACCAATCCATTGTCTCAACAGAGCGTCAATATATGCGGAATGTCGTAACTATCAATCCTTCTTGGCTGACTGAAGTTGCTCCACACTTTTACCAGAACAGGCAAAACGCTATGTCCTTCTAGTTAACAAAGCCTACCACCAGCAATTCAAGACATAATAACAATTGATCCTGACACCGTTTCTTGATAGTTTTGTAGCTTTATTATTCAATGCAAGAAATGTTTGCAGATGCAAAACGAAAAAAAAAACAGAGTTCTATTGAGTCTATGATTTGAACAACTCAACATAATGGATAAAGCATAGACTCTATATTCAATCAGATTTGCCTGTTTATAGTTTTGGTTCTTCTCACCGTTTACAGAGTAGGAACAGTTAAGAAAAAATGATCACAGAATTGAATCTCCTATTCAGCTGAAAATCTCGACGAACTTCTCAGAAACTAGAACTCCTGAATCGATAGATTCCAGTGGATCTTTCCTCAGACGGTGCCTTAAGCAGTTAGGGATAACTGTTGCAACATCATCTGGAGTAACTCGATCTTTTCCTTTGAGAGCTGCAAGTGCTTTTGCTGCTCTGTTAGTCACAATGTCTCCTCTCAACCCGTCCACATTAAGCTCCGAACACACCCTAGAGATCTTCACCTTCAATTCCCGATCAATCTGAACTGAAGAAAGATTTGCTCTAGCAGTTGAAATCTGGTCTTGAAGCTTGTCCTGCTCGGTTTTGTAAGTTTCACGGAAGTCCTTTGGGTTGCTATCGAAACGAGCTCTCTCTTCGACAATCTTGACTCGCAAGTCAGCATCTCTAACCGTCCCTACTTGTGCATGCATTCCAAACCGATCAAGAAGCTGTGGCCTAAGCTCTCCTTCTTCAGGATTTCCTGAACCAATCAAGATAAACCTAGCCGGGTGAGAAATCGAAATACCTTCTCTCTCAACCGTGTTCCAACCAGAAGCAGCTGAATCCAAAAGAACATCAACCAAATGATCATCCAAGAGATTGACTTCATCAACATAGAGAATCCCTCTATTGGCCTTAGCCAACAAACCAGGCTCAAAGGCTTTAACACCTTCTGTCAAAGCCTTTTCGATATCAATTGTTCCACAAACTCTATCTTCTGTTGCACCCAATGGAAGATCAACCATATTAATCTTAGTTGCAACAACCGGAACTTGCTCTCCTCTTTCGACTCTCTCTCTTACCTCAACACCCATGAACTCAGGATCAATCGGATCAGAGTTATAAGGGTCACCAGCAACTACCTTAATCTCAGGCAACAGATCAACTAATGATCTAACAGTTGTAGATTTGCCAGTTCCTCTATCTCCCATAATCATCACACCACCAATCTTTGGATCAATCACATTCAATAGAAGACACAACTTCATCTCATCTTGCCCTACAATAGCTGCAAATGGATAAACCGGCCTAGCACTCTTCTTTGAATCAAACTTCTTCTCTACCTAAAACCCAAAAACCACCATTACATCAACAACAATCATATGTACGTTCCTAACTTAATAAATCAAAAAAAAAATTCTAAACTTTTTGTGAAAACATCATCAAAAAATATGCATACATACTTGTTCAGTAGAGTTGATTTCAGTGGCTACATTCATAACCGAGACATGGTAACGAGACCTGTTCTTCTTTGGCCTTATTTGGATTCCTCCATTTAACTTACTTCCACAAATTTTCCCTACAAACAAGAATCCAACTCACTTCGTTTCGGGAATTATGAAAACAGTAAGGTTTCAAGTTTTCGAGAGATTTTTTGGTTTACCTGGTCTGAAGCAAATGGGGGAGGTCGAAGGTGTTGAAGAAGAAGAAGAAGAAGAAGAAGAAGAGAGCGAAGGAGCAGCCCAGATTGCGGAGGAAGATGTTCCAAGAAGAGACGCCATTTTTGTGTGAGCTCAGAGCTTCTGATTGGCTTTTTTTTTTTTTGTCCTTAGGAAAATTTGGTTTCTATTGGTTTATGTTTGCTTCCTCTGTGGTCAGGTCAGGATAAGAAGATAGATTCTCTTCTCTATCTCCTTTTTTAAAAAAAATAAATAAATAATTATTATTCAGCCCCTTTAAAACAAGAATATTGCAATTTTACTCAACTTTTTCAAATTATTATTGTTAAGAAAAATGTAGAAAGGCCCAAATCAAAATCATTCGCTTCGTAGCCCAGCTAATTTCAAAATCTTCCCCCTTCCGAGTTCCTCCGTCGGCGATTTTTCTCTCCGGTGCCTCCGTCGTCTTGTTCCCGTTGAACGTTTACCGTTAGCGCGTACCTCAGATTCAACTTCAAATCGATTCAACCGGTAAGAAACTACTCTCGCTTCTCGTCGATTGAGTAGAATCTCTCACTCTTTTGCGTTGTTCTGGCTTTCGATTTAGTTGAGGTTCGACGATTTGACTATCGTTGATCGTAATCGATGAACGTTTCTATGTTAGAGGTATCGATTGTGTGTAGAAATGTTCGATCAATGTTAAGACTGTGTTTGATTTTTCCCTTTTGATTCTGTAACTCCTAAATTTATTTTCGTACTGCTCGTTCTTCCTTAAAATAGTCTCGAGTGGCGTCTCCTTGCCTAAAATCTACGAATCGTCTGGTTTGTTTTGGCTAAACTGGTGTTGAATCTCAGAATTTGATCTCTGCTACTGTTCTTCTTCGTTTATATTGCTTCTCGGATAATCACACTGTTTGATTTGTTACTTTCCTCAGTCTCTTCTCCTTAACTCAGACCTATGCGTCATAGCTCCTTAGTGATAGTTTTAGAAGATTTTTAATGGAACTTATGATTTGTGTGATAACATTTGTTCTTCTATGCTATATTTTAGTTTGTGACGCAGCGTGATTTATGTGTTGGTAGCATTGTGTTCATCACATAACATAAGGTACTTTCGTGAGTGATTGCTGAAATGATTTTGATGGTAGATTTTTTCCATTGCAGTTGATTGTCAAGAGGAATACTGAACAGATTTTGCCATGTCTGCATCTGCTAAAAGAAGTTCTACAGATACTCAGGAGAAAGATCTAATGCTCGGTATGGTTTTTCAACTGTTTAAGAGTTGGTCTCTATGATCCGAAAGTTATTGAATCCAAAAAAATCATACATATATGGAATTTCTAGTGGAAAAATTACCATCTAAGAGTGAAATCATCAATAGACTTTCTTGATAACTTGATGTTAAAAGCTTTACATCAGAAAGATCATGCACGCTATCTTTCAGTCTTCTTTATTGTTCTATTCCTCATTTTTTGGCCAGCTGTGAATTTTTGTGGCGTAGATAGAGACCATAAGATGTTCCCATAGCTAAAACAGGTGATTGAATAGTCCGTTGTCTTTTAATTCCATGGTTTACCTGCAGACAAAGACATGGAAAAGGACACATGGAACTTTAAGTCAATGACGGATGATGATCCTATGGATTTTGGCTTTGACTCGCCAGCAAAAAATAAGAAGAATGCCTTCAAGCTGTGAGTGTAACCTATGTGATATACATCCTAAACCATGTTTGCATCTAAGCGAATGTAGTTCAACATGGAATTTTTCCTCTTTGATCATGGATGACTACTCTAAGTTGCTGTTGCTTGGCAACAGGCCTACTGTCTCATATGGTTCTGTTTCTGTCTCTTTCTCAGGGATATGGGTTTCGATCTAGGTGGAGATTTTGGAAATCTATCATCATTCAAAATGGACATGCCAGACTTTGATTTCTCAAGCCCAGCCAAGAAAACCACAAAAACGAAAGAAAGCTCTGATGATAAATCTAGTGAAAATTCAAAACAGAAAAAGAATCCATTTGCCTTCTCTTATGATTTTAATGCGTATGAGTCCACTAATAAATCAATTTTCTTTTAAAATCTATGTCTTCTGAAATTTACTTAACACCATGTTTTTCTGCAAGCAGGTTAGACGACTTTGATCTTGGTTCAAGCCCACCACTGAAGAAGGGAAACAAGACTATGAGCACGAACATGGATTGTGAAGAAATTTCTGCAAAAAGAAAGATTGATAAGTCAGACGATTTGGACTTTGATCTAGACTTATCAATAACCAGACAAGCTCCCTCCAAGGCAAAGACAGATGTTCAGGTAAAAGCTTCAGCTGAAAAAGAGAACCAAGGTTCCAAGACTACAGCTACTATGGTTGTTGATAGTAGCACACACTCTGATCAAGCTACATTAGAGAGCATGGAAAATTTGGAGGCGGTGGAATCACCTCAAGGTCCAAGTTTAAAAACCTCAACAACTCATACAATGCCTGTGCAACCTCAATCCATAAACACTTCACCGTTGAAGACATCATGTTCAATGGTTGAAGAAAAGGATGAACCACGTCCTTTAAATGAAACCGCAGCACCCTCGCCATTACATGCTTCTGAGACTGCACATACTGCAGTAAGCAGAGGAACCAGTCCAGGTATCCATGAAATCTACAGGCCTGGCACAAAAGAAGACTGTGCTAAAGATCTAGAACAGAATGCCAATAATAAAATGATTTCCACCATGGATTCAAGTTATGAGAAGACTGAACAAACTTCAGCAAACATCTCATCTCAGCTTTGTTCAGACAAGATAGAACATCAACAGGAAGAAATGAGTACACATACTCAGGCAGAAATACCGGATCACACAAATGGAACACTCTGTGATCCAGATCGTAGACGTTCTCTAACAACTTTCTCAGGAAATATACCACCAGGCACTCGTCCAAACCAAAATGCCCAGGTAGAAGATTTGAGTGGAAAGCTACCTCTGGATCCATCCCACAGGTTAGAAAAAAACAAAACAAACTTCTTCTATTATACCCCAAAAATTCATTAGGTACTTTTGTCATTCTGCCAGTAAACTATGAAGCTGAAATAGATATCTAACTGCTGTATTCCGTAAACTGAGTGCAGTGAGCTAGGGATCAATAATTTGAGGGCCATGCAAAACAAAGACTCCGGACTTATCAGATCCAAGTTCTTTAAGAAGCCAGAAAAACCACAATCTCATGTGCTGGAGTCCTCTTCAATTCAATCAGAGATTCAGCCAGTTGGCCGAGAAAGGATTGGATCGAACTTGATCCCTTCAAATGATAGGAGGTAGTATTTGTTTTCTTCGTCGTCTGTGTAACTATTTTTTCACCCTTTCGTTTCTCTCCAATATGCAGACATGATACTAAAGATGCGTTACCTGGATCCAAAACTAGATCATGTCCGATTGAGCTTGTCAACACAGATTCCGAAAAGAATGCAGCAAATCCTAATCCGACCAGGTAATGTTCTGGGCTTTTATATTCAAGCATAAGAATAAGCTTTTCTCTTTCTTTTAAGATGATATAAGGGAGGGAACAAATCCAATTACTTCTACCAGCAGTTCCTATGAAAAGAAAATCCATAAGGACCATTCAAATTCCAAGACTGTAGAAAATGTAGCTGGGCAGATGGATCATTTAAAGCTGCAAGCCAAAAATACAACTAGAGAGAAGTCCATCTTGCAGATCAATATAAGGTAAGATAAACTCATTTTCATTCACTTGTTTCCTATCTCTTGCCATGCTCCCTAAACAGGTTATAACCCCATGTGACTTATTGTGTATAAACTAGTAGCGACTAGCCGTTAAATTTTATCTTAGGAAGTTGTATTAGACTGTTATGTATTAAGCTTCCTTGCATTTGGATTTTTTCACAGCTCAAAACTTGATGCTTCCAGCTTGACTCAGAAGCTAAGCAAACATTTGAGTTCTGGAGCCGAATCTTTGCAGAAGTCCAAGATTGTATCTCTCGAAAGGCCTAAACTTGGAAATATTATATCTGATCTTCGTGCAGTGAAAACTCAAAGGTACAAATGGAACACACAACAGTTTCTAGTATGGAATTTTACGATAACATATCAATTCAAATTCCGTAATCTCTTCCACTATAGGACAATTGGAGTAAATAAAGACCAAACGAGTTCTGCGGTGCAACCAGAAGTTGGCTCTTCCATAAACAAGGAAAGAATTACTGAAGCGCCAGTTGAAAAAAGCTCTGAGATTCAACATTTGGCTCCTAGGGACAAAACACAAATCCTGCACTGTCCATCTTCTTTAAAGCGGAAAGCTGATGAGGTTTATTAACTCACATTTTCGATGTTCTTTCTCCATGAACATATCTGGAGCTCAAGTATAAGTTTTTACTTCCACAGGATGCAGATAGGTCATGGAAGCCACAACTTAAACGTTTTTCCATGTCTCCAAGAGAAAACAGGTTTCTTGTTTTGTTTATCTAACCAAATCTTTAACCTTGCTTCATTAGTTCTTATATAACTGATATAGCTGAGATTGCTCAGGAACGTTGAGGAGCTCACACATAGAGCTGTGCAAGGAAAGGTTAGAATCACCAACAGATCTTTGATTATTGTTATTAGGACAAGCTTTCTGTGTTGAGTTTAATTAACACTTGTAACGCAATTGACTTTCCAGTTCTCAAGCCAAGAGAGTAGAATAGATAATAATACAACCAAAGAGCTTGTCAAGGAAAGTCCACGGACTAAGTCTCATTACCAGAACATAAACATGGCAAATCTGGAGATCCCAATCACGGAGAATGCTGATAACATAGAAAAAGCTGAAGCATACACAAAAGAACTCGACAATGTAAGTCTCTATAAAAATAAACAGAGGTTGCAGAGCCCTCATAGACTCATAGTAGATACATTTCTAATCTTTTTAGTTATGCCTTTTTGTGCCATTTGCAGATCTGCAACATTCTGAAGAAGAAACATGAGGAAGCGAAAGAGTTACTTGTCCGTGCTGTAGTAAACAACAATAAGCTGCTGATGCTCAACCATCCTTTATATGAAGACAAGATATCCTTTTTATTGTCCTTTTAATGCCAGTGTTAGATTTGGTCTATGTATAGCCAAAATAGACTCTTTTGTGTGTTTTGCCTTAATAATCAGAAACATTCGTCTGGTCCAGAAGTTTGCAGCCAAGTTGACTATATAAGGGACACATAATGAACACTCAAACAACTGTTGCTAAAAGGTTAGAATCATGACCCTTCTCTGTTTTTCAGAAACTATCTCAAGAGATTTAACCTGAAGACTCAAGTATACACCAATCTGTTCAGTTCTTGACCTGATGGCATGTTCTATTGACTCGAGTTTATAGGTTCAGTGGATTTACACTAACACGTCCAAACGTACAGAAAGGTTGACGTGATATTAGTCCAAGGTAACTCAACCCTCTTTTCTCATTTTGCTGGATAATAAAGAAAAACACCGTTAAATTGCGGAACATATTAAAAGTTTGATGGTTAACTGATAATGAATTAGAATTGTGTTAAATCGGGTGTTTTTTCAATTGTGTCTCGCATCATACACGACTACTACGCGAGTTAGATGATTGATAAACTTATACAATTTGGTTAGGATCATTTCAAAATGTAAATGCAACACAGAGATACGTACACACATACGTACACACTGACACACAGTGTATGTATATCTAGGTCCCAAACCAAGTACATTCATTACATACGAAAAACTATATGGGCTAATGAAGAAAGCCCAATAATATTATAAGTCTTGTTGAGTCCAGTTTGATAAAATGAGTTTCTAAATATTTTTTTTTTAAAACCCGTTTTTCAGTTTTTCACTCTTCTTCTTGGCGCACATCCTAAAACCAAGTGGCGCGTAAAACGGTAAAGCGCCGTCTGGTCTCAAAGTCAAAAGTCAACACTTCTATACCAAAATGAAATTTTCGAACCAAAATAGAAAACAGAGAATCTTCTTAGTTCCCTCCATAACACAGAGCTCTTTTTTTCAAGTTTCAGGATTTTAGAACAATTCTCAAAATCCCTCCACAAAATGAAAACATCAAAAATCAAATCTCAGATCCGTCACTTCCAAATCTGGTTCAAAGTCCCTCCTATTCACATTCTTCATATACATTTCCTCAGTTCCTCCTTCTATCCTCAATCCACTTCTATCTCTCTCTCTCTCTTTCTTTGACTCTTCTCTATTTCTCTCTCTGCTACATCAATGGCCTCTTTTGATTTAAAGCCTCAAAACGACAACAAAGAGAATGTCTCACCTTCAAACATGGCCACGATATCTGCCAAGCCTATGGATTCTTCTTCATCCATTGATAAAGACAAAACCCAAATCAGAATAAGAAGAAAGAGATCTAGGCAGCCACTTCGAGATATCACCAATCTCTTTGTTTCGTCATCAACATTGTCCTCCACGTTTGTGATTCGTCACGTTCCCTCTTCGCCATCACTATCACTTGATCCCAAATGCATGAAGAGAAGATCTTTTGTTGTTGGTGTCAAGGCTGCTGCTACTTCTTCGAGCTTCTCTTGTAAAAAATTTAGATGATTTTCTTCTTTTCTTTTCTTTTGATTTTTGGAAATTGTTGTTAATCCTCTAGATGGGTTCTTTTCCTTTTATGAAATCTGTATCAGAATTTGTATTAGGGGTATTTTATCAATACCCTGTCACGCATTCATGTCCCGACACAAAATTTATTTCCATGAGTATACTGGTTGTGATTCTTAAAGATCATATGTTCAATATCAGTATAGTTTGTATCCCTGATCAACAAATTGGACTCGACGCATTATACATGTGAATGTGATCTGATCTGGTTTGGTTAATAACATTTGAGATGGAGATAAAGTTAGTAATTACTGATTGCAATTACCATCCAGCTATATCATCGTCTTTTCGATGGCCTGTCCAGTGAAGGTGATGACATAGAATTATAGACCGTGTTATATATATACATTCACTCTCTTGTATCTTTTGTAAAACTCTTCATTATAATTCTTTTTTCTTCTAGTTTATCTTTTAAGTAAGTGATAGTCACCTAAAAATGTGAACCATTAAAATGGGGAAGAGTGGCATATATATGACACACAGAGAGATAAGAGTATTTTCGTTATTTTCCAGATATTTTTCGGCTAAGTGTATTGCCACTACATCACCTTCATGCTAATCCTTTCCCAATTTTTTTGCTATCCATTTCTCACAAGTAAAACACTAACTCACTAAATATGTATCCATTTAAAAGAAATAAGTAAATTCCTTTTATATGTCATCATTGACTAAACCCTAAAACATACATAAATGTCACCGCGAATCCACGATGCTCTAGCTAGTGATTTACCGATGTGTTGCATAATATTTTGGACAATCAAAATTTGCACACCATTGATGATGAAATCTGGATCTGGATAAGAAAACTATTCAGTTAAAAACATAATTGCAATGTAAGAAGTGTGATTGGTTCGAAACTTATCCTTTTAACTAAATCACTTAAAAACCTCGACTTAGTGGAATCTTAAAGTATACACTACCACACGTCCTGACAATTGACAAATGTAAAAATACAGATTATAATATCTTTACTCGAATGGGGTTGAAACTTTTTTGAATATTCTTCTTTGTAATGAAATCTCCTGATGAATCAAATGTGTAAATAGAAAAATAGTGAAAATGTCCAACTCCACCAATCCAAAACCAACACGAGACACATAAGAGCTCTCGCCCTTTGACCTCATTTTTCATATTTTACTCCTTTCCTTTTCTATCTTATTGGATTTTCATGAATCACCATCCTCGTCCATTATCATTACCTCGTATATTATTCACTCTCTCTCTCTCTCTC
Organism: Camelina sativa; assembly: GCF_030686135.1. Classification (NCBI taxonomy): domain Eukaryota; kingdom Viridiplantae; phylum Streptophyta; class Magnoliopsida; order Brassicales; family Brassicaceae; genus Camelina; species Camelina sativa. Next base: position 10,382,440 of record NC_141889.1, on the reverse strand, counting down.
GCACACACTCGCACACGTATTATTATATAATGTGCGCATGCACATATTATATATAATGTCACTGGATAGGGACGGTCGAGTTATAAATATATGGTGTAAGGTTTGGTATTCAATAGTTTTGCTTTATCGACATAATTATTTATTTAGTACAGATTAGCACTTGAAGCCGTCGCTTATCGCTCTTTTTTATTACATAAGATTCAGTTAGTTTTGATGATGTAATTACAGTAAACGATCGTATAAATGGATAAAACTCTTTATCTTCAAGATTCTTATTTGAATAAACTACATTTCGATAAGGGTTATATTCCTATTTACTTTTGATCGTTTATGTTTCGAGATTAGTATATTTTGTTCATAATCTCGGTGGTAACAAATCAGCGAGTATTCAAAATGAAACGATCGCATGCATGACTCGATAAGGGTTTGACAAATATCGACACACAGTGAAAAATAAATCTTCCAAAAGAGGTTCGATTGGGAACTCATATGTTCAACAAAATTTCAGATACGCTATTGCTTTTCTTTAATTACCGGCTTATTTTTTACTCTATTGAATTAGACTGCAAAACGCATTGTAACCACTATGATATATTCACCTAGTTCTTTTGGGGGAGGTTTAGAGACAAGGCCACCTAACAAATCAACAAGTGTTTAAAAATGAACCGCACATGAGTCTAAAAAAGGGCTTGGCCAATCCTAGACCCTAACACAATATGCATATATTAAGCTGTCGATTGTATTAAATATTTGTACTATAATGTAATGCGGCGATCTTTATAATTCTTTTGTACTATTCAAAGCACCAATTTGCATTTTGCAAGTCGGAAGAGTCACTTTGCTAAGCTGGTTACGGATTTAATATGATTATTGTAGATGTTTTTGGTAACGAAGGAAAATGTAGGCAACGAGATAAACTGTCGTTGGTGACAACTGATAAGATCCCACATCGGTAGAGATAGGGGAGAGAGTAGTAATATATAAGTGCTCATGGGTTCCTCTCCTCATAACCTAGGTTTTGGGGAGACATTAAGGGCCATGGGCATTATGAGGCCATTCTCTCATATGCAACTCTATCAATTGGTCCGACCTACCGGCTCGGTATGGCTAGTATGGGCGAGGGTGCGGGTATAGGCTGATGTGAAGGCCGCCTGTATGACCCGAAGCCGCTAGCGCCGAGACGTCGCTACTTGATGGGTGGGGTATTGATAAGATCCCACATCGGTAGAGATAGAGGAGAAAATAGTAATATATAAATGCTCATGGGTTCCTCTCCTCATAACCTAGATTTTAGGGTGACATTAAGGGCCCATGGGCCTTATGAGGCCATTCTCTCATATGCAACTCTATCAACAACTCACGCTTGCACTTGCCATAAGCAACCAAGCCCTAATCTAGCTAGAACCACCACAACTAGAAACCCTTCAAACAAAACTCTATAAATAGAAACTCTCCATAGATCTCTTCTTTCCTCATATACACAAATACACACCACGTGAACTACTTTCCAATTACAATCTCTCTCACACACTCTCTCTCTCTATCTTCCTCTTATATATTTTTCTTTTCTAAATATAGCAACTAATTGTAATGGCTAAGTTAAGCTTCACTGTATGCTTCTTGTTGTTTCTTCTGTTATCTTCTGTCGCCGCTGGAAGCCGCCCTCTTAAGCAGGCACCGGTTGGGGTGAAGGTTAAAGGTCTAAGTCCTTCAAACGAAGCTACGAGTCCGACTGTAGCGAATGATCAAGCTGCGGGTAGCAGCAGCAGCCACGGGAAATCTCCAGAGCGGTTAAGTCCAGGAGGACCCGACCCACAACATCATTAGTTATTTAGGGTTTCCTTTATAATTAAGAGTTGTTTTCAATTTCTTCGAGATATGCATTTCTTATCAATAATTTGGTTGCAATGATTCTGTTTTTGTTTTGTAATAAAATTGTGAATTTGTTTGTAAGATTATTACAAAATTTACAGTTTTTTTTTTCTTTTTTTGGCAACTCCAATAATAAAAGAATTTACAGTTCTATACATTATTATTCTATTCTACGTTTCGTTATCGTACGTACGTTAGATATTCTAAAGTTTCGTTATTTTACGTTCCAGACTGAAACAAAGACCATATACATTTTTTTTTTATTTTCAACCTTTTGCTTTTCATTATTATTTTGTGCCTTTACAATACATATAGCAACGTCAGTGTGACGTTGATTTAGATGGTCCTGCATGCAATACAAATGATTCTGTCTTATGATTATCTCGTGTGTTTGTTTATATGTCGATTGTGACTTATGTAATGTTCAAAACAAAAATTAAACAAACAACTATAATATATATATATATATATAGATGTATACAGTTTTTTAACAGATGAAATAGTAGAATGGACGGAAAGTTCAATTACGGCGTGGTCGATCTAGATGTGTCAACAGTATAGAATGATCGTGACTAGTAAATAAAAGTTCAAACTGTTGAAATAAACGACAACTTCTTCTTTTTTTTTTCTTAATTAACGACATTTAAATATTGGATGCAACCTAATTACATATATCTCTGATTTCTTTACAGCAAGGAACTTCTTTTGCAATTAAAAAAAAACAAACAAAATTTATTACATCCAATTTAATTGTAGACACTTAAAATAAAATCATTTTTGATAGATGCTTTAGTTTAGGGCTTTTTAAAGAAAAACGTTCCAAATGACATTTTCTCAAGGTTACAACCCGAAAATAAAGTTACAAAAAATTCATTTAGAGGGGGCAAAACCCCCTCAAACTAAATTAAATAAAAGTTAGCTGATTTTAACAGTTATAATTTATTTTTATATACTTTTCAAACATTGTAAGAAAATGGATATATTTATATATATATATCAATTTTCTTTTGGTTTTAACTTGAATTTTTCAAAATTATACATGTATTTTAATAATATATGTTTGGTAGATTATAAGTGGATTATAACTTGTTTAGGTGAACATTCAATAAAATTCCTTTAAAATAACATTACCATCAAAACCATCCTAATATTGAATAACACTATATATCGTTTAATATAATTATTAATTAATAAGTGGAATAACATTAGAATTCAATAAAATCTAAAAAACACATAACATTATAAGTTCCTTCAAATTCTTATACGTTCAATATCCCCTTCCCTCTAAGAGTTTGGTCCACAAATTTTTCAAAGATGAATAAGCTTTACATAAAGGGCTGTTTATCTTTTAATTAATCATGCTTTACAGTAAACCAAACACCTAATACTATGATCGCCTTATGGACGATATACTATGTATGACTCATGAGTGAAAAAAGACAATTCCGATGAAAAAAAACAAATGCTTATCACAGGAAAATAGTTAAATTTAACCTAACATTAATATAATAAGATATCATTATTTTATGTATCATTTTAAAAATCAATATGAAAAAAGCATCGACCTAAAAGTTAACGAACGTGAAGACCAAAATTGGGGTTTACTCGGCTGTAAATGGCATCAAATACTAATAAAAAGTCTACTTTATCGACGAACAAAAAGACGGCGAACGTGAGGCATTCCTTATTTTGTTAAAAAGCAGAGTGTATTTTACGAGCAACGCCAAAACCAAATTAATGGGTTATCACACGACGACCCAAATGGACCCATTGTAAATTATATTATAAGCTTTTTCTTTTTAATTTAAAATAGATTAATATATATCACAGCATCGTGACCTTCTTATCTTATTGTAAACATACGCACAAATTTGGATGTTATTGCGGCAATGAGGTAATGAACACAAAAAAAAAAAACAAAAGTTAATTTACATAATATATACATATATATATATATATTTAAATATAATAGTTCACACTTTTTTTTTCTTTTAGACAGGAATATAGTGTTCATGGACGCAAAGAAAATATTCCGTGGATAGCAAATTAGCAATCATCATTTATTTGTGAGGAAACACATAAATTCTTTTTACATATTGAATATTTTCGGAAAACTTTAAAATCTGTGGAAAAGATAAATATTTTTAAATAAATTCAAAAACTTAAATGATTTTAAAATATGTAATTTATATTTTCTCCGGACATTATTTAGCCGAATAATGTTTTTGGTAATACAATTATACCAACATATTAGCAAACTTTCATATATGGAATTGGAGCTTTCACAAGTTTTGATTTTTTTTATCAATCTCTCATCTAAAAGGTTAGTCATCCTTTTAAAAATCTTCAATGGCCAGGTTTTTTTTCTTCTAATGTATCTGAACTCTAAATCTCAAAATCTAAATATCAAAGCTAAATACTAAATTACAGTTGTTGGCAAAAAAAAATTAAAAAGTACTGAATTCTAAATAAGAAAGCATATAAATGCACGGTGGTGGTGGTGGCAGATAAATTGTACAAGGAAGACTTGTAAATATAACTGGAAAACAAAACAAAACAAAAAAAAGACAGAAGAGATAGAAAATAAAATCAAAATTTTTTAGGGTTAAAATATTTTAAAAAAGCTAAAATGCCATATCTAAAAGAAATATGAGAGGAGGTTACTGAGATGCATTAATATAACAAAATGAATTATCTACCCCAATTCCCTTATATAGAGTATATACAATAGTGTTGACATCCATTTGTATAAAGTAAATACAATAATGTTAAAATAAAAATCAAATATATCACTAATTAAGCAAAAGATAAGTAGGCACCTTTGTAGTATATACTTTATAGGGTACTATCCTATGGAAAATAATGCATAACATATGAAATACATGTAGTTTATGAATTTTGAAAGACAAAATGGGTTCACAATATAATAAAACAGTGTTATGAAAGTGCAACTAGTTGATATATAGATATTATTTGTGTCTATTAACTAGAATAGATACGAATCTAAATAGTCAGTAATCAACGGGTCTTATCGGGCACTGAAGATTATTTAAGCATTGAGATGCAAAAGAATCAAACTTTAGTGATAACTAAAAATATAAAACCTCAAAAGGTTAAAAACTAGAGAAGAGCAAATCGGTTCATCGTGCCAAAGTGGGGACCGTGTAATAATACATAATGTGCATTCTAATTCAAGAAAGAGAAGATCATTACCTAAATTAAAAATGTTATTATTTTTTAAAAAGTTAATGGAAAATTCTCTTAATATTTTGATCCTCTACTATATATAGCATATATAAGTACATTAATAAAATGTTATTAAGGATTCAACTTAGAAAATTGATTAAATAATTTATAGTGCGTTCTAATAATTAATTAGTAAAGAAGATCCCACTTTATAATATTTTTTTTTCATTTCTCACTTTATTGGCACCTCAACTGAATCTTTTAATTAAATCATAAATCATACTATATATTCATTTCTACCTAGAGATATTAATATGGGTATGTTGGAAAAAAATTAGTCTATTTAAAACTATTTATGGAAAACAATTAAATGAGGTTGAATGGGTTACCTCATCTAAATCCATTTAATGTATGGATATTACAATCAATAATACCGATTTGTTAATAAGTAATTTTTTTGCCAAATCATAAAATTAGATTTCTCGTAAAAACTACAAATTATGCATTTTATCACAAAAAAATGTTTATTAAAAAATTATGTTTTCACTCCAAAACCATAAAATTGTTTTTATCACCAAAAATATTTACTCACAAAACCGTGTTTTCGGTCAAAATCTTACAATTGAATATACGTAATAACTTAAACCATAAATAAAATATAATCAACGACTAAATAATTAATTATCTATTCAAAACAATTATATGTGTAGCTTAAATGAGTTTAGATGGATTTAAATGGGTAAGTTAAATGGGTTTATACGGGTGGGTTTACCCATTTTTGAAATCCCTAATCTTACCACTAATGCCCATATCTATTCATAAAGCCCATTAAAACTAGGTTCTCAACATTGACTCTTGAGAGATATTTTATGAATATTATCACTCTACTTTTTGCTTAATTATTATAATTGGTTATTGCCTTATTGGTCATCATCAAAAATAATTAGTGAAAACGACAACATAATTATATAAATCTTTCTCAATTTATTATCCTTTCATTTATGCTGTTGATTCTACTACTGTTGTTTTCATTTTACCTGAAGATTTTTCTATTCTAAAATTCACCAGTCTTTATCCTTATTGTTTAGAAACACTATTTATAATTTTAAATCTTTGCATTTGCATTTGAAAATTCAAAATCTTCTAATCTTTATATCATCAACATGAAAATTTGTACATTTGTGAATTGGTGCTACTGTGGAACGTTTTTTGTATCAGAAACTTTATCATATAAATCCAAGTATCAGAGCTTTTAAAGAAGAAAGATTAAGAAGAGGTCTCCAAGTAACAAGTTGCAGAAGATTCAGGTTCATCGAGCTCAATATCTCCACAACTAGAGAGAATCGTTGCAAAAATATAATCATCCACTTCAAACCCCTCTGCCTCCATTCTATACATTAGCTTCAATGCTTCCCTGCAAAACCCATTCCTCGCGTAACCCATTATCATCGCCTTCCATGAGACCAAGTTCTTCTCGGGCATACTGTCGAAAACCCTAAAAGCTTCCGAGACAAATCCACATTTTGCATACATATGAATCAAAGCACTTCCCACAAAGACATTGGACAGAGCATGATTCTTCTTTGCAATGGAATGTATTGATCTGCCTATTAGAAGAGACTCTGAATTCGCACAAGCTTTTAAAGCAGAAGAGTAAGTAAATGGGTTTGGCTCTACACCATCTTGTATCATCTCTTTTAAGAAGTCTAGCGCTTCTGATTCATGTCCTAAACTCGAACATCCAGAGATCATAGCGGTCCATGAAACCACATCTCTAGATGGCAACTGCTGCAGAACATTGAAAGCGTCACGAGATGCTCCGCATTTACAATACAGCCAAACCAAAGTACTTCCAATATAGACATTCTTTTCAATAGAATTCTTGATAATCTGCGCATGAAGTTCCTTCCCCAACAATAAAGCCCCAACAGATCCACACGCTCTAAGGATACTTACTACTGTCAAATTGTTAGCTATCAAATGCCGCCTCTTCATTACCCTGAAGAGGCTGATAGCGTCCTCACCAAAACCTTCGCGAGCATGTGCAGCTATAATCGAAGTCCATGTGACCGTGTTTCTATTGCTCATTCCATCAAACACTTTTCTGCAATCAGATATCTCCCCACATTTAGCATACATGTCCATCAACGAAGTTCCAACAAAAACATCAGTCTTAATCATCTTTTTAACTACCAAGCTGTGTACTTGCCTTCCAAATCTCATCGCTTTCTCCTCACTACAAGCCTTCAAGATACTGCATACCGTGAACTCGTTAGGCAAAAAACCATGATTCAACATTCCCATAAACATGACTATAGCTTTATTCCCATGCCCTTTTCTTGAACAAGCCGATATAACAGCTGTCCAAGATATCACATCTTTCTCCTCCATCATATCAAACGCTCGTAACGCACTCGTCAACTCACCGCACTGCGCATAAAAGTAAACAAGAGAACTCTCTACAATGAGATTGTCCACTCCAACTTTCACCATATTACCATGAACCTGTCTCCCTAACTCAAACTCTGATCTCCTACTACACAGATTCAACAAACACACAAACATCCTCTGGTTAGTAAAACGTATCCCATGCTTCACATAGTCTTCAAACAGCGCAAAAGCTTCATCCTCAAGACCATACTTCAAATACCCATCAATCATCGCAGTCCAAGTAACAGTGTTTCTATCAGGCATACTGTCGAACACATTCCGTGCATAAACCAAATCCCCTAACCTCACACAAGAACTAATCAAATTATTACCAAAATAGATCACTTGATCATCAAAACACTTCAAAGCCATAGCGTGAATCCTTTTAATGAGTCGCATCCCATTAGAAGACTGAAGCCACTCAGCTAACAGAGCATAATCAACTCGTTCGCTATCGAAAGAATCAACACGATTCAAATCCTCTCCTTTAAACTGATGTAACCCGAAAGAATCCGAATCAAAAGATGGCTTCTTTCCAGAAACAAGTCGAAACCCAGATAACCTCTCATGCCTCTGTTCCTCCCGCTTCGTTCTTGAATCGCTACTGTAACATATCGTCGGAGATTTGAAGTTTTGAGTAACCGGAATCTCTGAAATCCGAAAACGTGGTTGAATTAAAGCTAATGAAAACATTGATTGAGAGAATGAGAGAAGCTTTCAGGGTTCAGATATATCCCGCCGGGAAAAATGTAAAATTTCAGATAAAGTTTTGTTTTTTTCATGAACACACGAGAAAATAAAAAGTTCCGATTTTTTTTTATTAATAATCTGATCTGGTAATTTATGACGACGACAACAAATAATATCTCGGTCGGTTTTTCAAATTCCTAAGCGAGAGACAAATATTACACAACACGACTTAAATAAAAATCAATTTACAGCCAATTAGCAACAACCACGTTTCTTACCACTTACCACTTTCCTCTCTCTCTATCTGCATTTGTCTCAAAAAAAAAAAAACAAAAAAAAAAAAACCCTTGAGAAATTGCTACACGATCTCGTAAACGTGTCTCTCTGACTTCAGTCTTACACATCAATCCCTTTAGGTTCCGTTTCTAAAGTGTTCATCTTTCAGCTTAAATTGATCAGTTTCTGGGTTTTATGAAGTAAACAGAGCAAATCAAATTGCTCTTTAGCTAAAACCTTCTCTTAGACAGATTGGTTATTTATTTTTGTTTAAAAAGCTTTAGAATTCGTGGGAGACGAGAGAATATAAAACGACCAGACCAAGTTCGGGATTTATTCGTTTCTTCTTCTGCTTTTTGGTCTCTTCCCCTTCTCTCGACAAAAGGGTTTTATTCTGTCTCTTCAAAAAATAAAACCTTTTTGCAGGAGAGGAAGAAAAGGTTCAATTTTTTCAGAGAAGCCCAAAAGGCAAAAAAAAAAAACAGAGAAATCAAATCAGCCATATTCATGAAACAGGTAAAAAAGAGACGAGCTTTTCTCCTTCCTTTCCTACTGGTTTATGGTTTGGTTAATTGTTGAAGATGTATGATATAATCCAATTTTTGTGTCTGTGGTTTGGTTAATTGTTGAAGTTGTATGAAAAATTACGGATCAAACCAAATTGACCTCATTTGTCCTATTGAATCAAACCAAGTTGTCTACAGATACTCTACCTTGTTCAGTGTTCTGATATATGATTTTAAAGCCTCTGTCTCTAGACTCTGTTGTTTGTTTTCTTCTTTGAAGAAAGAAGTTTCATTATCAATTCTTTAATTTGCAGAGTTCGATGAATCGATCGTGTCTCTGTAGTATCTTAATAACTGCTGCTTTGATCTGTGGTGCTTACTTCATTGGCAATGCTTATCTTTCTGAAGAATTTAAAGAGGTAAGATTTATCTTGTATCTGACACCAATCACCTTAAGCTCTGTTTCTATGATGCTGTATTTGTTTGTGGTTGGATTGTTCAGTTTGTTATTTTGTGTGTAATCAGCAAAATTGTATTTTTCCTACATGTGTAGAACATGACATTACTGAGGAATTCGTGTTTTATAGTCTATATCAGATCGTTAAGTCTAGGGACCACAATAGAGTAATTCTGATTTTGATGCATAAGATTTTAAATTACAGAGACTGCTTAAGTGGGAAATCACTGATAAGATGCAGAACACAACAACA